>NC_142064.1:172893161-173202494 GCF_059756535.1 Pantherophis guttatus
GATGCAATCCCTCTGTTGATACAGCCTACGACAACATTGACTTTTTTGGCAACTGCAGCACACAGCTGGTTCATATTTAAATGGTGATCCACCAGGATACCTAGATCCCTCTCGTAGTTAATACTGTTGAGCCTGTTACTGTCTATCCTGTACCTGTGCACTTGGTCACTGTGCAAGACCTTGCTTTTCTCATCACTTTGATCATCCAATCAACATCTTGTTGGATGGAGCCCACTGTTCAAGTCTGTCAAGATCTTGAATCTTGAACATATCTTCCAAAGTGTTAACAATTCCCCCCCAACTTGATGTCATCTGCAAATTTGATGAGTCCCTTATTAATTAAATGTATTTGCTGCCCATATTGTATCCAACAACTATGGGCAGCTGTAGATGATTTATGAAGGTGTTGAAAAGCACTGGGCAAAGATAGAACCTTACATACTTCCCTCCACATAGATGTATTTCAATTGAGGACTGCACACTGAGTGTGGCTGGTCAGCCAACTCCAAATCTATCTGGTGATGGTGCTGTCTATCCCACATTGTTCTATCTTACCAAGAAGTAGGCTGTGTCTACTGTATCAAATGTCTTACTTAAGTTGATTCTGGGTGCTACACCTCACAAAGCATTCAGAGAAACTATAACAGGTTCAAAGAAATGTAAGAAGCATGATCAAGGGACTAAAACAAAGTTATATAATAAGGATTTGAAGTAATTGAGAATTTTTAACTTTGAGAGAAGAAAAGTTTACTATCATATCTCCCCTCAAATATCTGAAGAATTATCATATACAAGATCACAACCTACTCTCTATCATTCTAGGATGCAAAATAATGGTTTTAAATTACAAGAATGAATGAATATTCTCATTGATTTTTTTTTAAAAGGGCTATTCTGAAAGAGTAAGTCAGTAGTGGAACCAATTGCTGAGAGAAGAAATAAGGTCCACTTTGCTGGATGATTCAAGATGAAACTAGATTTCCATCTGTCATAAAATTTCAATTTAAGTCAAGGGTGGAGGAAGCTTCTGAGCCAACAAGAATTAATCATTCAATTAAAAGACAGATAAAAGTAATGATTTTTCAGACTATTTACCTAGATACTGTCACTATACCTATATATTTCCTGTGAAGCAGAATTCATTAATAAAATACAGATGTAAGCATCCAGAATTTGTTCCAAAGCTAAAACACAGCCATACCTCATATGTATAATTGGGACAAGAGACCAGCAAGAAAAGCCATGTAAATGGGTTCCTTGTAGGGAATGGGATCTTCCTGGCCTTTGAACCTGGAAGAAATCATAAGAATGTTTATTGAGACAAAGAACCAATTTACATGCAATAAAAAAAAAGTATCACCTAACAACACACACAAGAGTTACAGTAAAGCATTAGACTTATAAAAGTCTCCCTTCTCTTTATCAAAGGTGACAAAAAGAAGGATCTGTATACTTCACAGTTAGAAAAAGGGATATATACCAAAGATTCTAACATGGTTCTAGCCCATAACAAAATATTTTTTCATTTTGCCTGATGTAGCTTCAGCCCACCTCCCAAAAACTGCAGAACTCTTCCTTTCTTCCTACCCAAACCTGACAGAGCACTCTCGTCTTTTCCTTGTTTGGCTTTCAGAGGTCAGGTGATTGATTACCTCTGGGCACCTAAGGCTGGCTTGTTATTTAAAGGGTCAGCTGTTCCCACTACAGAGCAGAGGGTGTTTTTAATACAGACATCTGCACTTCCATTTGGCCTTTTCTCTGTACTCACCAGCTGGGCGAAGATTTCGCAGAGCAATATGAATAGAAAAGTTTCCCAGCTGACAGAACTGCAAAAGGAAATAAAACCAGTGTTAGCAGGGAAGGGGCAAGAATGGGGTTTTTTAATGCTTACTATCACCACTAGAAGCCAGATAGTGGCACAGAAACCTCCCAGAGCTCACTCCGTCTGTGATTCAAATAATTTTGTAGAAATGTTAGGAATTTGCTTGGAGGAAAAGATAAAACTTTTAATGTGCCAATACAACAAGGGACTTTTATCACTCATGTCTTCTAGTCCCTTGTTCTTATCAGTCCAAAACAATTTAACAGCTCTGGCACTATCAAGATGTTCTACAATTGTGCATAAGTAAGTTCTGGCTCTAAAACAAGAAACTCAGGACCCAGTATTTTCCAGTACCATAACTAAATAAACTTTTAAAAAACATTGTTGCCTTTTTTCTTTCTCCTGCCTTATTTTCCCCTTTTGTAGTTTCACTTGATTTTTTTTTTTAAATTTGATTTATATGCCGCCCTTCTCCAGAGACTCAGGGCGGCTTACAATGCATTAAGCAACAGCCTTCATACTTTGTATATTTATACAGTCAGCTTATTGCCCCCACAAACTGGGTCCTCAATTTACCTATCTTAGAAAGGATGGAAGGCTGAGTCAACCTTGAGCCTGGTGAGATTCGAACTTACAGTAATTGCAGATTTTCTTTGGTGCAGGTGTCTTCTCATTGTTTATAATGCATCATATACATACAATCAACAAATAAGATTGCACAGCATGAATACAGCATTTTTCTGCAATTCTTGGAAGCAATTTTTTTCCTGAGATCACAGAACTGCCTAGTGCAGGAATCAGATCAGTCCAAGAAAAAAAGACGGCTGCCTTCAAAACTTGCAGTAAAGTGCTATATTCACATTTCTGCATGTTAAAGCATCTTTCTTGAACTGAATTTGTACCAGATGCATGATTCATTCCCAAACTAGACTGCTTCATGGTCTTTCCATGCACCAAGAAAGAGAGGTATATTTCTATATTTTTACTATACATAGTTTTAGTTCCATTCTCCCAGATTTCTTCCCATTGCTACAAAAGGCAACTGATCTTTCTCTTATTTGAGGGAACTACTATGGTTTGTAAAAAAATACAATATTATTTTATCAATCTGCATAAAACAATTTTTTGATTTTTAACACTTGACTTTGCATGGGGAAACTTCCCACCTTAGATCAGCCTAGGCTCTGTCTAAAACATCTGCCTATTTTCTATTACATATACACCATTTTTCAAGTAAAGGGCTATTCTTCAAAAATCTACAAATTATTACCAGGAATATGATAAGCGCCAATTTCACTTGTTCATGTCCATATGCTGGGGAAAAAAAACAGAAAAAGAAACAAAAACACTATTAGAGTAACTACAAAAACTGGAGAACCTAGAACCGTGATGGCGAACCTGTGGCATGCGTAGCCATATTGGTGGGCACGCGAGCTCAGCTCCGCAGGCCTTCTGGGCCCACCAGAAGTAGGGAAACAGGCTGTTTCGTGCCTCTGGAGGGCCTCATGGGGTGGTGGGGAAGGCCCGTTTTTTGCTGTCCCCAGCCTCGAGCCTTTCTAGGAGTCTGGGGAGGGCGAAAATGGCCTCCCCCCGGAGGCCCTCCAGAGCCCAGAAATGGCCCGTTTGCTAACTTCCGGTGGGACTGGAAGGCCCGTTTGTTGCTGTCCCCAGTCTCCAGAGCCTTTCTAGGACTCTGGGGAGGGAGAAAATAGCCTTTCCCACCCCCCCGGAGGCCCTCTGGAGGCCTAAAATGGCCCGTTTGCCAACTTCCACACCGGAAGTTGGGAAACGGGCCATTTCTGGGCTCCGAGGGGGTGGGGAAGGTCGTTTTCACCCTCCCCAGACTCCTAGAAAGGCTTTGGAGCCTGATGAGAGACAAAAACGGGCCTACCAGGCCATTGCGTGCCAGAAGCGGCGGGAGCATGTGGGGGGGGTCACGCGCGTATGCACGGGATACATAGAATTATGGATGTGGGCACACGCACGCACACACACACACGGCCACCTCCTGGCACGCGATGGCGAAAAGGTTAGCCATCACTGACCTAGAACATTTCTAGAAGAAAAAAGATTATCCAATGACAGATCGCAAGATTTTCCAACTGAATGAAGGAGAATCTCATGACAGCAACTATACAGTTATATGTGTGTTAGCATATTAATACTCATAAGGAAGGGGAAAAACAAGGATAAACTAGAGGCCTTTAGTTAATCCCTTCAGAGTTTTCTTTTTCCTTTCACCATTCACTAAGTAATTATATGTTAAATCAAACCAACAAATGAAACAAAGAAATTGATTCACCTAGACATTTTTGAAGATGTCAAAAAGCATGTTGCCAGGTTAATGCATGAAATGTTGTAAACATGGATTTTCATAATAAGATGTACAGATGTATGTTTTTTCTTCGTTTCTCATTACATTGGAACCTTTAATCCTTCAATGTAAGGAGATTTAGGACCCGAAGAGGGAAACAATTTTTCATACACAACTGTGTTAACAAGAATGTTTACTACTTATTACTTTATTTAAAATATAAAAATAGCACATTTAAAAGTATAAGAGCTACAATATGAACTACACAAATGAAACAAGAATATGTATAAAAATAACTTCAAATATGAAATAACTTTTGATATGAAATATCTTGATTGGGTAGCATATATGTTTTAATTAAGATTTGAAATAATTTGCACCAAACTATATCCTGTGTTCTCTGCACAGAGTTTTATATGGCACTTACAGTATGCTGCCTTTCACCCCCATGATTTTCATCTTCATAACTTGTGAGATTTGTATAGCTGACTTATAACAAACAGACCCAAAATAATGACTTTAGTGTCCAAGAGAATATTTTAATGAGATCTCTTTAGACCTACACTGAAACTTGAACTGTTTAAAAAGGAGTCAGGTCCAGAGCAGTAACTCATAAAGAAAGCATCTCTAAGGGAAAGTATGTCAGCTGTAATTCTAAAATGGAGGAGAATGACTGAGGCTACCCTTGTGATAGAAGCCAATTTAAAGAAAATAAAGTTAGAGAAATTAGATTACATGAAATTACTTGATCTGAGGAATCCTCAGGTGGAAAGTTAGGAAAAAAATTATAGACCTGTCCCTGAATTAAAGAATACACTTAGGTATTTTTCCATTCAAGAAATTATTTGAGGCACTAGGAACTTGCTTTTTGATCTCCTGGAAATCTTGGTCTACTACTTCAACAAATATTTACTGTTGCTTCTGATCTGAAGAATTTTACCAGTCATTAGTTATATGTTTTTAAGCTAGTATTTTAAATTGAAGAGCCTTTAGAAATAAAAAAAGAAAGCTGGAATTCTGCTAAATTATGTATTTATTTCATTTCTCAAGGCAAGAAATCTGTACAGCTCCAATGACTAGTTCACCATTATGTAAGTCTATTAGCACTCATTCAGTGAGAAGCATATTAACTAGGCAGAACCTATTCTAAGGCAAGCCCATTCTGAGATTCCCCACCCCCCACCCCCATCCCAGTACACACTTCTGGTTAATTACAAGAAACATTAACTTCATTTAATATTCAGCTTCTTAGAAATTAAATGGACTTCTTTAATCAACTGATTTTATTCTTTTCTTAGCTTACCAGGTGGTGTATACAACGGGTGATTGATGTAATATGCCATCCAGGCTGCAAAGCCCCAATAGTAAGTGCAATTCTGAGGAAAGAATAAAACTATCACATTAAAGATGTAATAGATTAGTAGCAGTATATATAAAGAAGGACTTGCCGACTGTCTCAGTTTCATTGCTCCATAAAGAGACCCAGCAGAAAAGGAGGGCAGTTTTTAGTCTATAGCTATGTTGCTTGAAAATGTCATTACCTTGAAGATGTTACGTAAAGGCATTGTTCCATGGGAGAATCTGTGGACAAAAAGGGTCTCAAGGAGGCGCTTGACATAATGGAAAGAGTGACAAATGCAAGCCAGGCTAGAAAGGAAAGGAAAACAGAGATGGCTGACAATAGAATCACAACCTTACAAAAAAAAAATACAGATACTATTCTACTGTATTTGATTATTATCAGCCAAAGGATAAGGTATATCCATGTTTCCAATGTTAATCTATTTATTATTTAAATTTATATGACCACCGATCTCAAATTTCTGACTCTAAGTGGCTAACAGCAGTTAAAAGCACTACATAACTATGTATAACAATAAAAAAAAAATACTTACATTATTTTTTAAAAATAATCAGCAGTTGAGATAAAAATGTAAATAACCAATCAACAAACAAACCAGCACAAGCACTGCATAAGCTTTGGAACAAATCCTGCTTCTCAATGGTGACCCAACCATGACTTTAAGACAGGCTGGACAATTAATTTTTCAAAGGGGTCACATGAGAAACTGGGACTGTTGTGGGGGGCTGCCGTTGACTCCCGCCATTGCTGCCCTGCCACCTGTCACTGCCCTACCCCCACCCCCACCACTGCCCCACTCCCACCACCTTGTTTCCATTGCTGCTGTCCCACCTGATGCCACTGCTGTGTGCTGGACCGGGACTGCCCGCAGGCCATGAAATGCCCAGGTCTGCTTTTAGACCTTACATAAAGCTAGCTGGGTTGGGGCAAATCTAATCTCTGGGGGAGAAGAGGTCCTCTTCCTGGGCCCTGTCAAATGACATTCCCTAGTGGACAGGATCTGTAACATTTTTCTCCTGCTGGATATGATGGGATGGATAGATATAATTGGAGAGAGATGACCTCTCAAATACTTGCCCTATGCTGTGAAGGTTTTTATTGTTTTGGCCATGTCATAGTAACAATGGGAACTCACTGGGAAAGGCAAGTTTCAAGTAACTGAACTGGAGAAGCCAAGAGAGACAGGGAGGGTGGCAGTAGAGGCCTTCAAGGGTGATGGTGAATCTCATCCTAACCATGGTTCCTCATTAATTACAGAAAAATAAAACTCTTTTAGGGTAGGAGGCATTCCACCCATGGAAGAGGAAAGAAAGTTTAAGAATGAATCCACTCTTTGTGACTGAACACATATATTGCCTCATGGAGGATGCTTCTGGTAGTGAAGAACGTTATTATTAAGAATTCTTATTATTCTACTATTAATTATTCTATTCTATTATTGAGCTATCCTATTATTATATTTCTATCATCCTTAGACAAATAGAAGTAGAACAGGCTTGCCAACCATATAGTGACTTGTCCTCCCACTGTGAAGATGAAGACATCATGTGCTATCTAGATAAGCTTGACAGGTAATGCTGGACTAGAACCAGTAGATGGGGTGCACGTCAGTGCTAACAATGTGAAAAAAAAGTAGGCAGGCAGGCAGGCAGGCCTGGAAACCAAATTTAGGTTGCTGGGCAAGATGTTGAAGACTACTGAAATGACTCTCTTGGAAAGTTATCTGTCCCATGCAGAGTGCCAAATAGATAAATGTCTATGGAGATTTTCAGTCATTCAGGTTATGGGTGTCCCAAAGGTGCTTTTTCAAGAGGCAACTGGACTTTCTTGTTTTTCTTTGGAGATGTTCACTTCTCATCTGAGAAGTTTCTTCAGCTCTAACTGGATGGTGGGGAACTCCTTGCAGATAGCTAGTCATTTGCATTCTTTTAGAAAACAGTTGAGGCCACCTGGAGGTTTATCTGTGTCATCAGCGTCACCTGAGTGGTGCAAATGGGTCTGGAGGCTTCTTGGAAATGTTGAAAGGACTGTGTTGTAGACTGGAGATAGATGATGTTGTATCCCTCCCCCTCTGTTGGAGAGAGGGCTGTTCAATTTTTTAACCTCTCAACCAGCAGTCCTCTCTGTCCAAAATGTGGACTTTGCTGTCTTCAAAAGAGTAGCTTTTGTCTTTTAAATGCAAATGGACTCCTGACTCTTGACCTGATGGGTTTATTCTCCTATATTGTGCCATGAGTATCAATGATTACCAATACAGATAGCATCTTACTACCTCCTGAATCAAAGCAGTGTGTTTTAAATACTGATTATAGGAGTATGTAATTAGAAGGTAGCAGTTACTCCCACCTAAATTTGTGAGCTTCCAAATGCATCCAGCTGGCTATTTTATAACACAGAATGTACCTTTAGTCTGATGGAGGAAAACTTTATATCCTTGTGTGATACTTCAATAATACCCAATTGCAAAAAGGAATTCAATATTCAACCAATTCTTTTGTGCCAACTCTAAAAATGTCAGTTGGAATGCAAGGAAGTTTTCCTTTACAAGAGCAAGATATATGAAGGGAAATGTCTAGTTCTAGCAAGGAAGAAAAATAAATTAAGTTTGGGTTGCCCTTCCTTGGAGAAGATTTCAGCTTACTTAGTGGAAAACATTTCAGTTTAAATTAAATGTAAGCAGTAAATTGGATATTACGGCCTGTAAATACTCACTGAACAACAGAGTACTTGCTGGAGGTGAAGTCATATCTTGAGCCATAAATGAAAGGAACCCGGAAATAAAACATCAGGTAAATGAGGAGGGGCCCAGCATACTCTGTGAGAAATACCTGACAGAACAAAAACAGAATGTAGAAAGGCAGAACGAATTCACAGGGAAGTGCTTTCTTGAGGAGAACTGAAATACTACTCACAGTCACCCAGCTGATCTGTGCGCCTAAGTCCCGGAAATATAATGTTGCTGTTGTACCAACTGGCAAATTCTGAAGGATATCTTCATCCTTCAAAGACTTTCCCTCTAGAAGAAAGAGAAATCACACTGAAACTCTGGGGAAGTCAGAATCTTGACTTGAACATCAAACACAATAGTTGCTTGTTTAGCTACACAACAGAGAAGAAATTGTTAGCCTTACATTCTAAAGGACAAACGTATGCACCGTAACCCAAGATGAAAGATGCTTAATTATCTTCTTACTCTATTCATGAATCAAACCATTACCAATTAACTATTGGTAGGTAAAGATTTCTTTCAAAGAGGCCCTTCTTGGGAATTCCCAAACCACAGAATGTTCACACCAATGTTATTCTCTAATACAATCTCATTCAAGCAAGTACCAGCCTTTGTTTGGTTCTTTTCCATATTTTTTACCAAAAACATTATCCTTAACAGAGGAAATCAAGTATTAGGAGATATTTTAGCACAGCAACTTACTGGGATCTAGTCGCAGGGACTGCCGGGCTGGATACCATTGAGGGTCTGAGGAAAGAAAAGTATAAGTTTTCTTATAATGAGTCAGAACCATTAGCGCCATCAGTTGGCAGCACTCAAGAGCAATCTAGAGATATGGAGGTAGACAAAAAATTATTTGCTCCAGAGTTTTCATGAGAAAGAGAATTTAAAAATTAGAGAAAATTACTCATTCTGGGGTCAATATATAAAATTTCCAAACAGTGTCTTATACCAATAGTACAATCTATACGCATGACTAATAGGACTTATTTAAAAGTAGTTGGGTATATGACTAACTCATAGCTATTACCATTTCTTTAAAAGTTTTATACAAGTTTAGACAGATAACCTACATGGCCATATGGCAGCTGAAGCCCAAAAGATCTGGAGAGCACTAGAAAATTGATGAAAACACAAACAAATCTTAGATCCTCTCGTCTGCTTCAGATTGCTTTATCTTCCACAGCAAGTAAAAGTAACTGATCAAGAAACAAACCAGCATGAGGGGGAAAATGCTGTTAATCTACACATTTTTTTTCTCAACTCCATAAAGCAGGGGTGTCAAACTCGCAGCCAGCAGGCCAGATGTGGCATGTGCTGGCCACACCCACACCTGTTTTAGCAAAGGGGGAAAAAGTCACGATACGTCACGTGATGACAACGTGACGACATGAGTTTGGCAGCTCTGCCGTAAAGGGACAAAAGGGACAAAAAATAAATAAATTCATAAGCTGGAGCTACTGATCTTTAATCTAATCAAAGAAAAATAATTATATTCTCAAAAATGTACCATTTAAGTGATGTAAAAAAAGTTTTCAATAGCTAATTTTATTAATAAATTAAGGTGCTCTTCGCTTTCTATATTGAAACTAATCACAAAGATATGATAAACAACAAAGGTGGTATTTTTCTATACATACGAGACTTGGTAAAGAGATTCTTGATTTCAGTTATGGTAGCATTGGGCTCTACCTGAAAGGAAACATACAAGAGGAATCAGAAAACCAAAGGACACTTATTATATGTGATTATACTTGTATAATCAAGTAAGACCACTGATTTAACTGCTTTCTAGCCTGACAAACAGGCAACAACAATAAAAATGCCTCAGACATAACAAGTGCATATTCAAATTATGCCTAAATTGGAAATATACTACCAGCTTATATCAGCGTGTTAAGCAAAATAATACTAGATGAGTCAATTAGAAAATTAGAAAATAAAAAAAAAAAGCTGTGATGAAACAATATCTTCCCAGCACCCGAGAAACACAGAGATAACAAGTTAGAAATGTGCTTCCGTCACACAGTTTTATATTCTTATCAGCCTAGTGGCTTGCGGGCAAGAACTTATTACATTTAGTAGGGTGGTGCAAGTTTGTATTCAATCCAGACGAAGTCTTTGGAACATTGAAAAGCATGTATGCAACAGTTGTCTGTGCACTTGCAACTTTTTCTATGGTTGCATGGCTGCTACAGACGTTTCTCCATTACAGCCATGCAATCCTAGGGGAAAAATCCTTTAATGAGTTACAAACATCTGGCACATTCACGTTCCCACAAGTTTCAAAGAAAATCCAAAGCACTGCACACGCCTAGAGTCTGGTCAATAGGAATCTGTTGGCAGAGGTATTAATCCCTTTATGTTGTTCACAATTACTTTTGTAAGAACACAACATCAAGAATGTGGTTAGATGTTTGGCTCTCCCTTTCTTAGTAACCTTTGTTGCTTTATTTGTATGGTCATTGCATCATCTCTATTTTAATCCTTTTACATAAGAAGTGAATGTAAACTGGTTCTCTTCCACCTTCCAGCTATTTCTGTGGTCCAGAATAGGTTTGGATGAAATGAATCAATAGTCAAAGGATACTGAAACTGACTTCTTAAATCAACACTGATGTCACCAATACTGACTGCCTAATGTAACTTGAAGGCTAGTTAGTTCTTTACAGTGTAGTAGCACACTCATAAAATTTATAAAGCAACAAAGCAAGTTTATCGCAACTATGAGCCTTCTCATGTAATAAAAACACTTAGCACGAATATGTTAATTATATTTTCATCGTGCCTTTAATATATATAAAAGTTTTGGTTAACTAGAGGTGGTGAACATATCTAATACTGCTACCTTCTATTTTTCCCAGAGTACATATAGCCATATCAGTATATACTAATACACAATTCATTAATTAATGCCAGTATATAATTATAACAGTACCATCAGTTCAAAGAAGACACGAAAAGTTCTCAAAACCTACTGTATATGAATTTTCCATTGATGGAAAAAATACAAGATACAAGAATATAAGATATAAGAAAAGTGTCAAAGTGGGGCTAGCTAAACTTCAAAAACTGATCAATTTTTGCTGGGCGTTATAAACATGTCTGGGAACTGTAGTTCTTGGAAGCTATAACATGGAATGAGCATTTCCTGCTTGATTCTTGAAGAGTTCAAACCTAGCCCCACCAGGGAAGATATGCATGTGAACATGAAGGTATCTTTGGTGTTTTCATTCAGAAAATAAACTACAAAATTTGTAAATCTGCATTTGTTTCTGTGTGCCAAATCAATCTCTCTCTCTCTCTCTCTCTCTCTCCCTCTCCCTCTCTCTCTCCTTGCCAGTGTGACCTAAAGATCAAAGACTAAGCATTAAAACAAATAAAAAAGTGAATATGTCTATGGTTAATAAAGGCTGGGAAAACATCTGCAAACCTAGGCACTCTTCCAAAAAATCTGAAAGAACTATCAAAAACTAATATAAAGAAAGAAAAGGAAAAAGAAAGACAAAAACAAAAGTGCAAAAAAGATAAAAATAAATAGACAAAAAACCTTCTTTGCAGCAAATACAAGTACAGGTAGTCCTCAACTTACAAGCATTTGTTTAATGACCATTCAAGGCTACAACGACACTGACAAAAGGGACTTCTGATCACTTTTCACACTTATGACCATTGCAACATCCCCATGGGCACGTGCTCAAATTTGGACGCTTGGCAACTGGCATGTGTTTATGATGGTTGCAGTGGCCTGGGGCCATGTGGATCCCTTTTTGAAAACCTTCTGACAAGCAAAATCAATGGGGAAGCCAGATTCACTTAACAACTTTGTTACTAACTTAACTGCAGTGATTCACTTAATAACTGTGGCAAGAAAGGTCATAAAATGTAGCAAAACCTGCTTAACAACTATCTCACTTGCAACAGAAATTTTGGGCTTAATTGCAGTTGTAAGTCAAAGATTTACCTGTATGATTACAAAAAACTGCCTCGCTATGTTTACAAAATGAAGTTTTCCTTTTCTATTATCTAATGGTTTCTAATCATCAAAACCATAGATCAGAAGTTCATTTTTTTCTGTTATATGCAAGAAGTTTATAGGGGGTTTCCACTCAGCAACATTGTTGCTGAGATACTGTCTTTTCTCTAATGAAAGAAGTCAATTTAGCCATTTCTGCAAGTTTTATAACTATTCCTCCATTGTGGGAGGTACTGAACCTTTCCACTTTGGAGCATATTAATATTATTCATTACTATCCATAATACCTATGTAATCCATGAATATCTCAATTCTCTTCCAAAACTTCTCTGGATTTGGGTGTAACTGCTTGGTAATTACTGCTGTCATCACTACTTCCATTGGGACATCTTTACCTGGTATTATCTCTCCTAATCCTGATATATGAGAGGGATAGAATCCCCTCAGCCTATAGATTTATTTCCAAGTTTAAAAAGAAAACAAAATGATAAAAGTGAAATAACATATTTTCAGGTTGAAGTGACTGTGCTATATGGCACAGAAGACATTTTAAAATGTTAAACAGATTTTGCAAGGCACAAAAGCATGCAGCATATATTATATATGTATGTGAATGGTCTGTAGGTGAATATATACAAAAGTGGAAAAAGGAAACAATTTTAAAATCTTTTCTGTTTAAAGTTTTGGAAGATAAGAATTTGGACAGAATTTTATAAAATGGGTGACATTGATTTATACTTCAGAAACAGTAAATTGAGAAGAAGGTTAAATATTTAGATATTACTATGACAAACATGAAAGATTTTAAAGATACAATTGAAACCCGAGGCTGGGGACTGATGGATAAACAGCGGAAAAAAGTCATGCAATTTTGTTTTATATATATACGGTATAAAATTGTATTAATTAATTAAACTCTTGGCTACCTTACTTTTTCATCCATGTGGAGCAGCTGGAAGTTGCACAAGGGACAGGGTATACTGAAAGTTGGATCATGGGAAAAGGAGAGGGGGAAAGGAGAGAGTGGTAGGAAAAACTAAGAAACAATTGGCACCTATGTTATTTTGAAGAAGAATATTAGGTGGTTTTAATTTATTCTCATATTCATCCCCAAGCTACTAAAAATACTCCACATTTCTTTCGAGAAATCAAGTAATGAAGCAATGATAAAAAATATTGAAAATGAATGAAGAATAGGTAAATGTTCTTTGATTCAGCTCAAACTTTTAGTACAGGAACTATGGATGCTTTGGATACAGTGCAAAAAGTGAAATAGTAAAATTAATACCATAATTTGTATGTACAAAGATTGTGAAAAAGATTACCTAATTGCAGTGTGGGCATTAGAAACATTGCTAGGTGCATATTGGTAAAGATTTCTTAAATGAATACTATTCCTTTTAAATACATGTTTTCTGTGGTGAAAATGTGCCATATAAGTAATGATCAATAAGCAAAATGAGAAAGTTGGTATAGTCCTCATACAACAGGCACCACCTATAATTGTGAACAGAGCGCATTTATACTTTCATTCTAATCATTTATTCTGTCATTCCAATCCTGTATGGAAGTCCAACCAGGGGTGGAAGACAAAAGGAAACAATGTAGTCAAAAGAAGTTTATTTGTAAAGACATTATTGTAAAAAAATAGAAAACAAACAAAGGAAGTTGAGTGCATTCTTTTGCGAAGGACAGTATTCAGCTGGAGAGGCAAAATTATGGGTTTAGAGGAAATGACCATACAGATTTGTACATGATTGAAACATCTGTGTTAGTTTTTAGATTTTTAGACACTGTATTTCATATTTTATAGGTATAACTAACATCAGTGGGTGGAATGCATACTTAGTTTATGTTGTGCGGATCCTGTTTTGGAAATTACACTGATGGCATTTCCTAACTGCCCAGCTCCCTCGTAGAGGGGCTCTTGCAGTTGGGAATTGATGACATACTGACTTGAGATGTGTATTGATGCTGCTTATTCTTGTTTTGCTGTTAAATATGTTCGTCTTTTTTTTCTGTGGCTGATCTATTGCTACATCCCTTTTGTAAGTTACTTATATTTGCTTGATTAAAGTGACTTAAAATGCTTGTAATAAACTAATAATAAAATGAGTGTAGGAATGTTGTGCTGGAATTCTGAGTTGCATTTTTATATTTTTAGAATTTTTATCATTATCTCTACCTAGCAGCCATACATACATTCACACACAGAAAAAAGGTTATCTTATGATTTGTGCTACTATGCTACAAAATAGTAAAGTAACATCAATGCATGGCTATGGAAGACAGTACACTTTAGTAAAGAAATCAGTTATTGGGACATAAGACTAGGATCCAAATGTCATACATGGCATACAACTATGTGGAAGAAACTAGGATTATGTTTTGTTGACCACTACCACTATTTGGATGTTACTTTAGTCTCATCTCTATATTTAGTATCTTTGCTTCCTCAACAGTCAATGCAAGAGTCTCATTTGTCTGAAAGGATTAACAATACCCAAAGGAATCAAAATGAAAAAGGGCAAGATGCTACTGTCACTCAGTGCTGATACAAAACTGAACTGCCATGGTTAGTAAATCTTTGGGACAAAAAAAAGAATAAGTGAATTTCCCTCTTTGGTGCTCGCCTCCAAATCTGTTTTTCCTTTCCTTTCTCATAAAACATGTTTTCTAACTTCCCAGTTTATCTCATCCAAAAGAACATGCATCTCAAAAAGAATATTCTCTGATTCACTTTGTGCAGAAAAAAGATTGACAATGCAAATACAGAGAGTCATTTGTAACTAAGGTGTCACCATATTAAGGGTTCAAAATCCTCCCCTTAATCAGATTGGCTAGCACTTTTGGATGGGATTTGTCATTCTTTGCAATGACAAATTCCACCCAGTAGACTTGTGTCTGAAAAGTTTATCTATCTTACAGATAATTTTGGTACTGTGCCTTTGAGAAAGTTCTTGAGCAAACGCACTAATAGCTATTTTATACAAGAGTCCTTGCCAGGATGGATAAAAATCAATGATTTTTTTAAAAAAATCAAAAAAATCAGATTTTTTAAAATTTAAATCGGATTTTTTTTATTTAAATCGGATTTTTTTTATTTTTATCAAATTTATTTTAATAAAAAACTTTTGGGGTAAAAATCTAGTGTAAGATAGTTTTCTATTTAAGATACATAAATAATTTAGTTTATTCAGCATGAACTGGAGCTTAGTTATGTACCATGAGGCTGTATATTCTGCAACACTGGGACTATCGGTGAGTCAACAGTGGGTCGAAGGAGTAGCACAGATGACAGTTGCTCTTTAAAAATTATGATTTAAATAATTCAAACCTTTTTACTAGTGATTTAAATCATGATTTAAATTGTGATTTAAATCAACTCGATTTAAATCAAATCCACCCTGGTCCTTGCAGTCCAGAATCTTTAAAGATTGAAAAACTGACCACTAGGAACTTTTCTGTGGATTGTACTTTTCGAAACAAGCAAAAAAATCTGAAGTCCACTCATTTGTGTTTCCTCAAGCCAACCAGATATATTTGTAAACAATTATAGCGTTTCATTTCATTATCTAAACTAAACCAAAACAACTTCCATATTTTGGGGGTTCAGATATATCCAAAATATGAAGGTGTGTCTAGTTACAGTGGTAGACGTGCAGATCCAGAATTATTATTTTTTTCTGGGAAATTAACCATTAACTCAGTGATAATGCAATTATTATGTAAGAATAGTGGGATTGAAGATATCAAACTGTTCCAAATGATTTAAAGTTCTGTCTTCCATTTATAATACAAATCTATCTCCATGGAGTTAGGGTTCATGCATTTGTTCTTTACTTAGGATCTACATAGAGAGATATCACACCAACATTAAACAAAAAATTAAAAAACTCTACTGGTGGCCATATCACATGCTTATTGTACTCATAATTCTAGAGCTAAAAGATCTTGATATCAAACACAGCCTAAAAGATGATTAACATATTCAGATCAGAGATAGGTGGTCATGATTATAGAACAACTTGGAGTTAAACAGTGTATCACACAACTGCAAAACAAAAATACTTTGTATAGTTTTGCAACATGCGTATTTGCCTTTTGATAGCAAATATTGATATATTTTGCAATTGACTATAATTTCCTGTGCCTGAATATCTCACATTGCTACTACAAGTCCTGCAGATGTAGATCTCACTTGCTAACTGAAGTTCCGACTTCATGTATATTTTATTCAAGCTTTGATTTATGACAGTTTTTAGTAAATTTTCAGTATAAAAATACAATACTATGTTTTTTTAAGACTAAAGCAATTCTAAAGCTCTGCAATAACAAAAAGTCAACTTCAGCTTCAAATCCTTCTTCTGAGATTAGGACACATACCTTATCCAGGAAGCACAGCTTTTCCCGGGTCTTGGCATCCAGGATCTCCACCTCAAAAAAAAGAACACCCCTTTTAGATTTCTTAATAGGATGATGTGGCCCTAAATCATTGAAATTTCTTTGAAGAGGTGGACAACCCTCTACGAGCAGCAAATTCCCATCCATGCCTCTTCACAAAGCAGCAAATCCCAAAGACTATGTTCAGTCAACAGACTTGTTCACAATAAGCTTCCTTCCCTATGATCAAAATTTAAGTATGGACCATTTCTGATTGGTGTGAAAATTTGAGTCTGAAAGAAAAAAAGCTCCTGTTGAGATTAAGACTCAAAGTTCAGCCTTTCAAGCAATTCAGCTCAGCAAATAAAGGGGCTTCCCTTTTGGTCTGTTCTGTAGGTTGTGTTCCAAGGCGTAAATCGATAGCATGGTAGCTGAATCCTTCTCAGCTAAATATAAAACTGAGCCTAGCAAGAAACTTCTTGCAAGCAACCTCTTGGCCAGTTAAGTCATATCAAGAAATTTTAAAGTCTTTTATTTTTATTATGAAATTTACTTGCCATCCATCTTGTTTCAAAATTAATCTTTCATTCAAAGAGACCATGCCAATCGATTCATGTCCAGATTTCACAAGCCATCTTTTAGGGTGGAAAAGGTACTCAGAAAATTCTCCCTTCGACTGCACATTAATACAGGAGGCTGCTTGGCAAAACTAACAAGTTTCTAGGATCTTATCCAGCTCTACTGATATTAGAGCCTAGAATTTTTCTCTCCCCAGGAGACCAGGAGTTCCTGTTACAGTAACACAAGAATCCAAAAAACAACAATTCCTAGGTATTTTTTGGGGTGGAGAGAAGTGTATCATGCTAGGACAGTGATGGCTAACCTTTTCCAGACCGAGTTCCCAAAGCCCAGCTGAACCCCCAAAATGCGATGCGCATGCCCCACCCCCAGTGATGCGCACTGCCTAGTGCCTAACCCTAACCCACCCCCAGTGATGCGCACACGGGCCCCCGCACATGCACTCACACACACCCTGCGCATGCATGCACAGGGCCCGCGCATGTGCCCAACCCCCTGTGCATGCACACACACACCTGGCATGCACCCCCCCACACGCATGCATGCCCACCCCCCCACACGTGCCTAGCCCGCACATGCGCACCTGCCCCCCCCTCAGAAAATGTACATAAAAAACCACATTGACTGGAACTTGTTTACAATAACTATAGATTGCTTGCTTTTTTAAAAAAAATAACTAAGACAACCCGTTCCCTGTTGTATTGTTTCAGAGATATTTCCTTACCAGATTCCTCAATGCCTTCAACAATGGTTGAAGTAGAGCCACTAATATAATTGAAAAGTTATTAAAAAATAAAGGATGTATTCAGAAATTCATCTGCCTTGAAATAGCCCATGTTGCACTGTATGGCACAATCAAATGTCAACAGCTGACCTCAGGAAATATTTTATGACATTTTGTATTATGTTATAAAATGCTTTATTATGATTTTTATGTCATAAAATATTTTATAAAATTTGCAAAATTTGATTTGTACAGTAATCATGGGTCCAAGATTTTGGACACATTCTGTAAGTTAGCTCATTTGAGGTACCATGGTTCAAAAGGTTTTCCCTATGATGCATTGTTTCAACCAGTTACAGGTTACAGACACAAGAGTTTTAGCAGTATATAAATAAATTTGTAGAGTGATTGACAAAATATGCTGAAATATGACTTAAACCAATTCACACTAGTTATATACAACCTAATAACATAAACATAAACGTAAATAACGTAAACTTTTATTTACTTAGCTTTTAATAACACTGTTTCAGTATTTCTACTCAAGTTCTGAAATCAGATTTTTTTCTGTCAATTTTAAGATTGCATAATAGTCTACTAGAAAAGTGTGTCAAACTCCTTTATAATATACTTTTAATCATGCTTGGAGAATGTTTTATTTCAGGAAATGGACGTTGTCTTACCTGAACGTCCTTTTTCTGGGCGCTGCGTACACTATCCATGCATGGGTTAATACTTCAGTATTTGGCAACAACTGAGTGAAAGAAACAGAAGGCTCTTCCCCTTTCCGGCCCCCTAGCCACGCCTCTGTACCCATGATCCCCCAGTCTGAACGAAAGGCGCAGCTAACAAGGAGTCCACTAAGAGTAACGTTAACAAACTCAACTTTATTAACACCAACTTGATAACAGGAACGAAAAAGATCAACAGTCACCAGGTGAGCAGTCAGCCCAAGAGGGAGGGTTATGGATAGTGTACGCAGCGCCCAGAAAAAGGACGTTCAGGTAAGACAACGTCCATTTTCCTGTGCGCTGCTCCCACTATCCATGCATGGGATATACCCAAGCTCAAATCCCCTGGGCGGGATGCTGACTGTCTCCATCGTTGTCCTCCGACACCACTTTCTGAAGTACTCTGCGGCCAAAGGCCGCCTCAACGGAGTTGTACACATCGATCTTGTAGTGGCGAATGAACGGTGTGAGGGACGACCAGGTCGCCGCCCTGCAGATGTCCGCTACCGAAGCTTGAGTAGCCCAGGCCGCCGACGTGGCCACACTGCGGGTAGAGTGGGGGAGGATTCTGCCCGGTGCCGGCCTGGAGCTTGAATCGTAGGCCATAGCGATGCAGGCCTTAATCCATCTGCTGACCGTGGCTGGTGATACCTTCTGACCCATGGACCTCGGACTAAAGGAAACCAGGAGACCCTCGGTCCGGCGAAAGGGCTTGGTCCGACGGATGTAGATGCGGATGGCACGTCGGACGTCCAACGTGTGCCACCTCTCCTCCCTAGCATCTCGGGGTGAAGGACAGAAATCAGGCAGGATGAGTTCCTGGGCCCGATGGAACCACGAGTTGACCTTCGGGATGAAAGCCGGGTCGAGACGTAGCGTCACCGTGGATTCACGAAATATGCATAAGTCCTTGCGGACTGAGAGGGCCGCTATCTCTGAGACTCTTCTCGCAGAGGTGATTGCCAGCAAGAAGGTCACCTTAAATGAGAGGTACTTGAGAGAGGCTGAGTCTAGGGGTTCGAAGGGGGGTCCAGTCAGCGCCCGCAGAACCAGAGTCAAGTCCCATGATGGGTACCGATGCACTGCCGGGGGTCGAAGGTTTGTGGCCCCATGTAGAAACCCCTTGATGCGCGGGTGGTGCGCGAGAGACTGGTACGGGGGGCAAGTGATGACCGTTGATAGGGCGGCTGTCTGCCTTCGTAAAGTTGCGGGGGTCAGGCCCCTGTCAAGGCCAGCTTGAAGAAATTGCAGGATGTCACGCACCTCAGCTGATGTCGGGTCGGTGTGTTGTCGGGTATTCCAGCGACAGAACGCCTGCCAAGACGCCTCGTAAATGCGGGTTGTAGACGGACGTCTAGCCGCTTGGATGGTGGCCACGACCTCATCTGGTAGGTTGTCCTTTTTCAGGATGACGCGTTCAAATGCCAGACGGCTAATTGCAGCCACTGGGGCTCTGGGTGCGTGACCTCCCCCTGGCGAAGGACGAGTCGCCGTGGTGGGATCACCCACGGTTGGTCCACGGAGAGCGCCACTAGGTCGGCGTACCACGGCCGCCGGGGCCAGTTCGGGGCTACCAGGAGCAGGTCGGCCTTCTCCGATAGCAGTTTTCGGATGAGGCGGGGAATTAGAGGCAGTGGTGGGAACGCGTACAGGAGACCCTCGGGCCACCTGCAGCGCAACGCGTTGTGGTCTTCTGCCAGAGGTGTCGGGTAGCGCGACACGAAACGGGGAAGCTGAGCGTTGGCCGGGGTTGCAAAGAGATCCACCTCCGGGCTCCCGAAGCGTGAGGCAAGCTCCCGGAACAGTTGTGGATGGAGCTGCCATTCTGCTTGGTCTATGGTCTCTCTGCTGAGCCAGTCTGCTCTGACATTGGATGCCCCCGAGATGTGATCCGCCCTGATCGAAAGAAGGTGGTTCTCTGCCCAGTTGAAGAGATCGGCGGCCTCTCGCATCAGGGTGCGGGACCTTGTGCCCCCTTCCCTGTTGACGTGCGCTTTGGCCGAGATGTTGTCGGTCAGGATCAGAACGTGATGTCCTCGCACTGTCGAATGGAACTCCTGAAGGGCCAGTTTGATCGCCCGAAGTTCCAGAAGATTGATGCTGCACTGACTCTCCCGCCGGGACCACTGTCCCTGTGCCACCAGGTTGTGGAGGTGGGCTCCCCACCCTCGAAGACTTGCGTCGGTGGTGATGATCAGTCGGTCCGGCTCTAGGAAACTGGACCCCTTGAGAAGCGAAGGCGATGTCCACCACCTGAGGGACTGGCGGACCTGAAGGGTGAGGAGTACTGCCCGTTTGGAGTTGGCCCTGCCTGCCCGCTGAAAGGGGAGCAAAAACCACTGCAGAGGTCTCGAATGTCTGCGTGCCCACGGAACGATGCCGAAGCAGGATACCATCTTTCCGAGAAGGCAAGAAAGACAGATTAGGGCAACTCTCCTCTTCGACAGGACCTGTTGAATCAGAGTGCGGATGCTCTGGGCTCTGTCCGGTGATAGATAAACCTGACCGTTGGCTGAGTCTATCAGTGCCCCCAGGTGAAGTAGTCTGGTGGTGGGCTGCAGATGGCTCTTTTCGAAGTTTATGGTGAAGCCGTGATCCTGGAAGACCTGCAGGACTCTCCTCATGTCTTCGGTGGCCTGATCTCGGGTGGAGGACAGGATCAGGATGTCGTCCAGGTAGCAGAGCAACCGGATCGGGATGGTTCGAAGCCTGGCCGCTACCACCGCCACCAGTTTGGTAAAGGTGCGGGGGGCTGACGAAAGTCCGAATGGCATCGCCCGGTACTGGTAATGAGCTCCCGCGAATTCGAATCTCAGGAACTGCCTGTGCCCCGGGTGAATGGGCACGTGAAGATAGGCCTCCCGGAGGTCGACCGATTGGAGCAAGTCGCCCCGTCTCACCCCCGCTAGGATGGACTTTAGGGAGTGCATTTTGAACCTGTGGTATTGAACCGACAGGTTTAGCCGCTTTAGATTTAGTATGCCCCTCCAGCCCCCGGAGTTCTTGGGTACTAGGAAGAGGGTTGAGTAGAACCCGGAACCCCTCTGGGCGTGCGGCACTGCTTCGATGGCCTTGACTTCCAGGAGGTGTTCTATCTCCTGGGACATTAAGTTCCGCTGTTCTGCGGAGCGGGGTATTGGACAGTGGACAAATCGATGGGGCGGCTGACCGGAGAATTCGATAGAGAGACCCGAACCAGTCGTACGCCTTACCCAGGAGTCCGAAGTTGATTTGGCCCATTGCTGGTGGAAGTGAATGAGCCTTCCCCCTATGGGGCCTGCGAGCCTGGAGTCACTTCCCCCGTTTGGCTGGCTTCGGCCCGGCACCACGGAAGTTTCGCCTTGGCTGCTGGTTTCGCCCTCGGTCTCGGAACTGCTGCCGGTCCTGGAACCTGTCTCCTCCCTGATAGAGGGGGCGATGAGCAGAGGACCCCCTGGGTCCTGCGCTGGCACGAAAGGGCTGTTGTAGCGGGTAAGGAGTGTAGCGGCGTTCCTGGCGGCGGTAGGTCGATGGGAGGATCTTTCTCTTGTCCTTCCCCTCCACTAGTAATGGTTCCAGTGCGGCGCCAAAGAGCTCTGGGGCTTTGTAAGGTGCAGCCACCAATTTCCATTTTGCTTTGACATCTGCCTTCCAGGGCCGGAGCCAGAAGAGTCTTCTAGCCGAAAGGGTTGAGGCGAGGGACCTCGAGGCAAATTTGGCTGCGTTTAGAGAACTGTCTGCTGAGTATTCAGTGGCGGCTATTAACTTGTTTATATCCTGCTGGAGCCTGGTGTCCTCTGGGGGTAGTCTGTCCTGCAGGTGGCGGAGCCAAATGAGCGACGCACGGTTGAAGAAAGACGTTGCCGTCGCGGCTCTGATTGCCCAGCCCGCCGCCTGATGTGCCTTTCTGAAGGCCCCCTCCATCCTCTTCTCCTCTGCCTTTAGAGAGTCAAGAGGGTCAGTGGTGATCAAGGCACCAGAGGACAAAGCTGCCACAGGCTGGTCGACGGTCGGGAGTGCTA
The DNA here is from genome assembly GCF_059756535.1 of Pantherophis guttatus. Classification (NCBI taxonomy): domain Eukaryota; kingdom Metazoa; phylum Chordata; class Lepidosauria; order Squamata; family Colubridae; genus Pantherophis; species Pantherophis guttatus. The sequence goes on from NC_142064.1 coordinate 172,915,783, forward strand.
GGAGGTCCTCTAGCTCTGGGGCTGCGCAGTAGAGCTTCCTGTCCAGATTGCTGGGTGTGGCCAGGGAAGCTGGTTGTCCCCAGGGGTTCTGGATGACCTCCGCAAACAGCTGAGGGCACGGGATGAAATCCCTCTGTGGCTTTGATGGGTTGAAAAGGGCGTCGTGCGGCCCCGCTGCCGGTGGGGCGGCGGTAGTGACGTCCCCTGGTACCCCGAGGTTGGTTGTAAGCCGGGCCTTGTGGAGCAGGGACTTGAACAGGGCCGGACGGAAGAGGCCTGAAAAGGCCGGTGTGTCAGGCGCTAGACCCTCATCCTCTGATAGCTCCATCTCCTCAGGCCCCTCCTCTGCTTGGTCTGATTCTTCCGAAGAGGAGTCCTGACCTCGTCTGGGGAGAGGCTGGGGTTGGGGTTGGTGGCGCCGCGACTGACTCGTGGCGGCTTGGCCTGGAGCTTGGGACGACTGCTGCATAGTGCTAAAGAAGGAGGAGAGTGCGGCTGAGAACATGGTCTGGAAGTCCAATGGGGAGGCCGTCCCAGGCCCCCCCTGGGGGTGCTGGTCAGCACTTGGCGGCGGGCTCGATGACTCCCTGGCCCGATGAAGTTGTGCCGTGAGGAGGGTCGGTGAGGCCTCTGCGAGCCCTGTGCCTGCCTCCGGGCGAGGGGTACTGTGGCCAGACCTGGGCACATCAGGAGTTCTTGGGGTCACTGCGATGTCGGATACAGAAGAGATCCCCAAGTCCCTGCCCCTAGGGGAAGCACGCACTGGGTCCAAGGTCGCGGGCTCCCTGGATAGTGTTGCAGCGACTGTCCTCTGGGCCTTCTCCCATTGTCTCTCGAGAGCGTTATGCCTCCTTAACGCATCTCTGTCTTGGAAAGGCAAGGCCCCTTCCGAGGCCGCTCTGCTGGTGGCGCTCGAATGCCTCTTTTTGGATTTCTTCTTGCCCCCTTTACTGCTTTTGTGGGGGGGGCTAAGCTCTAACTCCATATCTGAGGAGGGGGGGAGTGAGGCATTGTTGAGGCTTGAGAGCGTTGGGCAGACCCCCTGATGTTGTGTTCCGCCACCAGATGGCAGGACTCTGCAATAGAGCCCCACGTGTATAAAATCTTCTCCTCAGGTGGTAGAGGAGGAAGATGCTCCGCCCCCTTAGACTGGCGTGGGGGGGGGTCTGCAGCCGGCCCGCTGGTGTCTAAGGGCGCCGGCTGAGGAGTCTGTCCAAAATGGCGGCCCGCAGGTCCACCAATATGGCGCTGGCACGTGGCTCCGCTGTGCCCGACTCCGGCGAGGTCTTAAACTGGCGGCCCGAGGGTCCGACCAGATGCCCCGCGATTCCCCTTGCAGGGGAAGGCTGCTCCGGTGTCTGGCGCTTCCTCTCCTTCGCGCCCGTCAGATGCTTAGCGGCGGCGGCTCGATCGGCGATGCGTGGGCGGCCGGGGATTCCGAATCCGCCGCCCAGCTGATGAGCGCGACGCCGCACGCTGCGTCTTCTCCACGCGCTCCGGAGCTCTCCGACGATCGAGGAGCGAGGAAGCCGAGCCCGCCGGCCAGCTGGAGGTCGCTGATTGTAGCGGCCGCCTCGCACGTGTGGAGAAGCTTCCGATTGCCAAGGAAGCCAGCCGGCTGCTCAATCGGGCTGCAGCGCTCCGCTCTCCCCCCACCAGCTGGAAGAACGAGCCTCACGCCGAAGCGCCAGGCAAAGCAACACAAAAAAGGGGCGCGAAACAAGCTATTCAAAATAAACACAACAAACGCCTAAACGCTTAGAGAGAAGAGCCAAACTAAAGAGAAGGAAGGGAATTATATATAAATAGGAAAGGAGCAAATTCCCACAGAAGCACAGTACCTTTAAAACCTGTGGAGCTCCCAAAAAACACTCCAGTAGTTGCCAGCAACTGAGTGAAGACTGGGGGATCATGGGTACAGAGGCGTGGCTAGGGGGCCGGAAAGGGGAAGAGCCTTCTGTTTCTTTCACTCAGTTGTTGCCAAATACTGAAGTATTAACCCATGCATGGATAGTGGGAGCAGCGCACAGGAAAATTTTTCAATATTTATTTTGTACTTTGCCAGTGTTTTTAACACTACTATCATAAACTGCTGTGAGAATGAGGACACCAAGTAGATTTTAAAATGATAGAACTAAATGTCTACATTCTTATTTCTTTGTAAACACAGTGCATCAGACAGAATTATAGACCCTTCCCAATTTCTTTGCAAATCATAAAGTGACCGATTCTTAATATGAGAGTATATAGTATGTGTTCATATAGAATGCCAAGTCATAATTATTAAAATATACTGTATTTGCTTATTATTTTAGCATAGTTTGTTAGGTTGTAAGCAAAATTTAAAAAGTTTACCAGCCTGAACAGACAAGTAGTCCTCACTTACCAACTGTAACTGGGATCAGCGACTCCGTCACTAAGTGATGTGGTCATAAAGTGAAATATCATGTAACCACAGCCAGCTTACATTAGAATCCTGTTCAGTTGTTCTGTGCAATGTCATATGACTGGACTTGTGATTTCTTGCCAGATTTGCCACTGACATGGTTTGTTGGAAGCCAGCTGTGAAAATCACAAATTGCAATCATGTGTCTGTGGGACACTGCCACCATCATAAATGCTGGTTAGTCACCAAGTACCCATCATGTGATCATGATCACATGACTGTAAGGATGCTGTAACCACCACAATCTTAAGGATTAGTTGTACATCTTTTTTTCTCAGCACTATAACTTCAAGCAGTTGATTAAGTAGCAGTTGGTAAGCAAGGGCCACCTGTAGTTTAGCCAAGTAAATTAAAAATCCACAGTGGAATTATTTTCTATTTTGTTATGATTTATATCCTTAGCCACTTTAATTATGTGAAACCTTCATGTTCAGAATCTATATAATTCTTAATGTGCAAAGAAAAGGACACAATATTAGGGAAATGATGGTATCTGTTCAATGTTATAGATTACAGGTATGGCAAACTGCTATTATGAACTTTGCTGAATTTAACTTAATTGTTCAGAACTCTGCTACTTCTACTGGGTCCTATATACTGAGTCCCAGAAGAAGTAAACCACTCTGATATAATTGCTCAATTTTTCAATATTCATAGATATTCCAACTATTGTCACCGTTGTCAACTATATAAAAGCCAGTGAGACATCCTGGAGGACAAAAATGCTCATGCTTCAAGTCCTAAGTCACCTATGAGAATCAGTAGTGTTGTCTACCATAACTAGGTCACTCAATTCTTTTTCTGGTCACTTTAACCAGCCATTTCCACAACTGGCATAGGTAAGTTATCAGGTCCTTAAAATTAAATTATCAATTAATCCAAAGGAAGAATAATTATAATACTCTAAAAGGCTTTTTAGAAACAAGGAATCTAGTCCAAAAATAAATAAATAAATTGACAATTGTAAAAGCTAAGCATGCATGATCATAAGTTGAAAATGTCCAAGATTGCTGACATGATCTTTGGAAACTTGATGTGATTGATAGTTGAGGCCATGAGGGATTTAAACTTTTTGTAGCAAGTTCATGAGATCAGATTATGTTTCTTCTAAAAATGAAAAAGTTCTAATAAAATACTGACAAAATTTAAAAGGGGTGGTGGTGTCTGTAGTTTAATATTAAAATAAATCTTACTATCATTCCTCGTTCAAATAAATGGATATTCTGTGTACTACATTCCAATACCTCATACAGATTTCCTCCTAGTTTTTTTATTTTATTTCAGGCCCTAGTTTATTCCTGGGAATAAACCAACAGGATTAAAATAAATAATCTTCTACTCTGATACGTTAAAATACCTAAAAAGAGGACAAGCAAAAGTGAAAGCATATAGGAGCTATTATTTTGACACAGTTTTAGCCTAATGCATGACAAATCCTTTGCAAATCAGCTGTAATTATCTTGCTGTTCATCAAATTGGAAGTGCAATACAAATAGTCCTCAATTTACAACCATTCATTTAGTGACTGTTCAAAGTTACAACAGTACTGAAAAAAGTGATTTATGACTGTTTTTCACTTGACCATTGTAGCATCCCAATGGTCATGTCATCAAAATTTGGACGCTTGGCAACTGGCATCTATTAATGACAGGTGCAGTATTCTGTGGTCATGTGATCACCTTTTGCAACCTTCTGAAAAGCAAAGCCAATGGGTAAGCCAGACTCACTTAACAACTGTGGCAAGAACATTGTAAAATGGGGCAAGATTAACTTAACCACTACAGTGATTCACTTAACAACTGTCTTGCTTACCAACTGAAATTTTGGGCTCAGTTTTGGTAAATCAAGGATGACCTTAGGCTTCAAAGGTTGCTAATGTTTGTCCCTTGATAGTCTATGCTTTCAGAATAAAGTTGTTCATAAAGACAGGATCTTGAACTAGATTAATATTACTATTATACTCGACTTTACAAAGCTTTTCTTATATTCAATAGATGCAATCATCACTCTTTCCAAAAGACAGAAACATAATCTCCTTCTTCTCTTATTTATATAAGAGCTTAGCTCTTTGAAATTAAGAGCTGTCTTGAGTGGGACAAAAATTTGGAGTCTGTTCAGTATGTCCAACAGATACCAAGGAACAGCTCCAAACAGGGGTATTAATAGAACTGTGCCTCAGACAGGAATGGTCACTCTCATACCTCAGAGCTTCTAGAACAAAGAATTTATTCCAGTGGAAAGCAACACATAGATCACACTGACCAAATTAAGCTACTGTAAACTACAATCAGTTGCGCAGCAAGAATTGAAGATAATACGATCTACTAAGGGAGAGAGTAAAACCCTAGAAAAACAACTTGATGCTAGAGAAATGCAAGAAACATAGAATATATTGAAAATAAAGCAGCCTCCAATTGAAGCCTCTCAATAAGTCTGTTGGAAAAATTTTTAAAAATCACCATGAAAGTAAGAAGAACTACTAACCCAGACAGAAGCAACCTGATATTAAAAAAAGCAAGAAGCTCTGGTAAGTAAGTGTTGTTGGTGTGAGGGGTGAGGGGAGAGAGTGGAATTTAGAGATCAACATCTGAATTGCTTATCCTAATCAGACCTGCATATACTACAAACTATTTCAAGCACACATTTTACACAAGAAATCTTGCAAATAAGGGTGGTGTTCATTGAGATATCCACCCACACATCATTCTTAACAAATTGCTTGGCTAAGCATTGAAGTGAAAATAAAATATAAAAATGCAAAGAGGCATACAACACATAGATAGGACCGTTTTCCCACTATGTGGCCTCAACTAAAATTGATGTCACTTACAATTCAATGTTGAAAACTTTCTAGAAGTCTATTCATAATGCCACATTTGAATGTAACATTCCTTTCATGAATGAACTGAATTTACAGTGTCCAATTTCCAAATTTGACCACAAAGATTATAAGAATTAAATAAACGTGTACCTTAGCGTGCAGAAATTCTCTCATAGACAAAATGTTCCTAATTGGCATAACAAAGGCACATCCAATCTATACTCAAAATGTTAAAATAAATTTAAATAGCTAAATTTGTAACAGCTTACAAAATTCAAGCGCACAGTTTAAATATTAATTCTAATTTCATATAAGCATTAATAACTCTCTACGTCTCTTTTGGGAGACCTGACTCATAGGTTCATAGGCATGACATTTCAAGGCATGTCTCTTCCTATATATGCCCATATAATCATTAAAATTATCAGAACCTTTCTTTCAAATTCTATATAATAATGCTGTTCAGTGGGATAAATTTAAACTTTCCAAAGAATAGCTTGCTATATATTTATAGTACAGCATTTATAGTATACAGTATCTAAAAATGCTGCCTTGTTTCTAGTCTGTTATCTTTTTAATTCCTGCAAAGATCTTTTTCAGTTCCCAGGGTTTTAATTTCTGAGATTTCTTTGTCAAGCTGCATTTAAGTTAGTTATGTGGTATTTCAATTGTTGCTCTAATTAACTGCAGTTTCTGTCTAAATCTGATGGGCTTTATTTACAAAAGAACAAAGATACTGCAGAAATAAATAAATCTGCTGTACTTAGTGCAGGCTTGTGCTAGTAGATAACTAGAAAGTTATTAAATCTGTATAATCTACCATGGCTGTCTCTTGGACAGATTAATGCATGGCAAAATGGCCACTGGCCATTGCACACTCAATCTACCTGAAGAAAAAAAAACTGTATATAAAGTTTCCTGGAAAATCAAAAACTGGATACAGTTCCATAGTCCTGTAGCTAGTATTTTTTTATAATTCAAGATGAAATTGGACAAGCAGACATAAACAGCAGGCGTACCCAGAACTTTTGTGCCTGTAAGTAGTATAGCAATGAACCATCCACTCTGATTTGTTCTGAGGTCTTTATTTGAATATAGTACAGAAGCAGCAGCTAGAGATGTGGGGGGTGGAGGGTGGGGAGAGAGCATATGTTTGGCTGGCTATGAGGCTACAGGTGCATGTGCAGTTGCCTAAGATCAGTATGAAGAGTATTAGGAAATTATGGTTTTGCTTCCCCCTCCCACCACGCTCTCAGATGCAACTGAAGACAGTGCAAGAATGTGGTAACAGTATCTCTTAATTCCCCACTGATTGAAAATATTAACAACTCAAACTTGTGTCAGACTGATTCCCTGCTGTTTCTATCCATCTAACACATTCACAAAGATATAACCGGTAAGAAGTTTATGTCCCAAAAGAAAATTTCATTACTTATTACTGTTTGCATAACTGACATCAGTTCTTCAAGATAAAAACAATCTACAGTCAGTAGTTAAATTAACAAACTTAGGTTGCCTAACAAAAATTCCTTCCTTTTACTTTGGAAACCAAGGTAGTTAAAAAATAAACCTCAAATTACATTCATCAACGTAAAAAATAAAAAACAATGTGCATTTTATCATAGCTCTAGCATTCTTGAAATAGTTAGGAAAAGATAGTTAGCAGAAGTCTGGACAATTTCAACACCCTTCAGTAAGAGTGAAGATGTGAAAATAAGTTAGATTTGACTTTCCAATTTATAAAAGGGACAGCAGTGAGCCAGGTGCCAAAAGGCTCTTAGAAAACATTTGATACCGTGTTTCCCCGAAAATAAGATATGTCCGGATAATAAGCCCAATCAGGCTTTTCAGCACATGCGATAATATAAGCCGCCCCACACACACAAAATAAGCCCCCCACCACCAACTACTTACACGCATACGCAGCCGGTCCTGCCATTTCCTCTGGTTGCTTGCCACGCAACCAAAATGAGTTGAGGAGGTGAAGCCAGAGGGGGGAGAAAGGGGGGACATGCCCTCCCCACCCTGTTCTTTGCGCTGGCCAAGTGGCCCAACACGTCCCATCCCACCCCAATGGCAACAGCAGCCTGGCTGCTTCCCTTCCCCGCCATCTCTTTATCGAGAGGGGTGGAAGGTGGGGCAAGGGAGAAGCAAGACGCGTGGAGCGAGACGTGGCTCCCCTTGCCGTCTCTTCTCCCCCCCCCCCTCGCCGGGCATGGCAGGGCTCCTGCCTCTTGCTTAGCCACCTGCCCCCTTTAGGGATGCAATTTGGGGGTGTCAGGTGGGGCGGGTGAGAAGCGGGACACAGGTCTTACCTTTCAAGCTCCATCGCTTTCCTCGCCATTGTGCCCAGGCAAACATGCTGTAAAAGAAAACCTTATCGCGAGTTCAAGAAGTTTGATTGAACTTGTGAGGTTTTCTTTTACAGCGTGTTTCCCTGGACACAACAGCAAGGAACGCGACAGAGCTGGAAAGGTAAGACCTGCGTCCCGCTTCTAACCCGCCCTACCTGCCACCCCCAAATTGCATCCCTAAAGGGGGCAGGTGGCTAAGCAAGAGGCAGGAGCCCTGCCATGCCCGGCGAGGGGGGGGGAGAAGAGACGGCAAGGGGAGCCACGTCTTGCTCCACGCGTCTCAATTCTCCCCAGCCCCACCTGCCACTCCTCTCTATAAAGAGACGGCTGGGAAGGGAAGCAGCTGTTGCCATTGGGGTGGGGTGGGACATGTTGGGCTGCTCGGCCAGCGCGAAGAACAGGGAGGGGAGGCGACGGCAGCAACAGGACATCCAGTCCTACGCTCACCTTCTCCTGCACCCCCAAAATAATAAGACCCCCCAATAATAAGGCCAAGACCTTATTGGGGGGGGGTGTCAAAAGAAAATAAGACCCTGTCTTATTTTTGGGGAAACACGGTACCTTTCTGATTAGCGCAATGAAGCATCTTTCAGATGTAGCAAGATGGTAATTGCCATTCAGTCATTATAGTGACAGCAAAGATAAGTAACCTATAAATTGAATACAGAAATGTGGTAACAGATTGGTTCAACATATTGTTATTAAGGTTGGTTGCACAATCAGCAAGATGTTTAGGCAAGATTTGCCATTTTAATCCACTTATTAAATCCTTCCCAAGGACCTGGGCTAGGCAGAGATTGCTGCTTGATGATGTAAAGGTATTGTCACAGAATGTAAGCTATTCCAGGTAAAGTTGCCTTTTGCAATTGACTGGTTATGATGATTTTGTCATGCCGTTCAAGTGGTGCTTTAGGAGTTTTTGTATTGTACCCAGGACAGCTATTACTATTTTTGCTTTGGGGTCAGTTCCAGTCAATGTTGATAGGTGGAGACAGATCCAGCCCATGGGTCTCACTTTGTGGAATGCCTCAGGATTTTATCCTCTCTCCCCTTCTATTTAACATTTACATAAAGCCACTGGTGAGGTGATCTGTTGGTTTGGGATCAGATATCATCAATATAGAATAGAATAACAAAATTGGAAGGGACCTTGGAGGTCTTCTAGTCCAACCCCCTGCTTAGGCAGGATACCATTTCATAACACCCAGCTTTATAGCTCTACTCCACACCCCTAGAGTGATGCCATGGATGCGAAACGGGCTCCAACTAAACTCTAGCAAGCTTGGGTTATGGCTATGGGTATTGTTGTGGTCCGCCAGCAGCCTGCAGAGCTGGTAGTGGAGTTGGACAGTGAGGAGGCAGGGGAGGACAATGGGCCAATCCTAGAGTAAGGGGAAGGCCCGGACGAAGGCTTTGCGTCGGAGGCAGAGATGGGGCCAGGGCCATCTGGGAGCGATGCACGGACTCCGGAGCCTCCAGAGGCGGATAGCAGAGAGCCAGAGGAACAGGAGGAGCCTGTTCCTAGTGCACACATGCGAAGAGCTGCCAGAAGGAAAGAGCAGCTAAAGCAAAAAGGATGACTCAGGAGTAAGGCCAGGAGATGATTGGCCCCTCCCATAAGGCTTAAAAGAGCAGCAACAGCTCTTGGGATCTTTGTAGGAAAGCAATGTTGCTACATTTGTTTCTTGTCAGCGTCTCTTGCTTCTGAACTTTTGCCAAGAAAAGCCTTTGGCAGGTTGCCAAAGAAGACAAAGGTTGGTGATAAGGCCGAAGGACTGTTTATGAAGAATTTGTTTTGGAATTAATTTGGACAAAGCTGAGAATGAAGTAATTCTCACCTGTTCTAATAAAATATAAAATAAAATATAAAATAAAATTTGTTAAGGACTGATTGTGTCCAGTAATAACTACTTGGGCCTAGGTCACAACAGGTATTTGGACACTCCAGAGACAAGGTTCTTCCATTTCTGAATGAGGCTGCACTATCCCAGACAGACCTGATACACAATTTAGGGGTCCTCCTAGATCCGTGATGGCGAACCTGTGGCATGCATAGCCATATCAGTGGGCACGCCAGCTCAGCTCTGGCGTGCATGCGCACGCTGGCCAACTGATTTTCGGGCCCTCTGGACCCACCTCCTGCCTCCGGAGGGCCTGGGGGGGGCATGGGGAAGGCCCGTTTTTCTTTCTTACCTGGCTCCAGATCCTCCCTATGCATCTGCGGAGGGCGAAAGCAGCTTTTCCCAGTCCCTCGGAGGCCTGAAACAGCCCATTTCCCAACTTCTGGTGGGACAGGAAGTGACGTTTCTGCTGTCCCCAGCCTCCAGAGACTCCTAGAGAGGCTCTGGAGACTGGGGACAGCAAAAAAGTCACTTTCTGTCCCACTGGGAGTTGGGAAATGGGCCGTTTCAGGCCTTTGGAGGGCCTCCGAGGGAGTGAGAAAAGCTGTTTTTGCCCTTCCCAGATAAATAGAGAGGATCTGGAACCAGGTAAGAAAGAAAAACGGGCCTACCAGGCCATCACGTGCCAGGAGTGGGGGGGAGGGGGGTTGCGTGCGCATGCGCAGGGCACATAGAATTATCGGTGTGGGCACACCCAACCCTTCCCCATCACCAGCCCTCCTGGCACGCGATGGCAAAAAGGTTAGCCATCACTGTCCTAGACTCATGACTCCTGCTCAAAGAGCAATTGGCAAACATGCTGGGAGACCCTTTGCCCATCTTTGGATGGTGGGTGAACTACACCCATTCCTGGACCAGGAAAGACTGCTCATCATCATCATGCCCTTGTAACCTCTTGTTTAGATTACTGCAACAAACTCCTGAAGAGCATTTGGAAATTTCAACTGGTGCAGAGTGTGGCTATGCAAGTAGTAAATGGTGCCAAATATACAACACACGACACCACTATTGCATGAGCTGCACTGGTTACTGATATCCTTCCAGGTGCAATTCAAGGTTGTCACCTTTAAAGCCTTATATGGCTTGGACCAAGTTACTTGAAGGACTGCTTTTTTTCCCAAGAATCTCTACCCATCCAATTCGATCTAGCAGATTGGACATGCTCCAGATCCTGTCAACCAGAGAGTTGGCTGGTGGAGATTAGAAGATGGGCCTTTTATGCAGTAGCCCCTGTTCTGTGGAATAACCTCCCCTCAAAGAACGGTCCCAACCTAATTGGCTTTTTGTAAGGCTTTAAAAACCTGGTTTTGTTCCCAAGCCTGAGGTCCTGCCTGTGTTAATGGCCTTGTTTCCTACCCTTACGGCTAACTGGTCAAATATATTGGCTGCTGTGTATATTTATTTTGGATATTTTTTTATTGTTTTTAAAATGTTTTTAACATTTGTTGTATACTTTGGAAACTGTAAGACGTCCCGGGTCATTGATTAAGAATGGTGGCTATAGAAATTGAATGAATGAATGCATCGCAATATCTTGGCTGTAGATACAGACAATGTTGAACAGTGATTCTATTTCAGATAGCGTTTTTCCATACAGCCATAAATCATTCATGTAAAGGAGATAGGCTACTGTGGCAGACATTTTTGATGTTTGATAGCCTAGTTTTGTACTATTGACAGAGGATCTTTTGTTATTAGTATGTTTTGCCAAATGTTAACCAATCTTCACTTTGACCTCCTAGAATATATTGTTAAACTGCTTGGCAAAATTAGTGGGTACAGGTGAGTCAGATGTTTCAACCAAAAACCATGCAGATCATCTTCCCTTAGACCTGACCAATTCTTGATCTTCCTTGCCCTGTTTTGAACCATTTCTACTTCCTTTCATTAAAAAAAAAAATATTATCCATCTCCTTTATCCAGGCTGCATTCTTATAGTATTTCTTTGAATTGTTTCAATAGCTGTGCTAGAACTACACTCTTTTCCTTTGCCAGGTATTGACTGGTTCGTTGCAATCCCTCCATTGATGCACTAGTAGAAATGTTTCTGATTTGACTGAAACTGGAGATTCTGTCTATAGTGTGTAATTTGAGCTTCCTGTCTGTTGAGCTTCTTGACTGTAGCTGTTACGTGCTGCTTTATTATTTCTAGTGGTTTCTTGATCTTCCTTGTTTCTAGATGACATTCCTTTATCAGATATTCTTTGATCTTCTGCTTCTTCAGCTTCTTTTCTGTCATCAACTCTAACTTCCTCACATCTGGGAGCGACATGGCGCTCCCATGAAACACCTCTCCTATGCGAGCTGCACTGGCTCCCGGGGGTCTTCCGGGTGTGCTTCAAGGTATTGGTTACCACCTTTAGAGCGCTCCATGGCTTATCCATGGCTTAGGACCTGGGTACTTACAAGACCGTCTTCTGCCACCGGTAGCCTCTCACTGGCCAGTACGCTCCCACAGAGAGGGGCTCCTCAGGGTGCCGTCGGTCAAACAGTGTCAACTGGCGGCCCCCAGGGGGAGAGCCTTCTCTGTGGGGGCACCTGCCCTTTGGAATGAGCTCCCCCCCTGAAGATACGGAGGATCCCGGATTTACGCACTTTCCGCCGTGCCCTCAAGACTTTTTTATTCCAACAGGCTGGGCTGGCCTAACACCTTTTAATTGTTTAATTTTAATTTGTTTTTTAAAAAAGGGGTGTTTTAATTAGTTTTTAAAATTAAATTTTTATTAGAGTATAAATACTAAAAAAAACATAACATGACATACACACAACAAATATTTATACAACATATAAACAAAAAGAAATTATGTTTCCTTCTTAGGCATTGTTTCAAAGTGACATTCTGCTTGTTATATATTTCTTTCCCTCTCCTTAGTCTAATGACATTTTCTATACCGGTAATATTTCCCCTCTAGATTTTTTGTTTATTTCTAATTTTTAACCAATTATACCATTTATTCCATATTTTGTAGTAGTCTGATTCTTCTCTTTCTTGTATTTCTTTGGTTAACCTGTCCATTTCAGCGCATTCTAGAATTTTTTCTATTAAATCTGTTTCGTTTGGCATTTTTTCTTGTTTCCAATTTTTTCCATATATTATTCTTGCAGCTGTTAGTATGTGAATTGTGAGATATTTGATATTTTTAGGGTATGATTTATTAAAAATTCCTAGTAAAAACATTTCTGATTCTTTATCTATCTGTGTTTCTGTTATTTGTTCCAACCATTTTTTGATATTAGACCAAAATTTCTTTGCTGCCGGGCATGTCCACCATAAATGATAGAAGGTTCGTTGTGTCTTCTTACACTTCCAGCAGATCGGGCTATTTTTGGGCTGTATTTTTGCCAGTCTGGTTGGAGACATGTGCCACCTATAAAACATTTTCAGTTGGTTTTCCTTGTACGCCACTGCTCTTGTTAATTTTATATTTACTTGCCAAAACTTTCCCCATTTTTCCAAATTTATTGTATGTTTGACGTTTTGAGCCCATTTAATCATCGTTTCCTTGACTGTCTCTTCTTCCATTTTATAGCGTAAAAGATATTTGTAGATTCTGCTAATTAATTTGTTTTCTGAATCTAATATAATTTTGTCTATTTCTTGTTTTTGTTTATGAATTTCATATGTTTTTATGTGTTCTCTATATTTAGATTGTATTTGAGTATAAGTCCACCAATCTATTTCCCTATCTAAGTCTGTCTCCAATTGTTGTTTTGTCTTCAATTTACTTTGATAGTCAATTAAATCTTTATATCTAATTATTTTTGTCTTATCTGTTAGATTTGGGTGTCTAATTGATTCTACCGTTGATAACCAACTTGGTATTTTCATATAGTGTTGTTTTTTAATTTTAAGCCAAATTTGTAGTAATGAGTTTCTTATTGTATGTCTTTTGAAGTATGAATGTGTTTTGTATCTTTCGTCCCACATAAAAGAGTGCCAGCCAGTTTGAAGTTCGTGTCCCTCAATTGTTAAAATTCTAGAATTTTTTAATTCTATCCAGTCTTTGACCCAAGACAATACTGCTGCTTGATAGTATGTCTCCCAATCTGGAAGTGCAGCTCCTCTTCTATCTTTTGTGTCCTGAAGCAGCTTAAATTTTATTCGTGGCCTTTTCCCTTGCCATATGAATTTAGATGTCATTTTATTCAAATTTTCAAAGAATGATTTATCTATTTTTATCGGAATAACCTGAAACAGGTATAAAAATTTAGGCAGTATAGTCATTTTAATGGCCGAAATTCTTCCTAGGAGTGAAATGTGTAAGTTTTTCCATTTTTCTAAATCCTTCCTTGTTTGTTCTATTAGTTTATCATAATTATTTTCTTTTATTGCTGAAGTTCTTGTGGACAACCAGATTCCTAAGTTTTTTTTTTTTCGTTGTTTGGATTTGTATACTATCTGTTAATTCTTTTTCTTGATTTTTCGTGAGATTTTTTACAATTAATTTCGATTTGCTTTTATTGATTTTTAGTCCAGCCACTTCTCCGAATTCTTCTATTTTTTGAAACAAATTTGGTATAGATTCCATAGGGTTTTCTGTTATAAACATTAGGTCATCAGCAAAGACCTGAACTTGTATTCTTCTTTATTAATCTTTAAACCTTCGATTCCTTGATCTTCTCTAATTTTTTTCAGAAGAGTTTCGAATGATAAGATGTACAATAAAGGAGAGTGGGAAACCTTGTCTGACTCTTTTTGTTATGTTAAATTTATCTGTTATATTATCGTTCATAATTATCCTTGCTGATTGGTTAGTATAAATTTCTTCTATGATTTTTCCAAATTTTCCCCCAATTTGCATATTTTGTAATTGTCTAATCATAAATTTCCAATTCTGGTTGTCAAATGCTTTCTGAGTGTCAAGGAAAACCAACGAAGCCTGTTTCTCTGGGTGTAATTCATAATATTCTAAAGTATTAAGTATTATTTTCATATTACTTTTTATTTGGCGTCTCGGCAGAAATCCATTTTGGTCTGCATGTATATATGTATTTAGTACTAATTTAATTCTTTCAGCCAGAATTGCTGCAAATATTTTGTAATCGGTGTTCAGTAATGAGATAGATCTATAATTTTGAATTTGCTGAAGATCTGTATCTTCTTTTGGTATAATTGTAATTATCGCTTCTGTCCATGTCTTTGGAATTTTGGCTTTCTCCATGGCTTCGTTATATAACATCAACATATTTTCTCCCAGTACTTCTTGCATTGTTTTATATACTTCCACCGGTATCCCGTCGGGTCCTGGAGTTTTATTATTTTTTTGCTTTTTCAGTACTTCCTCTAATTCTAATTTAGTTATTGGCCTATTGAGCATTTCTCTTTGATCTTCTGTGATTTTTGGCATTTCAGATTTTTCTATATATTGTTTTATCTTTTCTTCTACTTTTTCTTGTTTATATAAATTCGCATAAAATTTCTTAATGATTTCTTTTTTGGCCTATTATATTGGATTTCTCCTTTATCATCTCTCAATTGGTGTATCATTCTTTTATTCCTTTCTTTCTTCAATTTATAGGCTAACCATCTGCCTGTTTTGTTTGCATATTCAAAATAATTTTGTTTCACCATTTTTATTTTTTGGGCTAATTCCTTTTGGTTTATCAAATTCAGTTTATGTTTAATTATTTTCCATTCTTCTTTTATTATTTTATCCTGGGGTTCTTTCTGCAATTTTTGTTCTATTTGTTTTAGGTCTTTTTCTAATTTGTGTAGTTGTTGTTTCTTCTCTTTATTTTTCTTCCCCGTATATGCAATTACCAGGCCCCTTATATATATGCTTTTAGAGTATCCCATGTATTTTGTAAGGAAGTTTCCTCTTTTTTATTTATCTGAAAGAGTATCTTTATTTCCTTTTCTAACATCAAATTAAATTCTTTTTCTTTACATATTCCTTGATTCATCGTCCAGCTCCTGAACCTCCTTTCCCCCTTTCCAGGTTATGAATAGTGGATTATGATTTGCCCATTGGTTTATGCCTATCTCAATTTTTTCTACTGCTGTTTTGATATTTGGGGTCATCCAGGCCATGTCCAGTCTTGACCACAAATTATGTGGGTGAGAGTAAAAAGTGTATTGGGCCTCATCTTCATGTGTTTTAATTAGTATGGGCCAAATTTATCTAATATGTTTTAAATTGTTTTTTAAATTTTATATTGTATGTGTTTTATCTTTGGCTATTCACCACCCTGAGTCCTTCGGGAGAAGGGCAATATATAAATCTAAATAAACTGAAACTGAAACATCTGATCTTAGCATGCTGATTTTATTTTTCAACCAATCTTCCATTTTGGTGGTGCACTATTTAGCTTTTTTTTTCTTATTTGTTAAATTTGCATCCAGGGTATTCAGTTATAACTACAGTCATGCTGGGCATTAGTTAGTCTGTTTCTTACAGTGAGCTTTGGCTTACATTTGGTATCACAATATTGTCAATTTTTAATACTTTAGCTCTTTCTTTGGAACAAACTTCAATGCAAACAACCTTATTCTGATGTTTTTTTGCTATTCTAGACGCTTAAGCATTCTCTGCTTAAGCATTCCTCTTGTTTTTTGGTTAAATGGGCTTTGGTCTTTCTGAGACAAAAGCAAAGGTGCCTGGTTTGAGAATGAAAACAATTCAACACCTATGCTAGTATCCTCTACTACCGACTCCCCCTGGTTTGCTTCTACAGTCTGAGCTACTTCTGGCAAGACTTTCATTTCTTTACCCTGTGTACTACTACTTTTATTTCACATTATAAATTTATATTGATATGCTAGACTCTGTTATTTCTGATTCTAGATGCTCTTCTTTCCAGAATTGGTACATTATTTTCTTTTTTCTCTTTCCCTTCCCCACTCGCTCCCTGCCTGCCTTTAATATTTTTACAATAACTCAAGGAAATGAATATCTCATTGGATTGGATTTGTAATAGTTCATTTTTTCCCCAGTATTTGTATATCTGTGACAGGTAAACAACCTTTCTTCCAATAGTCTCACAGCTGTGGTTTCTGCTTGCTCAGCTAACAGTCCTCAGTTGTAACTCATTTGTCACTATATGTCCAGGAACTCCAATATGGTTCTTGTTGAAATGGGTGACGATAAATCCCATGGCTGCCATTCGGCTAAGCTATGCATCGCAAGCTAACAACCTTACATCCATAACGGGGGGGGGGGGGGGGAGATGTTTTGGAGAACATGGGGATAACTGCATTATTTCTTGAGATCACAAAGCTGTCTTTCACCAGCAGTGAAAAGATGTGCTTAGTTTAAGGACTTGCAGAAGAAGATACATGAACATTTAAGCAAGTCTGAAATGCCCTTTTGCCTTTGAATCCAAGTGTTGCAAAATCCAACTGTTGGAGTCTTGTATCATTCCGAATGTTTTAACCCTATAACAGTTATTGGAATAAGCCACAATATCTAGATTCATATAATAGACTAAGTCAAAATCCAACAAGTCACATTATAGCTTAGTAAACAACAAATATAACATAACAAAGGGAAGTCTGTATTTTAACATATGAAAATCCACATTATATAACCCAAAATAGGAGACACTACAGCATAACACTAGCTCCTATTTATAATACAGGGATACAGATTTCAAGCCATTCTCCATTTGCCCTTTATCTCTTATATAAACATCATTTTACATGGGCAACATTTGTTTATTGGGTCCACAAAGTGAGATAAACTTAGGTCACCCTTAGCTGTATTGGAACAGTATTAGTGTTTCTGTCCGTAAGCTACAGATCACAAGTTACAAGACATATAAAATATGACATGTTTCACAGCTCATTCCATCATGAGTGATAAAAATTATTATCCATTTTAAGCCAATATGGACAATTCTCCCTCCAATTCTTAGCTCATGTCTTCTACTGCTGTTTGTTTTTCTCTCAGATTATAAACATTCCAGAAGCATGGAAGACATTTTTCAACTTCTGCATAGAGATAGGAGCTTTTCCCCGCTTGATCCTTTTTGGAGGAGGTTGCAGCAAGCACCAGTGCATGTTATGGTAGCATTTGCATAAAAAAAATATGCTACCTACAAAAGGCTGACATAGGACTGATGCTGTATAACGTTTGCTTGCACTGATGCCCAGAAACACTAGAGCTCCCTCTTCGGTTTTTCAAAACTAGGGGAAATCAGCATTTGTGTTCGTTCACAGATGATTGTGTGTGCATATAAGCCCCTTTTCACTTCCCAGTGCTTAGTCTTTAACAAGAGGAAGGGTACAGAAGTGCACAGTTGCTAATCCCACCTAATTCCTGGATCACTTTACTAATTTGGAGATGTTTTCTACCAGCTAATGACATTAGGAGAGGGAAAGGAAAGCTAAGACAGAAGAATTAACCATTTTCATTAATACACTTACAGGTAGACAGTCAGGATACCAATACTGATCAGTGAAGCAAAACAGATCCAATAGATTTAGAACATACCGTAGATAGGTAACGAAGGCAAAAGATCTCATCCTAGAATAGTTTTCTACTGATCTAGGATTAATTATTCAGCAATAGGAATAGATCCTATGTTAGGCTGCAATGGGGTATTTGTTTTTCTGCTAAATATCAGTTCAAATTTAGGGGAGGAAAAAAACCCAGGAAAACACTGGAGATCTTATTTGAAATGCACATTCTCCAAAATTAAGCTAACAGCACCCTCTGGTGTACCAACAAAACTTCAACAACTAAAAGGCCTACAGTTGTTCTACAAAGCAATTTCTACTTGGCTTCTACGTGAGATGTTCTGTTTGCTGACAAAAAGCACACCACTGTAGTAGATAATTATTAAGTAAAGTATTATTTACTTAAATTATTCAAACCAGGGAAACTCAACAGAACTATGTTGAACACTCAGTAGATGAAGGGTTTGAAAAGAATAGAGAAATATATATACCCTTTTCAAAATAAATTAAAAGTTCTTTCTCCGTTTAGCTCATAAAAGGCAATCTTAGCCTTACAAATGTAATTTACCAAATGTTTCTTTGCATTTTGAGTTTGATTTTTATTTTACACTGAATTTCTTATATCATACATAGGGAAACAATGCCACAAATTGTACAAAAATGGCAGCATGTACTAGTGAACAATTTCCAAAGAAACATCTATAAATGTGAAACAGTTAAGTGACAAGTATAAATCAGTCTTATAATATCAAGTTGTTTTATTCCCAGATAATTGCAGGCTAAATGAAGTTTCTTAATTTCAATTTGTAATTTTGCGATTTGAAAAAAAGTATTTTCTAATATTGTAATGCAGTTAAAATTAACTTTGAAATCAAGATGCGGGGAGAAAAATTCTTATAGTCACCAATATATAATAAAATATAAAAAAGCCAAGCTTTCAACACATAGCCATTGTACTTGGAACATACAATTTTAAAACTATCCAAACTGAACCTTAATCAGAGCTATCGTATTTATCTTTAATTAAGACCTCTTAGTAATTATAAGAAGAAACACATTATGCAATAGTAAGGGGAAGAAAACATAGGTTTAAATGAACTTGCAATGAAGGGATAGAAATAAGTGGCATCTGTTAGGTATCTAGTTAGGGCCAATATTTTCTGAAATCAACTTGACATAGAATTGCTATAGGACTCCCATATCTTTCTAATCACTTTTGAAATTGCTTGTCAACTGCTTTTCAGCCATTAGGAACTATGAATCGACAAATTTAAAAACACAGGGTGAGCTTCCTTCAATCATTAGCAAAAGAATTCTTAAATACAAATTTAAGGACTTAATTTTTTAAATAAACCTCAAAAGGCTGATTAGAACTTTCATTTTGGACATATACAGGGTCTAGATGATCTGAAATAAGATTCTGGAATTAATTATAAAAATCCTTTCTGTGGGAAATTATTTTTGTTTTGAATTCTTTTTTAAAAAATTATAGGATAAAACTTTAACAATTGGACACTAGGGCAGTGATGGTGAACCTTTTCGGCACTGAGTGCCGAAAAGGGAGCGTGCGTGTGCTGCACCACATGCCAAAAAGGGAGCATTTCACACTTGCGCAAGTACTCGTCAAAGCCACAATCAGGAAGAGGAGCTGCCCAGGGAACATCCTGCGCGCTGGATAAGGTACTTCTGGTTTCCAGTGTGCAGATGCGTGCCAGCCAGCAAGTCTTCTGACTACTGCCGCGCATGCGCACACAGCAATCAGCTGGACGATGCACATGCTGTTGCCGGAAAATGGAAGACCAACTCTTCTGGTTTCCAGCACTGCCACACGCACAAAGGCCAGCTGATCGTTGTGTGCAGATGTGCACCAGAAACCCGGAAGAGGAACGGGCGACGCAGCGCATGCCAGGTGACATGGCTCCGCGTGCCACTTGAGGCACGCATGCCATAGGTTTGCCATCACGGCACTAGGGGGAGCTAGAAATAACCGAAGATTACAATTAAAGGAGAAGAACAGTTAAATTTGACTTACTATTACAGAATGGAGCAAAATGTAGTAACAAGACTGACGCTGATCTAAAAGTGGATTTTAGAACAGTCAAAAGATATGGGGGGGGGGAAATGCTACATTGGACATACAAAAAAACCAGGTGATGTCTTAACAACTAAAAGGAATATACAAATAACATATTAAGAGGGTGGATAATTTTTCTATATTGGATTTACAAATAGGCTTATTAAAGCTTTGAAGATCAAGATTGTTAAAAGTAAAAGAAATATAAAGATGGTTTATATGATAAAGTTTATTATCTCTAATAACCTAAGTGGACTGATTCTGATTGAAATGATTAAGTTTTTAAGAGATGGGATATGCGAAGAAGAGATCATTTGCTTTAGATAAGGTGATTACTTATTTTTTTTTTTTATACTTGTGATGAAGGGAAAGTCTTATCTATACATCTATTTATATATCTATAGTTATATTCTTATTTTTTCATTTATTTTTAACACCTTTTTTTTTCTAAGTTTCTATCAATTTCTTATCATTGTCATTATAAATGCAGCCTCTAACTTATAGAATGGCTGCATATGATTACAGTAATATATACTGGACCATGCAAACATACAGTATTCTTATTAAAAGGAGTGTAAGACCCAAACCAAAAAAGCTGCTTACAATATGTTTTGTCTTAAGCTTCCAGCTGAGATTAACTCCTTATTCATTACTTCAGAGTAAAATAAAAGCATTGAGAAACATCTTTGATTTATGAATAATCCTTTACCTTTAAAATTACCGTTTGCATAGCTTCACTCTAAATTTTCATGATGACATGAATACAATAAAATGTTAAGATTTTTGCAAGATTTGTATGCATTTTCATAACAATTTATTTATTTATTTATTATATTTCTATATCGCCTTTCTCCCGTAGGACTCAAGGCGGTGTACAGTCAAGAAAAATATAGACACACAAACATCATAAAATTGCTAATTAAAATTATTACTTAGTTTGGTCAATTAAATAAAACCCAGAATTAGATAACATTTAAAAAATCATTCACATGTTCGTATGTTTAGCCCCGCCTGTTGGAACGTCAGGGTCTTGAGGGCACGGCGGAAAGCACGGAGATCAGGGATATTCCGTATCTCCGGGGGCAGTTCATTCCAAAGGGTTGGAGCCCCGACAGAGAAGGCCCTCCCCCTGGGAGTCGCCAGTCAACATAATTTGACTGACAGTACCCTGAGTAGTCCCTCCCTGTGAGAACGAACTGGTCGGTGGGAGGCTATTGGTGGCAAAAGACGGTCTCGTAGGTACCCAGGTCCTAAGCCATGGAGCGCTTTAAAGGTGATAACTAACACCTTGAATCGCACCCGGAAGACCACCGGGAGCCAGTGCAGCTCGCGTAGGAGAGGTGTTACATGGGCGTAACGAGCTGCGCCCATAATCACCCTTGCGGCTACGTTCTGGTAATTGTTAATTTTAATAACAATTAAAAGAAACACTATATAAATATTAAATAGAGAAATAGCCAGATGATTCTCTTGAAAATGTTTAGCTGTGCCAGATGTGGAAAACCAGAAAACACCAGGGTTTTATCCTAGACTAGAAGGGTGAAAATTGCAAACCGTTTCTGTATAATCACCAGTAAACTAACATATACATGTAATATTCAAGGAGACTTTAGCCCAATAGAGAAATAAGCACTTATAATTGCCTAGACTAGAACAAGGAAAGGCAAGATGGTGGCCTCCAAATGTTTAAATTATGATCTCTGAAATTCTTTGTACTGATCATGCTAGCTGTGGCTAATACGACTTAACAAATTTAGTCTAAATTTCTGGAGAACTCTAGATGGCCTAGTTCTTTGATCTTTGTCTTCTTAGCAAATAGTTATGACTGGAGAAATAATATTCTTCAAGGATAGTCTTTCTCAACTAAATGCCCTCCACATTTGTATGTCATTAAAGGTCCCACATGGCTGTTTGGAGAGCATGTGGCTGTAAGAGCCTGATTTGGGCATATCTTTGCTATTAATAATGAAGGTTAAAATCAGGAAATTAATGAAAGAAAAAACTACAAACTGTCAGCAAATAAGCAATATTGTCAATTGATTCTGGGAAAAGTTATTATTCTCTACCAGTTCAAGGTATTGTGGAAGAGATATTAAATACTCAACTGCTCAGTATTCAGACAGGGCCATTTGAAAAACTGCTGAGCTGAGCAGGCAATGCAAAGAGCCAATCTTAGTACCGTTGCACTGCTAAGCATATATCCATTTACAAGACAGGTGCAAAGGCTGCTCTGACCTCAAGGCTGGAAAAATATACTGAGCTGTTCAGATCATCACAGATTGTAAGGCAAATGTGCAAAAGTTGTATTGCAAACATTTAAAAGTTACAAAGTGTTCTTGGAAAAAGAAAAGTATTGAAGCAATCCATACAAGGATCTTTTGTTCTTTAAAAACATTCCAAATACCTAAACAAATTTTAAATCATGCAACTGTGTCCAGGGCAGAACCCTCTTAGACAGGAACTGTGACTAGTGGTCATAGTATTAAAACAATATAGACAACCATTGAACGTCAACCAAAGAATGTGGTTGAACATTCAACCAAAGTAAATCTGAATGTTATCATTCAGATTTACTTTGCAGTCTATACCAATATTTTCTTAGATAAGTAGTATTTAATTTCTACATGCATCTGTCTTTTGTAGAACTATACAACGCTATACAACACAGAGAGGACACTAGGGAATGCAGTATGGGATATATTCAGCTGGGATATAAAGTGAATTGCTAAAGATCCAACAAGGGTATCAGTTACAATTAGTGCATACCTACTAATCAAATGTAGCACAAGAACCTAAGTCTATTATATCAAATAAGAGAAGACCCTCAATGAAATACAAAAGCCTTTTGGAAGGCTCCCCTACTCTACTTTCATAAATTAGCATATGTCCAGTAAATGGAAAATTGAGGATTAGTTTAGCAGAATCTACCAGAAAAAAATATATAAATCTGCTCTGAGGAAAAATTAATCTAGATTGAAGAAAGCAAGCTGTGTTAATTTAAAGTTCCTATAAGGGTCCTGTGCTGCTCAGGAGATAACAATCTTACTAATACAAAACTGCTGGTTATGTTTTTAAGATGTACATCTGTTTCTTTTTCGGTCTTGGAAGCTGACTGCAAAAAATATGAAGGTTCTGTAACATATTCTTTGAGTACCCTATCATGCATCAATTTTCAACATAAAAGAGCAATGAACTAAAATGTAGCAATCAATAGCTATGCTGTAACATTCTATTCCCTCACCTATAATTATTAGGAATTGGTTCACAGAGGCTATGTCTTAAGCTTATAACAAATATAAACACAGTTGCTTGTCTTAAAAAAGACAGGATAGTTTATGTATTTATGGTACTTTCTCTCCCTCACTCCTGTCGTCCTCAAACTTTATACGGTATTGCTTAAATCAGTTATTAATATACTAGCAACAGTTGTACGCCATGCTAAGTGTGTTAGTTTAAAATTTTGTTCGTTTTGAGTTTTTTGGTGGCTTACTATGATACGATATGTAAACACAGGCCATTTGTTTAGCTTGTGATTCAAAGTATTACATTGTGCAAACCCAGAAAACAAATTCATTAAACCAGCCTAAGCATCTTGTCTGAACATTGCAGGTGACACTAATTTGTATTACTAAATAAAATGCCCTTCTGTTCCATATTACTGTTACTTTTAAGGAATCCAATCAATTGACATCCACTATCCTAAATATCTGTATTTCCATTCAGTGACTAATATGAAAAAAGACATAAAAAGTTATAAAAACGTAAAATTAAGACAATACTTTCCTGCATAAAGTAATCAAAACTATGAGAAATTCTGCAAATCTTCAGGAAACGTTAAGGTTCCAGTTCAGTGATATACTAAAAAAAGGATTAAGTTTAATATTCAGTAACATAAAGCAATGTAACACATAATTAACTTTGTACAAAGATGAATTAATAGTAAGGTTTGCAATACCTGTTTAACTGAACAAGTCAAAACATTAACATATCAAAGCTGCCTTGCACAATGACTTTTAGGTTCTCTTGAGTAATCAGAATCATGGCAAAAGCAACAGAAAAGACAAGAATATTAAAGAAACAGCAGAAAGGTTTGGAGATTTTTAAAAAAACAGATATATTGAAAGTATAGTATGTATAGAAACATACATATACAAAATAATTGTAAATTATTTTAAAGTTAAGATTTCTAAGATGGGTATGTTGGGAAAGATGGACGGCAAAAGGAGAAGGCGATGGCAGAGGATGAGATGGATAATGTAATTGATGCAACAAATGTGAATTTCCAGGAAAACAGTGGGGGAGGCTTGTCATATTATGGTCTATGGAAGAGTTGAACATGATTTAGCGACTGAACAACAAACGTGGCTACTCAATTTGACACTTCACTACTACCACTCATTGAACATCACCCATCAGACATATTAGATATGATCATTTTTATGTTTTTGGAAAATGGAAAGACACATGGAAGAATATATGCAGAAAGCACGGTTTCCACATCAATCTGACAGCAACACGGACTAGGTTTTTCAAATGATCTGCAAGAACATGATGGGGTTCCAGGACAGCCGGAGGCAAAAAAAAACCCAAAACCCACTTGGGGATTCCCAAAATTCACTTGGACATAGCCAATTTCCTATCAAATCTTGGTCAAGGGTCTTTATTTTTCTTTAACTAACAGGTGCCACTGTCCGAAGAAGCCTGAAAACCTTCGATTTTGGATCACTTCTCTTCCCCCAAAGGAAATTCAGAATATGGAAACAAGCAAAATCAGACGCAGCGATCTGTTTCTACGCAGCCGACAAGAAAAAAGCCCAGAGCTGCAATCAGTACAAGGAAAGATGGAAGTTATCGCACTTAAAAGAGAAAAGAGAACAGGCGGGAGACAGCAGAGTTAAATGCTCCAAAAGACACAAAAAGTGTGTAGGGTTTTCGGAGCGCTCCTTCATAAAGCAGCAGGAGCAGCCTGCGGAGGCTGAAACGGACCACTTCCCTGCAGAAGCCCACAGAGGACACGCCAACGAAACAGAGGAGGGCTACCCCACACTTCCAAACTCGACGAAAAGCCCATCCTCGTTCCCTCCAACTCCCAGCGCATGCTTGTTCAAGATACTACACATGCGTACTTTCTACAAAGCGGAATCCCACGCGTGCGTGGTACCCACCACCTGCCTTAGGGTCAGAGAGTGAGGACCTGGTTCTCCTCCCCTCCGACCGTTGACCGGTGGCCGCTGCCGCACGACCTCCCCCCCCTCGCCCCCCCTCCCCGTCGGCCCACGCGATGCTCTCGGACTCCAACTGCTCCCCACCTCACCTCGTAGTACTTCATAGCTCCGCGCTCGTTTTCGCTCCCGTGGCGTAAAGCACCTTTGCCCCTCACGTGACACGCTCTTAACTTCGTTGAAGGGGGGGCGCGGCGCGAAGAATTATAAGGCGAATCACGGGGAACTCTTTTTTTTCTCTCGGACGGTCGGCCAATTAGACGCAAGCAACTCTCCCTTCCCGCCTACGTGCCCAACCTCCAAACGTCACCATGGCAACTTGTGGCGCGTGACCACGCCTGACCCAATCCAGTGGCCAAAAGGGTAGAAGTGGCAACCCGTCGAAGCAATCATCGCATCCCGAGAACGTCGACTTGATCCAATCACAAAGCGGCAAACAAATATAGATGACCTTCGAAGGGGTTGCCGCAGGTGATGCGGTGGGAAGCTGAAAAAAGATTCCGAGGGCGAAGGTCCCCCTGCGCGCTTGCTTACCTGAGAGCGGGCGCTGTTAAGAGTTCGTTGGGAGCTCCTTCAGAGTCAGCCGCAAAGCGAGGGTTAAATGATCGGGATGAGAACGGTTAGTTCCGTTCCTGTCGGTCGAAAGACTGGTTGCTGTGTAGAGTTGTTCTACATCACTCTTAACGCTGGAGGTAGTCTCAACAGAATGAACCACGTCTGTGTTCCAGCTCAGTAACTATCAAATTAGTTCATGCCAGTCGGTCTGGCTCGATCCCTGGCGGTTCCGTGTACAAATACCACTTACCTTGGCCTCGTTTTGGTAACAAGTCACTTCCAGGGGTTCCAGTAACCTCTTCCATTCCGTCTCATCCAAACCCATAATTCGAAGGGATCCAATTTTTTTTTCTCAGTGAAAACTTATTTTCAGAGTCCATCTTTCACAGTCCTGTGTTGCCACTGGACTATTAATTTAACCATTCTGACCTACTTTGTTGTAAATATTATAGGCTGATCATAAGTTTGTGTTTGTCACTGCTTTCCTTCCAAGAGTTTGTTCCCTCTTCGCTTTATCTGTTCTTTAACCCAAGTAAGCAAAATGATTTCCCACCTTAATTTCTGCATTAAGTTTACATTCAGAAAGAGCGGAGGTTGGCATTAGTTTTGTCTTCTTGATGTTTTATCATGAACTTAGGTTTTTGCTTTCCTCTCTTTATTTTCATAAGGAACTCTGCTGAATACTTCCAATTTCTAAATTGTGTTGTCAGATTATTTTAAAATGTTTGGATACCCAGGTTTGATTCTGCCATCACTTCTGCCATTCTTAAATTATATTCATTTTGTAAGTCCAATATGCAACAGTGCATTCTAGGTCGGGCTGCTCTTGAAGAGCATCTGCAAGTTTCCACTGGTACAGAATGCAGCTGCATGGGTAATAAAGGGTGTCAGATGTCCAACATATATAACATCATTTTTTGGTGAACTGTATTGATTGTCAGGATCAGTGGTGGGATTCAAATTTTTTTTACTACCAGTTCTGTGTGCGTGGCTTGGTGGGTGTGGCAGGGGAAGGATACTGTAAAATCTCCATTCCCTCCCCACTCCAGGGGAAGGATACTGCAAAATCCCCATTTCCTCCCAATCAGCTGGGAATCAGGAGGCAGAGAATAGATGGGGGCAGGGGCAGTCAGAGGTGGTATTTACCGGTTCTCCAAACTACTCAAAATTTCCGCCACCAGTTCTCCAGAACTGGTCAGAACCTGCTGAATACCAGCTCTGGTCAGGGTGTTCCCAGGTAGAATTCAAGGAGCTGGTTATCATCTTCAAAGCCCTCCAAGGCTTGGAGATGAGTTACTTTAGGGTCTTTCTACGGTCACAGGACTTGTTTTCTGGGTGTATTACCATCCATAGTAACAGTGTGTTTACATAGTGTTGTATATATTTGCTTTGTAATTGCTTTAAATTCATTTTATGTTTTATAACAGTTACCACCCAATGTCATCTGTTGAGAGGGGTGACTATAGCAATCAAATAGCAATATGTATCCATATCTTATCTTTTTCTTGTTCTGCACTACTGCATTTTTTTAATTCAGTTCTTTACTCTTCCATTTCCATATTGTAAACTTTCAGAAGAAAATCCATTGCTTTGACAACCATTAGTTTTAATGTATTTCAGAGTCTAGAATGATCTACATACATAGACAAAGGTTTTGCTATAAATTGTTAAAGGTAAATATTGTATTCTCATGATCTCTTTATTATTCATTTTATGTTAACTCTTTGATTTCATGTCCCTCTGCCTTTTCTGAAAAATGTCCATTTGTTTGATATTTCTTTATCTATGTACATTTCTATTTGTAAGATCTTGAACCAATGTTGTCTTGCATAGAGAATTAGTGCAATGGTTTGATAACTTTATTCCATAAGATTATCTTATATTCTGTTTTCCGGATGATATTTTGCTGATACCTTATTATAAGGTTAAAGGGGAAAATACCTAAATGTCAATTAATGGATTTCTCAATGATTCTATTGTCTTGTCATTACATGGAATTATATGGTGATGAAATCATTTAAAATTATGCCTGGGAAAATCCTGTGATCTAAGAATATGGGCAAGCAGGAACTAGTACAAAAATCCACCTGGTGATTCATACACATGTAGAGCTGGGAATGACCCAATAGTATTTTGCATGCCACTCCCATCTATTTTTGTATTTAGTTAGCATCAGAAAACTGACATAATTTTCAGAGAAAATAATACTAGTTTTTCACTTATTGAAAATTGATGTTGTTGCACTATTTTATTAATTGCTAATTGCTAATATACTTGCATGTCCCCTCCAATAATGTCTGACTCTGAATAGCTGATAGATTTTCAAACAATAATATTAAAACTAAACATTGTAACAGTGTAAACCTAAAAGCTAATAATCATGTGATAAATACCTTATCACATGACAACAAACAACCATAAGACCATTGTCATCCGCAGAGAGTATAATGGTTCCCTCAGCTCCAAAGGACCATCAAAATAGGCAGGTCTTAATGGCACTGCAAAAAACTAACAGGGTCAGAGCCTGACTATATCAGGGAGAACACTGTTCCAGAGAAGAGACACATTCTGGTGAGAGAGAGGTTCCCTGAGGATGGGCTCCAGCAAGAGTCTGAAAGCTTGGAAGAGTAAACTGCTGGTCCTGGTGACAACCCAGATTGGATCCTGCAACAGACATAGTAATTGAGAGGCCTAACCCAAGATTCTACAAATGACATGTACAAATAGGACATGGAAGGATCCTTTTCTTTCAGTTGCTGATGCATGTGGAGAGGCCTTTGCAGAAGACAGTCTTACAAATACTGCCCCAGTTCTTTCAGAAGAGCAATCAATGTAGATTTACCGTATTTTTTGGACTATAAAACGCACATCAGCTTTAGAGGAGGAAAACAAGAAAAAAAATCTGCCTCTGCCACGGCCCGCTCGCTGCCACCGCGGCCCACTTGCCGCTTGCCACTGATCACCGATAGGGGCAGCGGCGATCCCCGCTGCCTAGAACAGCTGATCAGCACCGCACCGACACCAACACCCCCGCCACAATATTCGTTCTATAAGACACATAGACATTTCCACCCACTTTTTGGAGGGGGGAAGGTGCGTCTTATAGTCCAAAAAATATAGTAGTTCCATGCCTGTCTTCAGCCTGAACCCTGACTGAAAAAAGTCCAGAGAACCCATTTCCTTCAGAGCCCCCTGCAACTGCAGCTCTCAACCTTCTCTGAAAAAAGGAAGTTGGATTGTGATAGTTTCTTAGAGAGTAGCTGAAGGGGAAACAAAGGAAGTCACACATTTGAGGAGCTGACACCATTAGCAACTAGTAGGAGAATTGCAAACAAGATTTCATTGTCAGATAAGAATACAATACTGAATTGTCAAGATAATCCACTAATTATGACCTGCTACTAGGGAGAATACAAGTCAATTGATTTTATTCACTTCAACTGGATGAATCTACAATGTACAAAAAACCATTTAAATATCATTTTTGTAATATAGGAATTCAGAGAGAAATACCTAAGGATTTTCTCTTTTGTCTTTTGTATTGCAGGAATGACCAAGAAAGAATTTGGTTTGTTGAATGTAGTACTTTTTAATTAATATGAGATGACAGGAAGCAAGAAGACTTAATTCTATTTTGTAAAACAGCTGCAGCCTCCAATTCCTCCCCCCCCCCCCATTGTAGTAAAGCAACATAGAAAATGAGGAAAGGATCAGGAAATGAGTGCAATCATTTGATGGCTTGCAGAAGGAGGAACAGTCTCTCATTAATTTTAGCTCCTTTCCTTAATCCTCTCTCCTTAACAAACACCCTTCATACATACTGAGATCAGAAGGCTATTTCAAGCACACATAGTATAGATTCTAGAAACAGGTGAAGGACTGATGAAAAATAATATAAAATGCTAAAACGGTGTCTTCTAGAATTCTTGTTTAATTCTCCCCACCCCAAAACTGCAAAAAGCAAAACAAACAAAACAAAAATCTAAGAAAATGAGTTTGCACATCATTCTGAACCATACTTGTTTGTTCACAAACAAACCAATTTGAATGAACTCCAAAGGGCTGGTGTCACAGAACACTGCAACCTATACTTTTGCTTAGTTTTAGCTTAGTGTATTGTATGAACCCATTGTCTCCTTATATCACCCCAACTCACCAAAAGAAATCTTACCTTTGTTGCAAAGGAAATCTCTCTACATCTTATAGATTGATTACGAGACAACCTGTGCCCCGCTGCATCATTATTTCAAAGATATTTCCTTACCAGATCCCTCAATGTCTTCAACAATGACAGAGCTTCTAATGAAAAACTGGGAATATATTGAGAGATGTATCTGCCTTGAAAATAGCCCATATTGAATTATATAGCACAGTCAAACATCAACACAGGAAATATTTTATGATAATATTTATGTCATAAAATGTTTTATAAAATTTGCCAAATTCCAGTTCCATAGGAGTCACGGGTCCCGGATTTTGGATGCATTCTATAAGTTAGCCCATTTGAGGACTTGGTTTAAAAAATTTTGTTCTGTTACGTTGCTTTGCCCAGTTAAAGGTTACAGGAACCAGAGTTTTAGAAGTGTATACATTTCCCAGTGTGATTAAGCAATTAGGATGGCAGGGCTTGACTATATGTTAAACCACAGTTATGATTTGTATATGGAATCCCAGGATTTTCAGCTGCTCAACTCCCAAGACAACTGCAAAAACATCTGTTTCATGAGGAGCCACCATCCAGAGCACAAGTGGATTAACTGACAATCTTGCCTGATTTTGCAGGCAAGCATCCCTCTAGTGTCTCTCTATATCTTCAGAGATGTCATTCTATCATAATTCTTCAGCTCCTTGACTGACACACATCCTTCCTTTTTCAGTCAATTTCGGAAATTGCTTGTGAACTGCTTTTCAACTATTAGGAACCTTTCATCAACAAGCATGAAAGCATAGTCTAAATTTCCTTCAATCCTTAGTGAAATAAACTTTAAATAGAAGTATAATGACTTTAAAAAACGGAGAGCTGAAATAAAAAGCAAAAGGATGTTTAGAACTTGGAAAATTACAAACAGGATAAGGGACCAGATGGATTTGAAATAAGATTTTGGAATTAATTATAAAAATCCATTCGATGAGAAAATGCTTCTCTTTTTAATTCTTTTTTTTTTTTTAATGGTGGAATGGGATTTTGAAGGTTGAACACTGAGGGAGCTGGAAGGAACTGAAGATTGCAATTAAATGAAATACTAATACAAAATGGAGTAAAATATTTTAACATTGGACATACTGGAGAATATTTTGAACAATGGACCCGAAATTAATTTTCAGAGTGTCTGCCTCATATTTAAAAAATGTCTCAAAAAAGGTACAGTTTTTACTGGACAAGACTGATGTGAAAATGGATTTTAAAATGACAGGGTACAAGAATTATATGGAAAAAGAGACTACACTGAACATACAAAAGAAACAGCTGCTATCTTAATAATGAAAAGGGATATGCAGATACAAGAGAGTAACCTGGACAATTTTCCCATGCTGGATTTATTAAAGATGTTTGTTAAAACTGTGAAAAGTTTTGCGAGATGGGAAAAAGAAAAAAATGAAAAGAAATCATGTTCTAGGACATTACTTGAATGAACTAAAGGTTTAAGTAAAAGAAAGGAATATAAAATTGTTTTGGTTGATCAAGGTTAATATATATATTGTTATTTCTAATAACCTTTAATGGACTTCTGCTAAGCAGGACTAAAATGATGAGGTTATAAGGATTTGTTTGTAGATGAATGGGATGTGGGAAAAAGAAATCCTTTGCTATATTTTTTAGAAAAGGTGATAAATTACTGAAATTATTTATACTTATGCTGAAATAGGAAAGTCATTTCTGTATAAATGTTCTTTTTCTTTACTATATTAGATTCTTTTCATTCATTTCTATTTTTTCACTTTCTTTTTCTTTCCTACTCTTTTGATTATTTTATAACTTTATTTTTAGTTTGTTTTTTGCTCTTGTGTGTGTGTATCTATATTTATCTATATCTGTCTATCTAACTATATCTATCTAAAGAAATTATAATATGAAATGAAAACAAAAATAATAGAGAAATGGGGAAGGGAAAAGGAGGGAAAGATATGGGTTAAGGAAAAAAAGAAGATAAAATCCAACTTTTTTTTCAGCACAGTAGAATAAAAATAATAAAATTCAGGCTCAACATTTTACTTTTACATACTTAGTATATAATAGCCATTTCTGTAACAACAAACTTATTTAATCAATAAATCCCAAAGTTAGTATTTCATTTTTTTTCTGTCTCGAGCTCAGTCTAGAAAGTTCCTTGTCAAGTAGTCTTACAAATCTCTGGTTTCAGTTTTATATTCATGTTAAGAATCATTAAAATATGAATCTGGTCCCAATATTTCTTTGCTTTGTCACAAGTCAAACCAAAGATGATAACAGGTTGTAATTTATCATTGTAGTTGTAACTTTTAATATTGCTATTAAAAATAAAAATTGTATTAGGTTTTGAGATAGCTCTATTTAATCAGATATTATTAGCAATTAATTTTTACTTCTCAAGATATGTATCTTTTTAAAGCAGTTTACAGGGGACATCAGCAAAAATAAATAGCATAACAGGAAGCAATATTGGACACTATTTTAACACTCTTTGCGCTTGCTGACCTGGCAGCTGCACCAGCAGAGTTGGAGAAGAGGCAGGATCTGTCCACTTACAAAAAAATGTTTGCCAATCCCTTCACAATATGCTAAAAACCACTGAAATCCCAGTAAATTGCTCCTGGGAGATCATTCTGATTATGATGAAGCAGTGAGTTGAGTCAGTGATTCATATGTCATATGCCATCATGGTTTGATGGTTTTGGCTTAGCACATTGTGTAAATCCTATTAAAAGTATAGATCTGGCTCAGCATATTTTGAAATCTTAGCAATTTACAGCTTATCCAATAAGCCATGGTTAAACAACCCACATTTAGTACATTGAATAAACCTAATCACTGTTAAGCATATTAATCATATGTATTTTTGAATCAATATGCATGTGATTGTGTTCTAAAATTAATGGCTGGGTATTCACAGGGAAGGGTAAAAAAAATAGGGCTGTGACTGTGATCATGCAGTTTGAAGCCTTGATGCGTTTTCATATGTGCCATACACATCACAAGTATTTTTTAAAAAGTTGTGAGAGTCCAAGTGTACAATCACATCTATCCAGTGGTGGGTTTCTACCAGTTCTACCCGGTTTGGGCGAACTGGTAGCGGCAGCGGCAGGTGGCTCCGCCCTCCCTTCTGGACATAATCACAGACACTCTGCATGTGGGCTCACATTTGCAAACCGGTAGCAAAGGTAAGTGAAACCTACTACTGCATCTATCCCAGAGGTGAACCGGCTCCCAGTTCGGACTGGCTTGGGCAAGTAGGTAGCAATGGCGGCGGCAGTTCGGAGAACCGGTAGGAAAAATCCCTGCCCTCACCCCCCATGCCCAGCTGAGCTGCACGATCATCAGAGGCTTTTTTTTCTTTTAAATGCCTCTGACGAGCCAAACTCTGACAATCCCAGCTGAGTTACCTGATCGTCAGAGGGTTTTTTAAAAACCCTCTGCCAATCAGGCAACTCAGCTGGGATCGTCAGAGCCATTTAAAAGAAAAAAAACTTTTTTTCTTTTAAATGGCTCTGACGATCCCAGCTGAGTTGCCTGATTGGCAGAGGGTTTTTTAAAAACCCTCTGACGATCAGGTAACTCAGCTGGGATCATCAGAGCCTTTTGAAAGCATTTTTACATGGTTTTACATGTAAAAAATGGTTTTAAAAGTAAAAAAAAAATTGGCCACGCCCACCCAGTCACATTACCCCCCCCACCAAGCCACGCCCACAGAACCGGTAGTAACAAATTTTAGATTTCACCACTGATCTATCCCCTTGACTTTTTATGATAGCCCCCTACATTCACACTTGTGCAATGCTGCTGATTTTTCATAGTTATTTTTCATAGTGATATACATACACCTACTAGATTTCAGCCTTGTTCATCTAGTTTGTTCATCATAACCAACTTTCTATTTTAAATGAATACTTCAGCAAGTTCTTTTCTTCCTAGTTCACCTTTAGATTCACAGGAGTAGCACAATAACTTCATCCATGTGGGAGAATTCCTATTCCTTATTTTGCTTTGTAAGATTTGCTCTTTTGCTTATTTCAAATCTCTGTTGTGCAATACATTCTGGTGCCTGCTTGTCTGAACAAATAGAATATCTGAAGATATTGCAGAGAAAAGACAGTCTTACAAAAACATTTAAAGATTTTGCACTGAGCAAACTCAGTGATTGCTGATTACAAAGATGTTTTTAGTGGAACTTACACACCTAAATTAATGTACACATATACAAAAATACAAATAGCTGATATTCAATTATATGCATTCTAATGCTTGATTTCCAGTGTAATTAGGAACTTGATGAAATAACTTGAAGAATCTGAACATTAACTATGGCAAGGAGTCATATTATAGGTTCTGTGATATAACCAGATAATTAGTTGTAAGGGAAACTGTGTGTAGAATATAGATCTTTTGTGTGTGTATCTTTAATATTATTTACTTTAATATTAAAGTATCTTTAATATTTTCCTAAGCACTTCTTCCATTTCCTTTTCCACAGGATGATTCCTTGCTCATATTTTTAGGGAGATTGTACAACATATCCAAGTACTATAGTAACTTCTCTGTGTCTAAAATACAATCATTGTTACCACAACACAGAGATAATATGCATAATTGGTGGCCCCTCCCTAGCCATAAAGACTAGAACTGCTCAAAGGTGTGCTGTAGTTCAACAAGATCTAAGATACTACAGATTCCCCCAGTAAATGAAATTAGTCCTTTCACTCAGAACAGCTACTTGACAATAAAGCAGCATGAGCTTCATTATAATTATTAGCAGCCCTATGAATTTTTCACTTTACATTAGTTATGCAAGTTGTATCTTTGTTATTTTTTAAAAACAACAACTGTACATTAGTAAATTATACTGAAAATTGTTACGTCTTAGCATCACCCATCTCCTCCCACTTATGACTGTATGACTGTAACCTTGTTGCTGGTATCCTTACGATTTATATTGATTGTTTCCTAATATGATTTGATTATTTGTTCGTTATGACTATCATTAAGTGGTGTACCTTATGATTCTTGACGAATGTATCGTTTCTTTTATGTACACTGAGAGCATATGCGCCAAGACAAATTCTTTGTGTGTCCAATCACACATGGCCAATAAAGAATTCTATTTTATTCTATGCTTTAGGGGTATACTCTAATTTTGAACCCATTGCAAATCCAACATTCAGCTATTCCAAAACAGGTAGTGTTGAGGAATCGGCACTGGCCTACATTGTAACAATGGTATTAAATCCTCCTTGCTTTTGAAAATCATCCTAGATAACAGCAGTCCGCAACCTTTCTGGCTTGGTGGCCTGGTCGGGGAAGAGGGAATGGTTCTGTATGAGTTGCACAAGTGCCCGCCATGCACACAAATGGAGCTTCACATGCAAGTGCCTGCCACTTGCACAAGTGGAGCTGCATCCGTGTGTTCGCCCGCCGGTTGTGCGCCCAGTCCCGAAAGGGCCATGACCTGGTAATCAGCCACGGCTCAGGAGTTGGAGACCCTTGCTATAGAAGACAGTCATCTCTTTGGGAAATTTTTATTTTACATGTAAAATAATATCCTGTATACTATAATATTAATTTAATATACTATATATATATATATATATATATATATATAGTATTAAATACTATATTCTATACTATAATATAGTTGTAATTTCCTAAATACTATAATCACTTGCTTTGGGGGCTGTTTTTGCTGTGTTTTTGTATAGTGAGTAACATAAGAGAGCCCTGTTCTTATAGGTGCTGATTTATCTATTTGAATTCTTGAGGGCTGTTCTGAAGGAGCCATTAATTACAGTATGTGAGGTTTGCAGTTTCCTGGAGTCTTTGTAATCCTTGAATCCGTGCTCAGTTTATTGGCTTCTTTATGAACTTTTAAGAACGTGTTTGAAACATTCCTGATTAGTCCATTTATAAACATTTGAAGAATTTCCTTATGTTATGCTAAATGATTGTGCTTGGTCGCATTGTGAAAGATATGTACTTCTCAGCTTGTTCCTAGCCATTGTACAAACATAATCAGCAACTTTTTTCCTACCATATCTCATGACATTGTTTTCAGCCTTATTCTAACTCCATATCTCAAGCACTTTCAAATTGTCCTTATCTGTGCCAGCTGTAAAGTAATATTTTCTTCTTAAACAGAATCGGGATTGGGGAGGAGTGCAAAGTGAAATGGCAGGAGGTTTTACCACTGTACCAAGCAACCACCTGTCTGCCTATCAAGTGTTAGTTGGCCTACTTTTAAAGATAGGTGACTTTTAAGCATTCATCTGAAAAAGTGGTAAATATGGGTATTCTAAAGGAGTCTGAAAAATAATTGACAGGTGCTAGGGGTTGTAAGGCAGGATCTCTCCTATTTAACCACATAAACCACCCGGTGGACTTCCGGGTGCGCTTCAAGGTGTTGGTGATCACCTTTAAAGCGCTCCATGGCTTAGGGCCGGGGTACTTACGGGACCGTCTTCTGTCACCAATTGCCTCCCACCGGCCAGTTCGCTCCCACAGAGAGGGCCTCCTCAGGGTGCCGTCGGCCAGACAATGTCGGCTGGCGATCCCCAGGGGGAGAGCCTTCTCTGTGGTGGCACCTACCCTCTGGAATAATCTACCCCCAGAGATACGAGTGATCCCAGACCTCCGGACTTTTCGTTGGGCCCTTAAAACCTACTTCTTTCAGTTAGCCGGGCTGTCCTGATTTTATGATGGGTTTTTAAAATTTGAAATTAGTTTTAAATTGAAATGTTTTAAATTATGGGCCAAATTTATTTAATTATTTTAAATCTATTTTAACTTTTGTGTATAAGTGTTTTACTTTGGCTGTTCACCGCCCTGAGTCCGAAAGGAGAAGGGCGGTATAGAAATCTGATTGATTGATTGATTGATTGATTGATTGATTGATTGATTAAATAAATAAATAAATAAATAAATAAATAAATAAATAAATAAATAAATAAATAAATAAATAAATAATAACACCCTGAACCCTCAATGTTTTGGAGTTTTCTTGTCATATGCTGGCAAAACCAAGGGTCAGCTCCTCACTTCCCTTGTTACCTTTTCTAGCTCCATTCATCCCAAGGCCCTTAGCTTTTGCAAAGCCTGCAGTGAATACTGACACAAGGTATTGATCTCATCATCTGTCAAAATTCACATGTTTCTCAACCCTATCCAACTTAAGAACAACTGATGAATATTTTATGATGCTAGTTTATGATGGTTATTTGATAGTTTGGAGGGAGGGGGAAAGTATTGGGGGACTCCACCAATCTCTTTCCTTAACTTGCTCACTTCATAGTAAATGAAGAGTCCACTATTTGATGGCTTTCTTGGCAGGATAGGGATCAACAGCATAGGCAGCATGCTTTATGCTTGTGTAGTTTTCTGTTAGCTGAAGTATTGATAGGTCAAAGTTCACCTGATCTACTGGAGGCAGGAAATCTGAGTCAGATTTCCATTATCCTTGGCTATATTGTGTTAAAATAGTATTTATTCCTTTACTCTGACACTTCTTTGGGTAATCTCAAATTAGGTAAAACTTATTATGGTCACGGATTAGTTGGTGGGAAATCAGATGATTGCAGTGATTTAAAACCTAGGCAATTGAGCCAGGACAGAGCTTCAGCAACAAAGATAACAAATGTATTTATTTATTGGTTTATCAAATTTATTGGCCACCCACCTTACCACAGGCGGCTTACCATCTTAAAAAGATAAAAACTACACAAAAGCTAAAAGACATAAATAAATAAATTTCATGCAAGTACAACGTTCTGCTGATAAGAGTGAGTAGAAGGCAGTGGAACCCTCTAATGGAAAAGGGCTCTGAACTTGCTTATGATGCTT
Organism: Pantherophis guttatus; assembly: GCF_059756535.1. Classification (NCBI taxonomy): domain Eukaryota; kingdom Metazoa; phylum Chordata; class Lepidosauria; order Squamata; family Colubridae; genus Pantherophis; species Pantherophis guttatus. Next base: position 172,953,579 of record NC_142064.1, read on the forward strand.
TAGTAGGAGGCATATTTCCTCATATTTCAAAAAAAACCCTTTGTTAATCTGATTTGTATTTGTCCAAATAAGTGAACAGAGTCATTTGTTTTGTTAGCAGATGGCAAGTTGTTGGTTGGGTACAAAATCAAAGAATTAAAGAATCATTTGTCCTGTTTAAAGCGCTCCATCTACTGTTCTAAAATTCTATTAATCCAGGGCAGCATTAGATTAATTCTGTGCTTAATACTTTAGAAGAACTGCTGCTAGGACAAGTTATACCACATGAATGGATTCTAAAATATTATTAACATTAGCAAGTTTGAGCATTGCAAGTATGAACATGCAATATCATTTTGCTTTTTCAATTAAACTACTAACCTAGTGAGTTGCCCAATGACTGTTTTCTCAGTTTCTTCCAGCACCACACCTTGCTGACTCAGTTCTACTAATATGTTTCTAAGGCTAGAATTCTCCACTTTTAATAATTCCACTCAGCTGTCTATAAAGTTCTCAACTCAGGTTCACCTATGAGTCACATAGGTAGAAAATCTGATGCACAGACAAGGGAACTTATACAAATGGAGTAAGACTCAGAGAGTTTAGCTCATTACTCTCTATACTCACAGTGTGAATTAGGAGTGAGCCCCACATCTTGCTCTCTTTAAATAAATTCAACCGTGTAAGTTCAATATTTGTTTTTTAGAAATTACAGCTCTGAAAATATTCAGAACAAAAATGGTTTGCTGCTCTCCAGTGCTTATTCCAATTTATGCAATCCAGACAGGGGTGGGCTTCAAAAATTTTAGTAAGGGGTTCTCTTCCCGGTTGCTGGGTGGGCGTGGCCATGGTGGGCGTGGCCTAGTCAGCCTCCTGCATCGGGGGGTGTTTTTGCCCTCCCTGGGCTCCAGAGGCTTTCTTTGAGCCTCTGGGAGGGCGAAAATGGCCCCCCCAGGCCCCGGAGGCCCTTTGGAGGCCAGAAACAGGCCCGTTTCTGGCCTTCCCAAACTTCCAGTAGGCCTGTTTTTCGCCCTCCCAAAGCCTCCGTGCGTGCCCTGCACTTACCAGCATCCAAAACAAGCCGCGTGGGGACTCCTGGGAGGGGAGAGGTGGGTGTGGCCAGCCAGGAGTGGGATTTGGGGGTTCTCCGAACTGCACAGAATCTTAGTTAGAAGTTCTCCCAAACCCCTGCAAACCCCCAGCAGCCCACTCCTGAATCCAGATATGACAACCCTATATTTAAAACAATATAGCAATATGAGAAGCTAATGCATGTCAAAGTATGCATTATCAAATTCTCTAGGTTTTTCAGACAAGCAATAATAACTATGGTACCAATATTTAACTGAGTATTAAAGATGTAGGATATTGTATGTGTATATGCATATCTGTTTGTCAGTACACTGTATACACTTTGTAATTGGTGGTACTGTATATAGGTATGTTGGCTTGTAAGATACTCTATATCTTATAGAGCCTATATTTTAGGGAGTTAGCACAAGCATAATTCATACAAAACTCCTTTGTTGTGCTTGTGGTTTATTAAATATATTTTATGATTGTGAAACTATGAGATACTTATATGAGAATGTAATAGATCAGGGTGAAGATGGGTTTGATCTTGTGGAGTGAAATAATGAATACATTTAGGGAAATGAAACTGTTGAATTAATTATGAATGAAAGGACTAAAATATATATCAGAAAATATAAATTAGTGTCATCTAGATAGGACAATTTGGTATATATAGGAAGATCCAACAAAACAGTAAATAAAGCTGGAAAGCATACAAGAGGTAGCTGGATCCACAAGGCAATGTTTTTCTTGCAAATGTTTTAATGAAAATAGACAATATAAATACATTCCAAAAAGGTATACAGGTAGTCCTCACAATCACAACTGAGCCCAAAATTTCAATTGCTAAGTGAGACAGTTGTTAAGTGAATTTTGCCGTATTTTATTACCTTTCTTGCCATAGTTAAACAAATCACTGCAGTTGTTAAGTTAGTAACACAGATGTTACGTGACTTTGGTTTCTCCATTGACTTTGCTTGTCAGAAGGTTACAAAAGGTGATCACATGACCCCGGGACATTGCAACGGTCATAAATATGAATCAGTTGCCAAGCAACTGAATTTTGATCACATGACCATCAGGTTGCTGCAGTGGTCATCAGTGTGAAAATGGTCATAAATCACTTTTTTTAGTGCTGTTGTAATTTTGAAGGTCACTAAATGAACTGTTATAAATCGAGGACTACCTATACTTGTAATTAAGATAGGTCAATGCAACTGAAGCCTAGGAGACACTTTAATCACTTTTACAATAATACAGTAAGACAATGTGTAATAAAGAGATTAAGTTACAAATAGCTTGCTAATTGTTCCAACTTAAATCCTCTTTGAATAAGAAGGATATAAAAGTCAACAGATCAGTGTTTACTTTTGAAAAATTAATAGATATCAACCTGAAGGAACAATTCCAAAAATGTGGAATTGGAATTTACACACACACACACAGACACACAGACACACACACCTGAGTAGGTTTTAAAACCAGAGTAGGTTTTAAAAGAGTAGTGCATACAGATTTAGGAAAATGAATAGATGAGATGAGGTAGGAAATATTATGAAAATCAGATTACTTCAGTCAGCTCATTTACAGGAGGTACAGTGGAAGATGGTACATCATTGGCACTTAACTCCAATTAGACTACTGCAAATTACACTTCAAAATATTGGAGAGACCAATTTTTTTTAATCATGTATGATGGACTAGTAAAAAGATTGCATTTTTCTGGAAAAAAGTTTTTTGGAAGACAGAATAGTCACTAAACAAGTATAATCTATTCCAGATTTGGGATTGTCACATATTTTCAATGAAATAAAAAAGTATTTACTCTATTTTTATTCTCACCTACTAATTCAATACTCAGAAATACTTAAATGATTTATCATTGGACAGCTTTCCTTTTTCAAGAAAATTCAAATGTGAATTCCTAAAATTTTGCAAGGATGCAGGAAGTTAGAATAAGCAAAATTTGATGTATCAGACCTGTCTAGAATAGGTTTTGTTTTTCATCAGGATATTAATCTAAGGAAGAAATGTTATTGAACATTTGTTGATTAAGAGAAAATGTATCATAAACTGAATAGGCTTGAATTATGGAATATTGTATATGATTATAAAGTTCCTAAGGGTAGCATATAATGGAAGCAAATTTTGAGAATAAATGTTTCAAAATTCAACAGGAAGTAGGATAAAGATGACTTTCAGTTATTTAATGTTCTTATGAATAAATACATAAAGAATGTATTTCTTTAAGCAAACTTTACTTTGTACAATGCAACAAGGAATATGGACCTGAAAATTAATCTAATAATGCAAAAGAAGTAATAATGGCTATATATATATAAACAGAAGTTGCTTCTGCCAATTTTGTCAGATAAGAAAATAATTGAATGTAAGAGAAATATACAAGTAAGTTGGTTGCAGCAGGAATGGGACATTTAAAGCTGTGTATTTTATATATATATATATTTTATTAAGTTTGTGAAAATACATTAAATATCATTTCTATTTACATCGGAAGTGCAGTGTTTGTACATATATACAAGATATATACCTGGTGTTTCTTACGCTACTTATTCCTTTTATTAGGTACATCTTTTTCTCCTTCTTTTACTTTATCATTCATCCATTCATACCACCTTCCCCAGACAGTATAGTAATCTGAATTTTCATCTTCATTTATTTCATGGGTTAGTTTGCTCATCTCTGCGCACTCCAGTATTTTCCTGATTATGTGTTCTTCTGTTGGCAGATCTTTCTCTTTCCAGTATTGTGCATATGCCAGTCTAGCAGCTGTGGTGATATGTATAATTAAATAAATCTTTTTCTTTCCATAGTTCCTCTTTACTATTCCCAGGAGAAATATTTCAGGTGTCAATTCAATATCTTCTCCAATTATTTCTTGTAACCATCTCCAAATCTTGCTCCAATACCTTTTCGCATCAGGACATGTCCACCACATGTGAAAGAAGGTGCCCTGCCCATGACCACATTCCCAACAATTTGGGTGTATATTTGGATACATCTTTGCTAGCCTAGCAGGGGCTAGATACCACCTGTGTAGCATTTTGTACTGGTTTTCCTTATAAGTCCCTGCTCTGGTTAGTTTATAATTCCTATTCCATGCCTCTTCCCACTCGTTAAAATTTATATTGCGTCTAAAGCTGTGTATTTAACAAGATGCAATAAGTTCAAATAGGTGTTAAACATGGATTACTGTGAAACACGTACATTTGAATGTAATGATATAATGATTGAGGATCCACCTGGGAAACAAATACATGCAATGACTGTGAATGGGCAAAGAAGAAGAAAACCAAGAAAGTTGTATTTAACCGAAACTGCTGAAATCCTCAGAAAGAGAAAGCTGAAAAGTTTAAAGAACAATAGTGAGGACATGTTGGAAAAAATGTTTGCAAGGATAGAAATCAGGAGTGAAATTCACTTACCTTCACTACCAGTTCATAAATGTGAGCGAGCGCACCTCCTCCACACATGCACAGAGCCTTCTGCGCATGCGCAGAGGGTCAAAAACTGGATGTGATGACATCCAGGCGGGTGGGTGGAGCCTCCCACCGCTGGCGCTACCAGTTCGCCCAAGCCAGATAGAACCAGCTGAATTTCACCACTGATAGAAATGTATGAAGAGATACCCAGTACATGAATGTTGTCAGTATAAATTTGTGTTGGCAATATTTCTTCTCCATATCTCAGTTCTTTAGTTAGTTGGATCTGTGTTTCTTAGATCTTTTTTGCATTTTGCAACCAATGGAGTGAAATAGTGGGATGGATTCATTTGTATGAATGTATGCAATATATGAATGCAAATATAGCTTGATTTATAAACACATGAAAATAAAAATACCAATGCAATTTTTTGAAACTACCTTTCAAAATATCCTATCCATCAGGATTATGTTATATATTATACCCTTCCAAGTAATTTTTAGTCCAGGTAGAACTATGAATAGTAAAACATATTTTCTGTTTATTTACAATTGGTTCCATTGCTTAGTCACAAAACTTTTTTTTCTTTTTCTTTTTTCTTTTTTTTGCTATTTGAGCCACTATTTTGTTGGGGCTGCTGCTACTATATGAATAAAATAGGTCACACTTAAATTCTCTCTAACTCAGAAATAAAAAGAAACTACATCAATTGTACAAATCCAGTCCTCTATTTTGGCTTTGTAGAGCAGATCTGAACATTTGACAACCCCCAAGCCAGATCCAACCTTTTTGCTGACCCTGTTTGGTCCATATGGGGTCAATTGGAAAGTAGAAATAAAATATAAATAAGTATACACCATAAACTTAATACAACAGCATTGCTTTGATTTTGAAGGTGCCTATTTTTTTTCTGATTTATGTATGTACATATGTGCGTGCCTACGCCCTTTCACAGCCCTATTGATTTGAGCCTCCACAACAGTTCCAGTTTTTCATGTGGCCCCTTGGGAAAATTAATTGCTCACCCCTGTTGTAGATGAAGCTTCTGATTCTATCTCTTATGTTAATCTAGTATAGTCCTGAATCTTCCAAACTAGGTACCTATATTTAAACTATCTAATAGCTAAGATCAAACTATGATTTCATGTCTTGCCTGACAAGTTTAATTAAAATTTCTTTATAAATGTGAAAATTGCCTCTTTTTAAAAGAGAGTGGACAATGATTCTTCTTTCAAAGAGATACTAACTTCTTGGATCCAGTTGATCAATTCTCTATTATAAAGGCCTGACAGATAAGAATCAATGCAAGTTGAATTTCTCCAGTTGAATTTCTTCTCTATCAAAATCCTGTGGCTGCAAGATTAGAAAGAGATGCAAGTATTAAAATAATATTTTGGATTTTATCTAATCTGTAATTCAAAGATACTTGCAAAATATTTTTTGGGATGCAGTTTCCCTCCCTCTTTATTCATAGAATGTCATGGGTAACTATAGGTGCACATTGCCTTATTGGTAAATCCCTGCTTCTTCTATTCCTCTTTCTATCCTTAATTTGTTTATAACTTACCAATTAAGGAGGGAAAATAGAACAGCTGCACTTTTAAAATGTTAATGGTAAGTGCTGTCTGTCTGGAAGCAACCCAAGTCTAAATGAATTCAAGCGATCGATTAGCAAAATGCTTTATGGATGTCAGATATGACTACAGTATTATGGACTCAGGCCACCAACTCCATGGACAAGAGATTTGTATCCAATTTCAAAAGTGCTGATGGACAGAATAAATCAATTATGTTTACCACAATTGCTAAGAGGAGATGATGACTTTTTCAAACTGTCTGCTTCTAGGACTCAAATCCAATATGATATTAACAATTCTTATAAAGTGCATACTTGGCAGTGAATCTAGTTGATTAGGCATTAATTCAGAAAGTGAGAACTCCTTCCTCAGCTTAAAACTCAAAAATTCACCTCTGGATGTTGAGTATAAAAGAAAAAAATATAAACCCTCTATCTTGTTATTCTTTGATGTTTTGTTATAAGGTCATTTTCTCAGTCCAAGCCTGTGACCTCCTTCTGCACATGATCTCTGGAGGGCTCGGGACAGGGGTTGCTCCTCTGTCCTAGTCCTATTAGATCTTTCAGCGGCTTTTGATACCGTCGACCATGGTATCATGCTGCAGCGGTTGAGAGGGTTAGGAATAGGGGGCACCGTTCTGCGGTGGTTCTCCTCCTTCCTCTCTGACCGCTCGCAGTTCGTGTTGGCAGGGGGGCAGAGGTCGACCTCGAGGCGTCTCGCATGGGGAGTGCCACAAGGGTCGGTCCTCTCGCCCCTTCTGTTCAACATTTATGTGAAGCCGCTGGGTGAGATCATCCATGGTTTTGGGGTGAAGTGTCATCTGTATGCTGACGACACTCAGCTGTACATCTCCACCCCAGACCACCCCAACGATGCCCTTGATGTGATGTCTTGCTGCCTGGAGGCCGTGCGGGTCTGGATGGGGAGGAACAGGCTCAGACTCAACCCGTCCAAGACCGAGTGGCTGTGGCTGCCGGCGTCCCGATATAGTCAGCAGGTGCCATCGCTGACTATTGGGGGTGAATCTTTGCCCCCCACAGAGAGGACTGGCAATCTGGGTGTCCTCCTGGACGCACGGCTGTCTTTAGAAGAGCATATGATGGCCGTGGCCAGGGGGGGCTTTTATCAGGTTCGCCTGATCCGCCAGTTGCAGCCCTTTCTGGACCGGGACGCCTTGCGCACGGTCACTCATGCCCTTGTCACCTCCTGGCTGGACTATTGTAATGCTCTCTACATGGGGCTCCCCTTGAAGAGCACTCGGAGGCTCCAACTGGTCCAGAATGCGGCCGCGCGGGTGGTTATGGGTGCAACTCTGTTAATTGTGTTCGAGGATCGTGCCCAATAACTCCATAGACAAGTTCTTATTGAATCAATTATTGTTTATTAATTAAGCATCTTATCGTTACAGGTACAAGTCTGGAACTGAGGCAGGACCGCATGGCTGACCCTTAAGTACCCCCGGGGCGTGGCTAAGGTAAGGAGGGGTTATTGGGTTAGGGTGGACCTTGGGGGTTGGCTTGTCCAGCCCCCCTGCTTCTAGCTCTGGGTCAGAGGCAAGGCATTTATTCATGACAAAACCCCCTCTAAATGCCTGGCCGAGATATTTTTGTGTGTTGTGTACTTGAGGTGTCTTTTTCAAGAGGACGCCTAATTTTGATGTGAGATACGTGTGCTGTTTATTTTGTAATGGCTTTGTTAGGATGTCTGCTGTTTGTTCTTCCGTGTCACAGTGTATAACCTTCACAAAACCTATGTTCACGAACTGCCTAACATGTTTGTACTTTATGTCGATATGCCTCGACCTTTGGCCCACCGCTTCAGCCTTAGATATTTCCATGGCGGCTTTATTGTCCTCGTGCATGATGATGGGGTAGCTTGGCTCAGCCCATATGTCGGCGAGCAGGTCATCAAACCAGACCAGGTTGTTGGCGGCTTTGGACAAACAGATATATTCAGCCTCTGTGGTGGATGTGGCTACCAAGTCTTGCTTGCCTGTATACCAATGAACTGGGCTGTTGTTTAGAAAAAATATATAACCCGAAGTGCTCTTCCTGCACTTCACGTCTCCAGCCCAGTCAGCGTCAGCATAGCATGTGAGTGTGGGTGTTGTGGTGCTCTCGGGTTCTAATGACAGGCAGGCCTCGGAAGTTTGCTTTAAATACCTTAATACCCTTTTGATGGTCTCCCAGTGGTACACGGTGGGCTTACCCACGTGTCTTGACAGCAAATTGACTGGCAGTGCGATGTCTGGCCTGGTCCAGTTCGCAATGTACAGTAGGGAGCCTATGGTGGATCTGTATAAAGTGTTGTCCTTGAACGCCTCAGCCTCATTATACATGTCCTTCAAGAAATCTGGTTGCATTGGCGTTTCACACCCCTTGGCGTTTGTCATGCTGCATTTGTGTATTAGTTCTAAAATTTTATCCTTCTGTGACAGCTGAAAACCCTTGCCTGTTTTCGTGATCTGCACCCCCAGGTATTTGTCTACCTTGCCCAATACTTTTAGTGTAAAATGTTTTCCCAGCTCATTGGCAAAGTTATTACATTTGCTGGCTTGATCACCGATATACAATATATCGTCTACGTATATCAAAACATATTCGAGGGAGTTGTCTGACTTCTTGGTGAAGAAGCAGTTGTCGGCTGAAGTGGCTGAGAATCCCATGGATTTTAATGTCTTGGATAGGCACTCATACCAACGTTTCCCTGATTGTTTGAGTCCATACAAGCTCCGGTTTAAAATCCAGGTTTCTCCCTTTTTGGTGCTTTGGCTGGGTGGTGCTCTCACGTATATCTCTTTGTCGAGCTCAGCGTGCAGGTAAGCGGTTTGCACGTCGAATTGGTGCACCTCCAGCCCCAGCAGTGATGCGATCACTAGTGCACATTTTACGCTCTCGGCCCTGACTGTGGGGGAGTACGTTTCCGTGTAGTCATCAGGGTATTTCTGGGCGAATCCCTGAGCCACCAGTCTTGCTTTGTAGAGCGCTTTGTTTCCCTCTAGTGTTTTAACTTTGTAGACCCACCTAGTGCTTATGGTCGTCTTTCCTGTTGGGACTTTAGAGGGAGTGTATACGTTTAGTTCCCTCAGGCTGTCCATTTCCCTTTCCATGGCTTGTTCCCATTTCTCTCTCTCCTCATCCGGTAACCCCAGTACGTCCTCATATGTGTTGGGGGTTAGTTGGTTATTGTGTAGGGATAGTATGTAGTCCCCTAACCTTTCTGGCCTTTTGCCCCTGTTTGTCCTGACTGGTCTGTCAGGAGGTGTCTCTGTGTCATGCATGTACCTAGCTTCTCTCTCGGTGAGTGAGTCTACTTTAATGTGTGGGTGGTTTTCCTTCCATCCCTTCACTGGTATTTCCTGTCCCTTGGGTTTGTTCTTTCCCTGTTCAGTGTCCCTTCCTGCTTGGTGTTTTATTTCCTTTTGATCATCCCCTGGTCCGTCCTTGTTAAGGGACACCTCGTTGAGGTGTATTTTGGACCAGTTAGCGTTTTCGTGAAAAACAGCTGTTCGTGATATTACGAAATTGTTGCTGTTGTCTATGAACCTGTATCCCTTCGTCCCCGGTTCATAGCCCATGAACCTCAGCCTCCTGGATACCCTGTCCCCCTTACGCCTGAGTTGCTTGGGTATGTGCACATCTGCTGTGACCCCGAATATGTGCAAGTGTGACACCTGTGGTTTCCTTTGGTACATTAATTCGTATGGGGTTTTATTTAGTACGCTGGACCACAGTCTATTTAGAGTATAATTCGAATAAATGAGTGCTTCGGACCAGAAATGCTGCCCTAGGCCGGCATCATCTAGCGCGCACCTCATCATGGTCTGTAGCGTTCCGTTTTTTCGTTCCGCCACGCCATTTTGAAAAGCGGAAAACGGAGAAGTCGTGTAGTGGACCATCCCGCGTGCTTTTAACCATCGCGAGAAGTCGCTTGATAAGAATTCAGACCCCCGGTCTGTCATTATTTGCCTGATTTTGGTGTTGTGTTGTGTCTCCACCCTCGCATAGAATTCCTTAAATTTTTGAAATACCTCATTTTTGTGTTTTAGGGTGTACACGAAGCCATAGCGGCTGAAGTCATCCACTATGGTCAGGAAGTACCTCTTCCTGTACTTGATGGAGGGCCTTAGTGGCCCCACTAGGTCCATATGTACAAGTTGAAAAATCGAATTAGTTGTGCGTACTGACTTCTTGGGTCTTGGTTTGGTTTTTAATTTGGAGCCCTTACAAATAGAACACTCAAGATAGTTCTCACAATCCTTTATTTTTATACCTTCAGAGCATTCCAACATTTTCTGCACTACGGGGAAACTAATGTGTCCTAGTTTCCTGTGTAATAGGTGGGCACAGTTGTCATGCATTGGTTTTCCTATCATTGGTTTCCCCTTCCTGGGTGTCCCCTGTTCACTGGGCTCATCGGTGGTGTGTGTGTGCTTAACCCCCTCTACTTCCTTACTTGCGTTGTCTGTGCTATTGGGACTAACCCCTTGGTGGTTGTTTACTTCTGGCTGTTTGCTCTTGGTTGGGTGGAAGAATGGTAGTTCCCCACTGACTACTACTTTCCCTATCCCTTTACCCCCTCTGGTTACCTGTGCCTTTCCTTCTTTGAAAGTCACCTCGACATTGTTATCCTTGCTTAGTTTTAGGGTGGCAAGGATATTATATGGTATATTTGGCACTAGAAGTACTCCCCGTACCATACCTATTCCTGGTACGTATGCGTTACCTTTGCCTGTTACTTGTACGTTATTCTGGTTAGCCACTTTCACTACAAAACTTTCTCCTGTGAAAGAGGTTAGTAGATTGCGGTCATGTGTGGTGTGGTTTGTGGCTCCTGAATCCAACAGCCATGTGCCTTCCTCCCTGTCTTGGCCCACGTGTTGTGCTTGATCCCCTATGCCGTACAGTGATCCAGTGTGGCTCTCTCTGGAACTGTCCCTGTGGTCTCTCCTGTCTCTAGGGCTAGGGGAATCCCTACGCCTGTGCCTGACCTCTGGTGAGCGTCCGCTAGTGTGTCTAGTTCTTTGCTCTGGTCTATCTCTCCTATGTATCCTGTCTCCTGTATTTTTAGGGCAGTCCCTCTTGTAATGGTTTCTTGACCCACATATATAGCACTCTGTGTTGCTCTGGCTCCTGCCCTGTGGCTCAACCTTTCTGCTGGGTCTTTGCTCCTTGCGGCTTAGGGAGCGTTCCTTTCTGATGCAATCCTCTGATATTAGTTTACTTGTTAGTAAGTCAAGTGAGAGCCTCCCTGTCCCTAGATTGTCTATCTGCGTAATAAAGGTGTCCCAACTGGGGTCTAGGGAATTTACTATGATACTTATCATGGTCCTCTCGCTTATGACCTCCCCCCTTTGTGTCAGCTGGGCCCTAGTATTATTTAGTGATAGTAAATGCTCGCTCATGGGTGTCCCTGCCTTGAGTTTGGTGGCATAAAACTCCCTGGACAGCCTGGTGGTGCTGGCAACGCTTTGGCAGTAAAACAGTTTGTGCATTCTCTGTATTATTTCTAATGCAGTCAGGTGGTGGCTAATACTGGGGTAAATGCTGGGTGTAATGCTGGCAATGACAATACAGTAAGCTTTGTGATGGATGCAATCCAATTCAAAAGTCCAGGGTTTTTCTGGGGGGTCTGTAACCATGGATAACAGGTCTTCCTTAAGCAGGGTGGCCTGGAGTTGTTGATTCCAGTCCAGGAAATTCTCCCCATCTAGCCTCAGTTTAGGAAAATCACTGGGCAAAGTCCCTGAATTGTAAGTTAAATTACTCACATTATGTCGCTGTCCATGGTTCCTCACATAAGGATACTCGCAATAAGGCAGAGGAACGACTGTGGCAAGTCTGAACTGACTTGTCTCTATGTGTCTGCGTCGGTGTAGCTCTATGTCCTGTTCCGTTTCTCTTACAGGGGCGTGCTGCGCATGCGTGAGGTTCATTTCTCCCCAGTCGCCATGGAGTGAGGAGCTCGTCCATGCTGCTCCCGGGTGAAGGCCCCAATCTTCCGGATGGGCCTTCAGTTCCTCTCCGGTTGGCCTTGTTTGCTCGGGATCGTCGCGGATCGTCGCCTGGAGTCTCGGGAAGCGGTGAGGATCGCCGGTGGACGCTGGGAGTCCCGCTGGGGCCGCGAATGGTCCCGGATGGCCCGGTCTCGTGCGGATGCCGCCTGTGGGTGTCGGGCCGATCCCCCTGCCCGCCGATGGATGTCCCCTGCCTGCGGATGGCCTCGCGGTCCACGGATCTGGTCCCGGTTGTCGATCTGGTGAGTAGTCCCACCGCCCTTGGTATCCCGCCTTAGTGGGTAGACCCCTTAGGGGCTCTGGGTGGTCCTGGGTCCACGCGATGGTGGCATCCTTCCCAGGGTGGGCGCCGGTGCTGGCCCTCGTCGCGTTGGGGTCCCTTTTGTTTTTCGGCCTGGCGCCGGGGTGTACGGTCGGTATTTTCACCTTGTCCCCTAGGGCCGCGGCGATTAGTTCGATGGCCTTGTTGACCTCGGGCTCGGTAGGCGAGCTTGTGGGTTTGGTTTTTGGGCTTTTGTGTTTTTTGTAGTATTTTTGGTCGGTAGTTTTTGAGTAGGCCCCGATTCCCGCCATGGGATTTAAATCCCGGGAGTCTATTGGTGGGCGGTCGGCCATCTTTGATGACGCCGTCTCCCAAGATGGCCGCCGTGAAAAGGGCGCGAAGTCTCCTTCGGCCTTTGCGGTAGGTTTTTGGTGGGGGAAATCTTCCCTTACCTGGTCTCCTTCGCTGTAATCGGATTCGTCTTCATCTTCCTCACTCGCTGCTTCGGAGCCTTTGATCAGGCTTCGGAGTTCCGCGATGAGGCCGCTGTTGCTTTGCGACGAATCTATCAGCTCGAGGAGTTTTCCTTTTAGGTTGTGCATCTCTTCCTTTGAGGTTTCGTGTTTCGTCCACCCCTCGTTGCTCCTGGCCGGGGTGGATGGGTGATGGAGTAGGCCGCTCGTCTCGGGTGCCTCTCCTTGCGTGGTTTCGGGTTGGGCAGATCGTTCTGCCATCTTCTTGGTGAATCCTCTGGTATTCACCCTGTCTGTCGTGGTCCCTTGCATGTTGTGGAGTATCAGGATTGGGCTATAAAACCATCCTCTGCTACCATATTGTTAATTGTGTTCGAGGATCGTGCCCAATAACTCCATAGACAAGTTCTTATTGAATCAATTATTGTTTATTAATTAAGCATCTTATCGTTACAGGTACAAGTCTGGAACTGAGGCAGGACCGCATGGCTGACCCTTAAGTACCCCCGGGGCGTGGCTAAGGTAAGGAGGGGTTATTGGGTTAGGGTGGACCTTGGGGGTTGGCTTGTCCAGCCCCCCTGCTTCTAGCTCTGGGTCAGAGGCAAGGCATTTATTCATGACAAACTCGTTGTGCCCGTGTGACACCCCTCCTGCGTGAGCTGCACTGGCTCCCAGTGGTCTTCCGGGTGCGATTCAAGGTGCTGGTTACCACCTTTAAAGCGCTCCATGGAATAGGACCTGGGTACCTTCGAGACCGACTTCTGCCACCAGTAGCCTCCCACCGGCCAGTCCGCTCCCACAGAGAGGGTCTCCTCAGGGTGCCATCGGCCAAGTTATGTCGGCTGGCGACACCCAGGGGGAAGGCCTTCTCTGTGGGAGCCCCAGCCCTGTGGAATGAACTGACCCCGGAAATACGTAAGATCTCCAACCTCTGGGTGTTTCGTTGCGCATTGAAGACCCTGTTGTTTCGCCAGGCCGGGCTATCAACATAATGATTTTAAATTGGGGTATTTTAAATTTTTGGAGTTTTAAATCGGCCAAATCTATTTAATTATTTTAATTTTTAATCATTGTTGTGTCTTGTGTTTTTAAATTGGCTGTACACCGCCCTGAGTCCTTCGGGAGAAGGGCGGTATAGAAATAAAATTATTATTATTATTATTATTATTATTATTATTATTATTATTATTATTATTATTATTATTATTATTATTATTATTATTATTATTATTATTATTATTATTAACCATGATTCTGCCAGTTCCCAATCTATACTTCGAACCTGGGTCTCAAAGAGAAAGAGGAAACACAACTCTTCTTGTTCAGGTTCTTTTTCTTTTAAAAGGACCCTGCTCGGATTTTCTTTGTCTTATTGTCATTCCTGCTTCTAACTGCAAATGAGTGCACTATCTCTGGAAGCAAAGGAGTCCAAACCAAGGGAAACAAAAAAGTAGAATAAATCAATCTAAATTTTATGCTCTGTTGAAACAAGTGGCAGCAACACTTTCAACAATTATTGAAACATTCTTCAGAAAGGTGCTGGTTGGCTCTGCAACTACCACAGAATATCTATAAACATCACAGTTTCTTAACCAGGGCTATTTATTTGTATCCAATGTTAAGTATTGAAACAGAGATTCCCAAAACATTAGTTTCAAAGAAGGTAAAGAGCTTTTTCCAAAGAGTTGATATGCCAAACATTTCTCCCTTATTGCTTTTTAATGCCAATTCTTTAGGACAAAAGAAACTTGATACTAGGATGCACATAGGACAAACCCTGTAATTATCAATATTCATCATTGCTGATTTAGACATGACTGTTTTCTTTAAATTGTAATACCTGTTTTATCTCATTAGAAGTTATAACATCTGTGGACATTTGACAAAATTAATCTTATCTCATGATGTCATGTGAATCAAAAGTAGACATTAATTCATTTATTGTTTTTAAAATACTTCTTTTAACTGTCTTCTGAGGTTTATGCTCAGTGAGCAGAAAGAAGTCATTTTTGGCTCCTGTTAATACTTTTTTTCCTAATTAAATTATTGAAATATTAATTAAATGTATTTTTCAGGGAAATTAAAAATAACAGTCATCTAGAAATATTTACAGACTTAACTATTTTATCCTTTTTAAAATTCAAATACCAGGTCAGCTGCATGATAGCTTTTTCAAGACATTCTTCAGCGATGCCCTCCCTTTTCTTTTGCTGTATGCGTCATACAGTGTATGAATCACATCATAAGCATATCTCCAGACAAAGTGCATTTTGTATATTTTAAGCCTTGCTATTTTGGAAATGATCTTGTTTCTAAGAATATATCCAATTAAAACTTGCAATCCTCTATATCAATGCCGAATTTTTAGTCTGCATTTTCACTCAACTTACTTATGTGTCAGGTCATTGTGATAACTTGTCGTGGCATTTACAGGTAGTCTTCGATTTATCACCACAACTGAGCCCAAAATTCCTGTTGCTAAGCGAGACAGTTGTTAAGTGAATTTTGCTTAATTTTACAACCTTTCTTGCCACAATTGTTAAGTGAATCATGTAGTTGTTAAGTTAGTAACTGGTTGTTAAGTGCATCTGGCTTCCCCATTGACTTTGCTTGTCAGAAAGTCTCAAAAAGTGATCACATAATCCCAGGATAATGTGACCATCATAAATCTGAATCCATTACCAACTGCCTGAATTTTGATCATGTGACCATGGGGATGCTGCAACAATCATAAGTGTGAAAAATTTCAAACGGTTCCTAAATGAATTGTTGTAAGTCAAGGAATACCTGTATATAAAGATACTCATATCTGTTCAATTTATTCTAAGTTGTACTATTCTCTTCACAATGGGTGATTCTATTTTTCTTTTACTTATATGGAAACTCTCTGGTTACTTGTAGCTTAATGCAGCAATAGCATCCCCTAACAATCCAAGTGCTCCCCCTTATTCACACAAACTTTTCTTCAACTCCCCATGAATGAAACAGCCTTAAATTGTCACTATTATTATACCAGAATAAACTAGGGTTTTTTTCTCCATTAATACAGAATAAAATAGTTTTTACCCTTTATTATACCAGCTTCAAAGTGTGTGCAATGTGTAAAGTTTTATCACTTGGGGCAAGGTTAGCTACTCTGTTATGGGTATCACCAGAGAAGTTCCTTATGAATGCTAGCCAGCCCCCACCTATGCCATCTTCCTTTCCAGGATGGCTCTTTTTTTACACCCATACACCCTTTACTTAAAATCTACCACTTTCTCCCTCCCTCTTGTAGGGTTCCAACAAGATGGAGTAGAGAAAACCAGACTTCCCCTATTTTATCTGATGATGAAAAATAGGAACTCATTTGTGCATGTCCTTATCACCAGCACTCTGGAAAGCCCAGACTTCCACTATTTTATCTGGAGAAGAGGAAACCTGCTTGTGCAATTCAATATTAAAATACTCTGAAACGACATCAGTTGCGATTTTCACCTTAAGATGCATTAGACCCACTTTTCCTTATTGCAGTGTTTAGAAAATAATTAAAGATTATTGAAGGGAGCCTTTGTTGTTTATTTGCTCCTTTCCCTCCATTACCTATGCCTATTATTCTCCAATTTCCCTGTAGAAAATGGGGAAATAAACATGTTTTGCACATATTCAAAACTGAAGGTGAAAATGTCACACTCACTAATCAGGCAACATAATTTGACAGTGACTTGGAACAGATATTATAGGTAGGTTATGGACTAGTAATGGAGATTGTATATACTGTATCAGCATTGTCTTATACGAGGGGTGTCAAACTCGGGTTGTCACGGCGTTGTCACGTGACGTTTTGTTACTTTTTCTCCCTTCACTAAACCAGCATAATTAAATGAACTGTATAATAGAACTTAAGAAATAAATAATATTTGCATATATTTCTCTTCTGGTTATACCCAATGATAAAAAGAGTTCAGTTAAAATATACCAATCTTGTCCCTAAGAAGACCTTTTAATACAGAAACTGGGTTTGCCTGATCTTCATTTATAAATTGAGAAAAGTGAGCTGGTGTAGCTGGTTTACAGTTTCTCATTCTATCTTTCACTGGGGCAGGAAGAAAGCAAGACAACTACATGTTTAGGACTACATTAATACATACCATCAGCTGCTTTAATCTATTCTTGAGATATGCAAGACACGCAGAAGAATTTTTTGTCTATTTTTGATCAGCAGCTGTTCTTGGAAACACTGAAGTTAAGAAAGAGAGGAGCAAAGAAAAGCAATTGGGATCAATGATTTTTTTTCATGGACAATACAATTATTTTTTTTATAATGCCGTATTAGAAAACATACATGGGAGTCTAGATTTTTATACTTTAAAATATTTCATATGGCCGTGTATATTGATTTGTTCAAATTAAATTGCTGCCTGGTAGGATAAATTCAGCACTGGGTACTAATTCTTATTTTCCCCCAAAGTACTATGGAGTTGGCTCTATATATGATAACAGCTCCTAGGAAACTGTATATCTTTATTCTTCCTGCTGGAAACTATATAATTCCATCTTTAGAACAATGATAGACTCAGCTACAGGTAGTCCTTGACATATAACCCATCACTTAGCAACTGTTTGGAGTTACAATTAAAAAGTACAACCCAGATTCGAAGTTCTCGTGGTTGCCCCTCTCCCCTCCAGCAGTCAAATTATTGTATTTTGGGTGCTGACCAGACCCTCAGATTTGACCACAATTTACAACATTTACTTCCAGTTCCTGGCAAAAAACACCCATTGCAAACAATGAGTTTGCTGAACAACCGCAGCATTTGCTTAAGGACCACCATGTTGACTTTATGACTACATTAAGCATTTGCTTAATGACTGCCGCAAAAAGTTGTAAAATCAGGGGCGGTTACATGATGACCCTTTATCAATCAGCATTTATTTATTTATTTATTGATTTTGATTTTGATTTTGATTTATATGCCGCCCTTCTCCGGAGACTCAGGACAGTTTACAAGGCGTTAAGCATAACTTAATAACCATAATTCCAGTCTCAATCACAGTTGTAAGTCAAGGATTATCTGTATTAGAGTACAGATTTGGATCAATGTCAAAAAATAATGTAAAAATACAAGTTAATAATGACTTTAATTGAATCTGGGAATCATTTATGAAAGGGTCTGAAAGCAGTTCCCTTGGATCAGCCTTAGGTTGGTGTATAACCCATAATATATGCTTAATGTTTGTTTTGTGAGGTCTGCAAGTTTTATTCTTAAAGTTAAATCTATATTAAAAGACTGGATAATATCATCTGAAGATTGAGCATTCTGATGACACATAGCTATTTTTCTTTATGCTGGCAACTATAGTAACCTATCTCACAAATAGATAGGTTGGGCTGTGAGTGACAAGGCTAAAAACCAATCACCTTGTGGAGTGTGAATTAAAGTTAATTCAGAATTAAAATTTGGAATTCTGCAATGCTACTCCAGTACCTTAACAGTACAACACAGTGGCTTGATCGGCCCTTGACTGTATTAAGAGATGTGATGACAGACAACAAAGTGAAACTGGAACCAAACAAGTTGGAAGTGCTATTATTGAACAGATTACCTGTGGAAATGATAGCATTCAACATACTTTCAGTTTAACTTTGGGATTGCTTCTAGATCCATTTATATTGCTAGAAATGTAAGTGTTTTCCATGGCACAAAATCAACATTTGTGGATGCCACTGAGTATGGATATTTGACAGGTTCATAAATATCGCAAGATAGTACATCATACATTGTTCCCCAAAAAATCATTACACTGGTTTTATAGATTTTGCACTATTGACATTTAAGGAATTACTTAATCCATATAAGACAGGTTCCCTGTAGACAGGTTATCTCAGATAAATACTTGTCTTATGTTTCTTATCCAGAAATTTGGCTTAAAGGACTTATTCTACTACACTTAGAAGGGAATGGAAATAATTGCTGCTATTTTTCCACTCACCTGCAATTATTTATTAAACTCTCATTGTGTAAATGTTTTTTATTGCATTGCAGCATATAATAAACACTTGGAAGCTATTCATAATATTTTGCCAAACTTTATTAATTTGGTTATATAGAACCTAATAAGCTTCCAGGTATAATTCAGGGTGTTAATTACCACATTATATAAAGGCTTTCATGGGGACTTACGGTATATGTGGGACAGTGGTGGGTTGCCCCGGGTTCACACCGGCTCTATAGAACTGGTAGTAAAATTGGCGGGAGGCTCCGCCCACCGACCCCAATATCATCAGAACGCATTCTGTGCATGCGCAAGCAAAGCAAGCGCACGCACGCGGCCCCGTTGCGAACCAGTAGTAAAGGTAAGTAGAACCCACCCCAGATGTGGGACCCCTTTCTCCAATTGTTTCTGCCTGGTATACTAGTTCAGCCAAGGTAGGCCCATTTATTAAGCAGTACTGTGGAGACCCAGAAAGTGTTTGCCCTTTGGAAGTTCATGCAACTTGGAGGCTTTTTGGCCCTGACCCTCCCAGCATTTTGCAAATCCTTCAACAACTGAATGTCCCCTGGGAATGACCTATAGGTTAGGTGAACTTGATATTACAGTATGTCACAGAAGTGAGTACACTCTCTCACATTTTGTAAATATTTAAGTATATCTTTTCATGTGAGAACACTGAAGAAATGACACTTGGCTACAATGGAAAGTAGTGAGTATACAGCTTGTATAACAGTGTAAATGTGCTGTCCCCTCAAAATAACGCAACACACAGCCATTGATGTCTAAACTGCTGGCAACAAAAGTGAGTACACCCCTAAGTGATAATGTCCAAATGGAGCCCAAGTAGCTGTTTTCCCTCCCTGGTGAAGCGTTAGTGTTACAAGATCTCAGGTGTGAAGGGGGAGCAGGTGTGTTAAATTTGGTGTTATAGATCTGACTCTCTCATACTGGTCACTGGCAGTTCAACATGGCATCTCATGGCAATGAGGATCTGAAAAAACGAATTGTTGCTCCCCATAAAGATGGCCTAGGGCTATAAGAAGGTTGCCAAGACCCTGAAACTGAGCTGCAGCACAGTGGCCAAGACCATACAGTGGTTTAACAGGACAGATTCCACTCAGAACAGGTCTCGCCATGGTCAACCAAAGAAGTTGAGTGCCCGTGCTCAGCGTCATATCCAGAGGTTGGCTTTGGGAAATAAGACGTATGAGTGCTGCAAGCATTGCTGCAGAGATTGAAGGGGTGGGGGCTCAGCCTGTCAGTGCTCAGACCATACACCGCACGCTGCATCAAATTGGTCTGCAGGGCTGTTGTCCCAGAAGGAAGCCTCTTCTAAAGATGATGCACAAGAAAGCCCGCAAATGGTTTGCTGCAGACAAGCAGACTTAGGACATGGATTCCTGGAACCACGTCCTGTGGTCCGATGAGACCAAGATAAACTTATTTTGGTTCAGATGGTGTCAAGCGTATGTAGCAGCAACCACAGGCGAGGAGTACAAAGACAAGTGTGTCTTGCCTACAGTCAAGCATGATGGTGGGACTGTCATGGTCTGGGGCTGCATGAGTGGTGCCGGCACTGGGGAACTACCGTTCATTGAGGGAACCGTGAATGCCAACATATACTGTGACATACTGAAGCAGAGCATGATCCCCTCCCTTCAGAGACTGGGCCGCAGAGCAGTATTCCAACATGATAACAACCCCAAAAACACCTCCAAAACGACCACTGCCTTGCTAAAGAAGCGGAGGGTAAAGATGATGGACTGCCCAGGCATGTCTCCAGACCTAAACCCTATTGAGCACCTGTGGGGCATCCTGAAATGGAAGATGGAGGTGCGCAAGGTCTCTTAATATCCACCAGCTCCATAACATCATCATGGAGGCGTAGAAGAGGACTCCAGTGGCAACCTGTGAAGCTCTGTTGAACTCTATGCCCAAGAGGGTTAAGGCAGTGCTGGAAAATAATGGTGGCCACACAAAATATTGACACTTTGGGTCCCATTTGGATATTATCACTTAGGGGTGTACGCACTTTTGTTGCCAGCAGTTTAGACATTAATGGCTGTGTGTTGTGCTATTTTGAGGGGACAGCACATTTACACTGTTACACAAGCTGCATACCCACTACTTTCCATTGTAGCCAAGTGTCATTTCTTCAGTGTTGTCACATGAAAAGATATACTTAAATATTTACAAAATGTGAGAGGGTGTACTGACTTCTGTGACATACTGTAAAATTGTTCTGTTGGTTTTAGATTTTGGGTTCACCTGCAATCACAACTTGAATATTGGGCACCTATTCAAATTAATATTACAAAGAAAATGTTGCCTTGATACAGTTATTCTGTTAATATTGTTTTTAATTTTCTATTTGTCTCTGATCCAGATATGATTTCAGAGGTTTTAACAGAAGCAGAATATGAGGCAAGCAGAAATCAGGTAATGGCAAATAACTTCCAAAATCTTGCCAAGAAAGCTGCAGTGACTTGTCCAGGCAGTCTCCAGGAGTCAACACTAACTTGAAGGTAAAAAAAAAAAAGCAGCTTTTTTATTGAGAAGCTTGTTTCTGGCAACTTGCTTTGGGATATTAAAAGGGAAGCAAATGCATTTATGATTGCCAAGGAGGTACTTTTAAATGCTTTTCAGGCTGCCTTAAATTTCAAAATAATTTGATTGCAGTGATAGATATTTTGTGGGCATTAGGGATTTGCTTCTGTGCTTCAGGTAACAAATAACTTTGTTATTGGCTTTCAAGATTATAATTTGAATTCAATTTTAGTTGCTAGCTGGCTGGATTATGTAAATCTGCAGATAGCCTAGGGGTGAATGTCCATGTTGTTAAATGCCACTACAGCTATTACTTTACAGGCTTGGGTCACCCTTATCATTAGTGACAGTTAGCCATAAATGACATTTATTATAACACTATTTCAAAATATTCTCCTGTATTTTGTACCATTGTCATAACCACCCAGTGGAGCGCCTGCTTTCCCCAGTTGCTGCCCTCCCGATGTGTTTGATTTCCAACTTCCCCAATTCCCCATCTAACGAAAATCCATTCATAGGGCACCAGACTGTGGAGAAACTGGCATAACATAAGTGAAACTGCGGCGTTACAAGGTTCTCTGAATCTTGGCTGACTTGAGATTTAAGAAAACCTCAGTTTCTGGGTGGAGTTGATTAATTGAATGGCAATGACCGGAGGGGGGATTCGACGTTTTCTGGAAAGGTTTTAATAGAGGAGGTCTAGCGCGAGCCTCCCGTGACGTCACCCGATTCGCCCCCGCCCTGAGACCAGCCGCCAGCCTCTAGAATTCGGAAGGAAAACAACCGTTGACAGAAGCGCAATTGCTTATCTCCTTCGCTCTTAAGGTAGAAGGCGGATTCTCGGCAACCGTTACTTCCCCCATGTGTGACGCACGCCGCGTCTTCATTGGCGCAGCGTTCGAAAGGTTTCGGCTGCAATTGGACAAAGGATGGAGAGGCGGGCTTTCGGGAGAGAATGTTGTGGCAAGCTCTGGAAGATTCCTCCGCCCGCCATATAAACTTGGAAAGGGGAAGCGCCTCCTTCTAAATTACAGCTTGGGGAGGCGAGCGAGCGAACGGGGTAGGTGGCCGGCTACTGAGGGAATTGCGAAGGGCGATGGGGAAAGATTATTATCGTATCCTGGGCCTGGCCCGCGGGGCTAGCGACGATGACATTAAGAAGGCGTATCGTAAGCAGGCGCTGCGCTACCATCCCGACAAGAATAAGGACCCTGGAGCTGAAGAGCGCTTCAAAGAAATCGCTGAGGCGTACGATGTATTGAGCGACCCGAAAAAGCGCGATATTTTCGACAAGTTCGGCGAGGAAGGTGCGTGCCGAGACAGAGACAGGCCGAAGTGGGGGGAGGGAAGTCGTGTGAACGGGCTGAGGGGAATTCGAGTCTGCGATGCATGGTGGGGATGTCTAGAACACGTTGTCGCTTATCCGAGTTTACGAGAAGGGGGGCTCTAATTTGTTAAGAATCGGACTCTCTTTAAACTAGCGAAACTGCCTTAGCGTGCTGCTGTCTTTGCTGGGTTCTCTTAAGAGGAAAATTGAAATGACCTGGCTCGCAGCGTAAATCGCAGGACCCAAGAGGAAAAAAACAACAAATTAGCTGGTCAGGGAAGCAGAACTAAATCGCCCCCGTTGAATATTTTTTATCATGGAAGCGAATGAAATTAGAAAGTGAAACTTCAAAGTGAAACGACTGTACTCGGGCAGGGGACTTGAATAAAAAAAAAAATCAGCTTTGAAATATTTTTATCTTTAAAATTTGCTTAAGCCAAAGAATGATCTCCTGTTTTCCTTGTTTGCTAATAATCTTGCCCCCACCCTGAAAAGATAGCTGCTAACTTTCCAGTTTGCTACTATTATAATTGTCAGATCTAGCTTTTAGAGGTCCCATTAATAAAGACTTCTTTTTCCCAGAGGCTGTGGAAAACGACCGTGATCGGACTAATTTCCCAGGGGAGGGCAAAATAGTAGAGAACAAGTTTTTTTACTCTCCATTCTGGAAACTGGCCAGATGAGTTGCCATCTTTGAATTGTTCTGATTGTATTAAGGTCACTCCTCAAAAATCCACCATTACTTTACAGGTTCTTCCTGTCTAGTAGGAAGCTACTTTGAGCCAGGTAGAAATGCTTCCTATACGAAACTACAAAATGATGTATTAAAATGCAGAATTTCTCCTGTTTCTAATGATTTTATGTACACTAAAAAAGATTGCTGAGTATATACATTCTGTCAACTTACTACCTTGTAGCATGTATGTTTTAAAGAACATCATTCCATTTATAAAATGCAGCATTTAAAACAGACTATATACAATTTACTATACAATTTGTACAGATTTGGGATAGCTTTTCAGTACTGGCTTCCATTGTCTTGCTTGCTTATATTCATAGTAAATGCTCAGCAATTTTCCTCTGAAGAATTGGTAAAATATGTATTCACTGCATATATTTGGGTTGCATGACAAGCTGCCTAAGATAGGTGGAGCTTTTCCTGCAAAGTCTTCTAGTAGTAGCTAGAATATTCTAGCAAGATACCTATTGCTTTATCCACTTTAGGTAGAAATGAATGATAATTTGTGTTGTAGCTATAATAACATTCAGTTCAGGAGAGTATCATAGACTGAAACACTGAAAAGGGTGTTTTGCTGATTTTATACAGTTGAATCATGAACATGGTGAAAAAGGGAATTGTGAGAGAAAAATGGAGGTGAGAATTGGAGGCATTTCTAAGATTAGCCCTATTTGACATTCTCAAAATAATACTACTAAAAAGAGACACTGTAACATGAGACATTGAACGTAAGTTTTATTGGATGAAATGCATTTTTATGTTTTCTCTATTTCAGGATTAAAAGGTGGTGGTCCCAGTTGTAGTGGAGGAGGTCCTAATGGTACTTCTTTCACTTACACCTTCCATGGAGATCCTCATGCCATGTTTACAGAGTTCTTCGGTGGACGGAATCCTTTTGATACCTTTTTTGTTCAGAGGAATGGAGATGAGGACATGGATGTTGATGATCCTTTTTCAACTTTTCAAAACCTTGGCAATATTGGTTTTACTCGCAGTCGTGGAGGACATGAAAACATCCGCAAGAAACAAGATCCTCCAATCATCCATGAGTTGAGGGTGTCATTGGAGGAAATTTACACAGGTTGCACGAAGAAAATGAAAATTTCACACAAGCGTCTCAATCCAGATGGGAAAAGCACACGCAATGAGGATAAGATTTTAACAATAGAAGTAAAACGAGGGTGGAAAGAAGGAACTAAGATCACATTTCCCAAAGAAGGGGACCAAACACCAACCAACATTCCAGCTGATATAGTTTTTGTTCTAAAGGACAAGCCACACAACACTTTTAAGAGAGATGGGTCTGATATTGTATACCCAGCTAAGATCAGCCTCCGTGAGGTAAGTTAAAAAGCTAGATTTTGTCATTTGAAAGATGGACTAGGTTGTAAAATGTCTGAATTACTGCATTTTGAAATAGATTAAAGTTTAATTTGGATAATCCATATTTAACTAAGAATAGACTTATTGCAAATTTAAATATTCCCTAAGAGTATATACTCTCAAGACACTGATAGCATTATGGAACACATGCAGGAAGCATGCTTCATGTTGTTGTAGTAGCTTGAACAGGAACATTGAAGTATATTGGTATATATGTGGCATTCAGTTTTTTGGCGTTTTCTCTTATCATGAAATCTAATTGAAGTTTAAAGTCATTGTCAAATGAATGAAAATGAAATGTTCCCTAGTTTTTCTCATTTGTAAAAAACATATTGATTTATGTGGTTTATTTTTATATACAGGCTTTGTGTGGCTGCACTGTGAATACACCAACATTAGATGGTAGAACCATACCAATGATATTCAAAGATGTCATTAAACCTGGCATGAAGCGAAGAATTCCCGGAGAAGGCCTTCCATTTCCCAAGAATCTAAATCAGCGAGGAGATCTTATTATTGAATTTGATGTAAGATTCCCAGACAGAATTCCACAGTCTTCCAAAAGCGTCCTAGAACAGATCTTGCCAATATAATAAGACTGGCATCAACTGGACTGCACTACCTCTATTATGGAGGATTACAGACGGGAATCAAGATTTCAGGGTCTGTTTTGGCAGTGGACGTGAGAGTAACTTTATGCTACAAAAAGTTTCAAAGAATCGATTGAAAAAAATATTACACTGCTAAATGACTTTAGACCCAGATTGCCTTTGCTCATAGCATTTATAACCAGGAGCATTTGCTGAAAGAAACAGGAAAACATCTCAAAAATTTGAATCAGAGTATGGCAACCAGACATGATTCTGCATCTATTTGAGAAGCCCTAGTCAGGCCATGCCCATACAGATTCTCATTAGGAAAAAAAAAATGACACTAAAATCTAAACTGGACTTCAGAAGTAAACATCTCCAATCTCTTGTCTATGTTGTATTGTGTTGTCTTTGTCTTTTACATTATTTCCTGAAGGAGGATAGGCTATTTTTAGTAAATATTCAGATTTCCAGTTTCCTTGATATTTCTATGGTACTCCTTAAATAGTACCAAATGCTGACATACTGGAAAGTTGTTCATATAGCCATAAAAATAATTTGCCTCTTTCAGAAAGTTGAATGGAATAGGGCTTTTTCTAATACCGGGTAGCTCTTGAACGCATGCAAAAAAATTACAGGAAACCATCTGATTTACAGACTTGCCAGATAATGTTTTTCTATACAGACATATTTATATGTCCTGCTAGGGGACTTGGTCTAAAAGAATTGAATGTATCAAGTCTGTCAAATTTACAGTTGAAAATTTTAATAAAAAGACTTTGGAGTCTTGCTTATTGATATATATACTTAAAATATTTGTTTTGCTCCTATGATTATTAAAAATTTGGTAAATTAAATCTGATGATTGCTGCAAATTGACAAAATAGCAGATACTTAAAACTACACATGAATTGTCACTGTTTTCTGTCATGGGAAAAAGACATTGTGTAATGCTAAATCTTATTTTCTTAAGGAAATTACTAAACACCATTTGTTTTGTTCAGATTTTATAATCAAGAATGAGGAGAAATAATCTTTACTGTAATTAGAATTTGGCTGTAGCTATCTAATGAAGAAAGCAGATTTTCTGCTGCCAAGTGTTTTGAACAGAAATTATACCAGGCTCTTTGATCCTTCAGTAAGATTATTGCAGAAAAGCAGTAGAGCTGGTTAAGAAATCTAGCCAATTCTTCAAAAAATATACATTGTTTCATATCCCCAATTAGATTATTCATAATCTAAGACTTGACTGGTTTGGGAGAAGGACAACATTGTCATTTGCAGACAGCTAACGTTCTAATATTAAAAGTACACCCTCGTTTGTAACGATTTAATAAATATAAATTCCAAAGTGTCATATATCTGATATCAATATCAAAGTAAAACCTTGTGTCTCCAAGATGGTATACATGCTTTATATAACATGAACTTTTTGATATTTAATTGGTTTAATGACAGATTCTAGCTTTGAGAGAAATTAATGAACAAAGGTATGTTGGTCTTCCAGCTGTAGAATGTACAGCAACAATACTTCATCATACAAGTTGTTGGTGAGTTCATCAAATTGGTAAAGTGCCAGTGTACATGACATCTTACTATTTAGTTTTGTACAGTGGAACAATTTCCTCCACTGGGTGGAGGAAATTGATGAAATACATTTCTCATAACTTGGGGTGGGCCATAATATTATTGTTGATAATATAACAATAGCCAGTTTGGTCTAGTGGTTAAGGCACCACTCTCAAAAGGGGGATTTGTGGTCCCACCTTAGTTATGAAAGATGATCTTTGGCCAGTCACTGGGTCTTTGCCCAACTCCCCTCCCAGGGTGGTGGTTGTGGGGAAAAAATAGGAAGAAGATACGTTGGGATATGCTTGCTGCATTGAGTTATTTAATATAAAATATTAAGTTATTATATAAAGGTATACAAATAAAGTAGATAAAGTACAAATTTTTAAAAACCCCGAGTATGCAAATGGCAATCATCTGACCACAAGACACTAAAATGGTCATGTGTGACTAGCCATTAAGTTACTTTTTCAGAACTATCATAGCTTTAATTGCTAAATAGGGTGGTGATTAACCTAAATTATCTATAATAACTTATCTAAAGTATGCCAACTGTTTATTTGTGGGTGTACAATATTTCAGTGATACATATCATCCTGTAAAAGTATCATCCTATACCCAAAAGTCTTTTCTGCTATGCCTGACTCTTCAGTGAGATACTAAACTCTCCAATTTGAATTTGACTACAGGTGACCACATGGATCATGTAGTTACTTAGCAACAGGGAAATTATTTGCCACTAACATTGTTTTTTTTTTTTTTGTTTTTTTTGGTCTATCTTACAGACATAGTTTCCTGGTTGTCTTCTCTCAAAAATAAACCAAGTCTATGTTAATTTTTTAAAGACCATTATAGTACCTTGCCCAATAGCTTTTGTTTAGACTAGAAACTGAGCTACAGTAAGGACATTTTCTAGCTATTATTTTACACCAACTGGTATTTAGGGTATAATTGTCAAAGAACTTGAAGCTTGTGCTAAATCTGGCTCAGAGTTTTTGAGGGCTAGATTGGTGGGGCTGTATACATGCATATTAATGCTACATAAACTGGAAAGAGTATATGAACAAAAAATTTGTACAGAGCATTTAAAAGCCTACATAAATTATTTTGGGCATGTCAAAAAAGAAATATATTTGTAAATGGTGGTGTTAAGAACATACATTTCAACTACGTGTATAGACTTGTTTTTATGTTAAATGCATATGGTATGTACACACAGAAGCTGAAGTACCTGAATTACACTGTTGATTTTACTGTATGTACAATGACCATACATGACAGCTATGCACAAAAAATACTTTGCATCTGAGTTGACATTACAGGAAACATTCCCAATGAAAAAAGGATAAAAGACTTAAGTAGAATTAAAGATCTGAAATCCAAGCTGTACAAAATAACAGGTTCAAACAAGTTGTTAGGCTAACTCCAACTCATTTCTAGTACAGTATATGTGCAATTTATTATTCTGCATCCTGAACAATCTCAGAAGTAGTTAAGGCTATCATTAGTTACTGGCCAAAACATCCTGCCCAATTCAAAGTCCTAGTATTAACCTATAGCAGTGATGGCTAACCTTTTTGCCATCGTGTGCCAGGAGGGGGGCGGGGGAGGGTTGTGCATGTGCCCACACTGATAATGCTATGCGCCCTGCCCTGTGCGTGCAAATCCCCCCCCACACACACTTCTGGCATGCAATGGCCCGGTAGGCCCGTTTTTCTTTCTTACCTGATTCCAGATCCTCTATTTATCTGGAAAGGGCGAAAACAGCCTTTCCCACTCCCTCTGAGACCCTCCAAAGGCCTGAAACGGCCCATTTCCCAACTCCCGGTGGGACAGGAAGTGACTTTTTTTGCTATCCCCAGCCTCCAGAGCCTCTCTAGTAAAATGAGGACCCAGATTGTTGGGGGTAATACCCTGACTGTAGACTGCTGTAAAGCACTATGAAGCAATATATAAGTCTTAAGTGCTATTGCTATCATGAGGTCATTAAGTGAATTTGGATTTCCCAATTAGCTTTGCATGTCAGAAGTCTGCTGGGAAGCTTACAAATGGGTGATCACATGATCCTGAGACAGTGCAACTGTCATAGATGCCAGTTGCCCCAAATTTTGATCACATGATCATGATGCTGCAAAGGTCACAAGTGAAAAATGATCATAAAGTATTTTTTCAATACCGTT
This sequence comes from Pantherophis guttatus, assembly GCF_059756535.1. Lineage (NCBI taxonomy): Eukaryota > Metazoa > Chordata > Lepidosauria > Squamata > Colubridae > Pantherophis > Pantherophis guttatus. The sequence goes on from NC_142064.1 coordinate 172,982,715, forward strand.
GTAACTTTCAACAGACACTAAATATATAGTAGCTCAAGACTACAAGTTGGTATAAAATCATATGTCTATACAGTAGAAAGGCAAGGAGTATTCCAAAATGTAACCTACTACATGAAGTAGAGTGATAGCAATATAGATGACTAGATGAATATTTTCCCCATTAGCTATATTCCAATTTTCATGAATTTAAGACAACTATTGTTTCTGTAGGCTTATAATTCTAGATTATACTTTAAAACTGTTTCAAAATTCTTTCCATTTATAGCAAGCTAAAACCTTAAGTGTGGAAATGTCAGTATTGCATTCAATTCACTTTAAATAAAAATGACTGATTTCTTGTACATATAACTGAATACGAATATTTAGGCACTCAATCAAATAGTGTGTTTCAATTGACCCCAAAGTAAACTAAAGTAGGAATATTTTCCTGTGCGCTGCTCCCACTATCCATGCATGGTTAATCCTTCAGTGCTTGGCAAACAACTGAGTGAAAACAAAAGACTTTTCCTCCCCTTTCCGGCTCCCAAGCCACGCCTCTGATCCCATGATCCTCCAGTCTTCACTCAGTTGCTGGCAAACACTGTAGTGATTTTGGGAGCTCCACAGTTTTTCCAGAAGGTATTGTACCTCTGTGGGAATTTTCTCTCCTTCCTTTCTTTCTAGTTTCTTTAATCCTCCCTTTCCTTAGGGCGTCTAGGTTTTTTTGTTAATTTTGAATAGTGGTTTTTTTCGCGGCTCCTTTACCTTTTACAATTGTTCTGCTACGTGCATCAAGAAGAGGGGGGGGAGAGCGGAGCTAAGCCTCTCACGCCCTGAGCAGCTGGCTTAAATTTAAAAGGCAGCTCCTTTCCCGCCCTGGTAACGCCGCTCTCAATCGCGCTCCCCAGCTGGCCGGCAGGCTGCATCTCAGCGCGCGCCCCTTTCGCCCACCGCGCGCCGCGATCACAGGCGGTTTTGCGCTAATCAGCTGGGCGTCGGGGCTGGAGGCTCAGACACGTGGCGCAGACTTGCAGCGCTACTTTGGGAGCCGCGCTTCGCCGGAGAGGCACGGAACAGAAGCGCGAAGAGGAGGAGCGTCGAGGAGGCAAGCAGCCCACCCCTACGCTACAGAAAGAGCCTACAAGGGGAAACGCGCGGCGTTTGGCGGACCCTCGGGCCGCCATTGTGAGTCCGTCGCAGAAGACTGGCACAGTGGGTGACCGCACCACGTGCCAGCGCCATTTTGACGGACCCTCGGGCCGCCATCTTGGCAAGAGCCTTAAGCCTACGCCTCCCTCCACCACCAGGGAGCAGGCTAGCCCCCCCCTCCCCCCCAATCACTCCTCGCCCAAAGGGAGTGTATCATCAGGGGACAAGGCTCAGCGCAGCTCCAGGCCGGCTCTCTCATCGCAGAAGCAATGTCTCGCTCCCCCCCATCCTCTGATATGGAGCTGGAGCTCACCCCCCCACGCAAAACCTCAAAGGGGGGGAAAAAGAAGTCCAAGAGGAGACACGAGAGTGCAACCAGCAGGGCCGCATCGGAAGGCTCCCTACCCATCCGGGACAGGGACGCCTTGAGAAGGCACAATGCACTCGAGCGGCAGTGGGAGAGAGCGCACAAGGCGGCTTCAGGAGCCCCAGCCAGGGAGTCTGGGCCCTTGGGACCAGCACAGGGCTCCCCAGGGGACACAGAGCCTGGACTCTCTTCAGTGGCCGACATTGCAGTCACGCCAAGAACCCCAGATGCGACCAGGCTGGGACACACGACCCCCCGTCGCGAGACAGGCCCAGGCCCCGGACCGGAGGCCGCAATGTCTCCTTCTCCAGCCCAGTTTTTTCGGGCCAGGGAGGCAACCCCCACCCCTTCAAGGGCAGACCAGCAGCCCCAGGGGGGGGCAGGGGTGACAGCCCCAATGGATTTCCAGGCCATGTTTTCGGCCTTTTCGTCCTTTCTCACAGCAAGTATGCAGCAGGCTTCCCAGACACAGGTCCAAGCCGCACCGGCCCAGGCACGGCAGCACCACCTGCAACCGCGACCTCTCCCAGATCAAGGACAGGTCTCGTCGTCTGACGAATCAGACCAAGCGGAGGAGGGGCCTGAGGGGATGGAGCTATCGGAGGACGAGGGCCTGGCTCCGGACACCCCGGCATTTACTGGCCTCTTTCGCCCGGCGCTATTCAAGTCCCTACTCCACAAGGCGCGGCTTACAACCAACCTCGGAATTCCAGGGGACGTCGCAACTACTACCCCACAAACAGCAGGTCCTCATGACGCTCTTTTCCAATCGTCAAAACCACAAAAGGACTTCATCCCTTGCCCTCAGCTCTTTACAGAAGTCATTCAGAACCCTTGGACACAACCGGCCTCCCTGGCAACGCCCAGCAGCCTGGAGAGGAAGCTCTACTGCTCAGCCCCGGAATTGGAGGACCTTCTGGCGCTGCCCTCAGTAGACCAACCAGTGGCAACGCTATCCTCTAGCTCCTTGGTCTCCACCGACCCGCTAGACACTCTCAAAGCAGAGGAGAAGAGAATGGAGGGGGCTTTCCGCAAGGCTCATCAGGCAGCAGGCTGGGCAATCAGAGCCGCGACCGCCTCATCCTTCTTCAACAGAGCGTCCCTCATTTGGCTCCGGCACCTCCAGGACAGGCTCCCGCCGGAAGACACTAGGCTGCATCAAGATCTTAACAAAATAATAGCTGCCACCGAATATACAGCCGACAGCTCTCTGAACTCTGCTAAGTTCGCTTCTAGGGCTCTGGCCTCCACCATTACCGCCAGGAGGCTGTTCTGGCTTAAGCCATGGAAAGCCGACTTTAAAGCAAAGTGGAAGCTGACCACTTCCCCATACAAAGCTCCAGAGCTGTTCGGAGCGGCGCTTGAACCCCTACTGGTCGAGGGGAAAGACAAGAGGAAGATCCTCCCCTCGACATACCGGCGCCAGGAGCGTAGATACACACCTTACCCGCTCCAGCAGCCCTTTCGCGCCAGCGCCGGACCCAGGGGGTCCTTCTCTCATCGCTCCCAATACCAGGGAGGAGACAGATTTCACGACAGGCAGCAGTTCCGAGACCGAGGACGACAACAACAGCCTAAGCGCAACTTCCGGGGAGCCGGCCCTAAGCCCCCCAGAAGGGGAAAATGACTCCGGGCCCACGGGACCCATAGGGGGAAGACTCATCCTCTTTCATCCTCAATGGGCCAGATCGACGTCGGACTCCTGGGTAAGGCGTACGATCTCTTCAGGATTATCCATCGAATTTGCCGGTCTGCCGCCCCACCGGTTCGTCAGTTGCCCAACCCCTCAATCCTCGGAGCTTCAGGACTTAATGTCACAAGAGATTGCCCACCTCCTAGAGGTCGAAGCCATAGAGCCGGTCCCGCACAACCAGTGGGGCTCAGGTTTCTACTCAACCCTCTTCCTGGTGCCCAAGAACTCCGGGGGTTGGAGGGCCATACTCAATCTAAAGCGCCTGAACCTGTCCGTTCAATACCGCAGGTTCAAAATGCATTCCCTCAAGTCCATCTTAGCGGGGGTGAGACAGGGCGACTTCCTCCAGTCGGTCGACCTCAAGGAGGCTTACCTCCATGTGCCCATTCACCCGCATCACCGTCGGTACCTGAGGTTCGAGTATGCGGGCCGGCATTACCAATATCGCGCGATGCCATTCGGCCTCTCGTCGGCCCCGCGCACCTTTACCAAGCTGGTAGCGGTGGTGGCGGCCAGGCTCCGAGCCGTTCCGATCCGGGTTCTCTGTTACCTGGACGACATTCTTGTCCTGTCGTCCACGCCCGACCAGGCCTCCAGAGACATGAAGATGGTGATGAAGATCTTCCAGGATCACGGTTTCACCATAAACCTTGCAAAGAGTCAACTTCAGCCCACCACCAGACTTCTCCACCTAGGGGCGGTGATAGATTCATCCAGCGGCCAGGTGTTCCTGTCACCGGACAGAGTCCAGAGCATCCGAACTCTGATCCTGCAGACCCTGTCGGGGAGGAGAGCTGCACTGTGCCACCTCTCAAGCCTCCTTGGCAAGATGGTATCCTGCTTCGGCATCGTACCGTGGGCACGCAGACATTCGAGACCCTTGCAATGGTTCCTCCTTCCCTTCCAGCGAACGGGAAGGGCCAACTCCAAGAAGGAAGTTCGTCTCACTCCCCAGGTCCGCCTTTCCCTCAGGTGGTGGACATCGCCATCACTCCTCAAAGGGTCCAGCTTCCTAGAGCCGGACCGCCTGATTCTTACCACCGACGCCAGCCTTCGGGGGTGGGGAGCCCACCTCCACAACCTAGTCACGCAAGGTCAGTGGTCGCCTCAAGAACGGCAATGCAGCATCAATCTCCTAGAGCTGCGGGCGATCAAGCTGGCTCTGCGCAGCTTCCAGCCGACGGTGCAGGGGCATCACATCCTAATCCTGACCGACAACATCTCGGCCAAAGCGCACGTCAACAGGGAGGGGGGCACAAGGTCTCATACCCTGATGCGGGAGGCTGCAGACCTGTTCAGCTGGGCAGAGAGACACCTACTCTCGATCAGAGCAGATCACATTTCGGGCGCAACCAATGTGAGGGCGGACTGGCTCAGCCGCGAAACAATAGATCAAGCGGAATGGCAGCTCCACCCTCAGCTGTTCCAAGAACTCGCCTCGCGCTTCGGAAACCCGGCGGTAGATCTCTTCGCGACTCCAGCCAACGCCCAACTTCCCCGCTTCATTTCTCGCTACCCAACACCACAGGCGGAGGACCACAATGCGCTACGCTGCAGGTGGCCCAGGGGTCTCCTGTACGCATTTCCACCAGTCCCGCTGCTTCCACGCCTCATCCGAAAGCTACTGGCAGAAAAAGCAGACCTACTCCTGGTAGCCCCGAACTGGCCCCGGAGACCATGGTTCGCCGACCTGGTGGCGCTGTCCGTGGAACAACCATGGGTGATCCCACCACAACAGCTCGTCCTGTGCCAGGGAGCAGTCACGCATCCAGAGCCCCAGTGGCTGCAATTAGCCGTCTGGCATTTGAACGGGTCATCCTGAAGAAGGATAACCTGCCAGACGAGGTAGTTGCCACTATCCAGGCGGCCAGGCGCCCGTCTACGACTCGCATCTACGAGTCATCATGGCAGGCGTTCTGTCGCTGGAGTGCCAACCAGCACATCGACCCCACGTCAGCTACTACTCGGGACATCCTGCGGTTCCTACAAGCTGGTCTAGAAAGCGGCCTGGCCCCGGCAACCCTACGGAGACAGACAGCGGCCTTGTCAACAGTCATCACATGCCCGCCGTACCAATCCCTCGCGCACCACCCGCGCATCAAGGAGTTTCTGCATGGGGCCACCAACCTGCGACCCCCCACAGTACACCGTTACCCTTCATGGGATTTGCCTCTCGTGTTGCGGGCACTGACCGAGGCCCCCTTTGAGCCCCTAGACTCGAGCTCGCTGAAGTACCTATCATTTAAGGTGACCTTCCTACTGGCGATCACCTCAGCGAGAAGGGTCTCAGAACTAGCAGCTCTTTCTGTCCGCAAGGACTTATGTATCTTCCACGACTCAACCGTGACGCTACGTCTGGATCCCGCCTTTATCCCAAAGGTCAACTCGTGGTTCCACCGAGCCCAGGAGCTCATCCTGCCAGATTTCTGCCCTTCACCTCGAGATCCCAGAGAGAAGAGGTGGCACACTCTAGACGTTCGACGCGCCGTCCGCATTTACATTCGACGGACCGCTCCCTTCCGTCGTACGGAGGGTCTCCTGGTCTCATTCAACCCGAAGTCCATGGGTCAGAAGATTTCAGCAGCCACGGTCAGCAGATGGATCAAGGCCTGCATCGCCTTGGCATATGACCTGTCCTCCAAACCGGGTCCCGGCAAGATCCTACCGCACTCGACTCGCAGCGCGGCCACCACGGCGGCTTGGGCCACTCAAGCCTCGGTCGTGGACATCTGCAGAGCTGCGACGTGGTCGTCCCTCACACCGTTCATCCGACACTACAAGATCGATGTGTTCAACTCAGCTGAGGCATCGTTTGGCCGCAGAGTACTGCAGAAGGTGTTGTCGGAGGAGGACTCTGGAGGCAGTCAGCTTCCCACCCAGGGAGTTTAAGCTTGGGTATATCCCATGCATGGATAGTGGGAGCAGCGCACAGGAAAATGGACGTTGTCTTACCTGAACGTCCCTTTTCTGGGCGCTGCGTACACTATCCATATCCCGCCCGTTAGGGCTGACTGCCCCTGTTTATGACTGAGACTAGCTCTCTTTTTCCCATTACGTTAATTTGAGTTAATAAAGTTGAGTTTATAAGTTACGCATAGTGTGGTTTCTTGTCTGCTGCGCCTTCGTTCAGACTGGGGGATCATGGGATCAGAGGCGTGGCTTGGGAGCCGGAAAGGGGAGGAAAAGTCTTTTGTTTTCACTCAGTTGTTTGCCAAGCACTGAAGGATTAACCATGCATGGATAGTGTACGCAGCGCCCAGAAAAGGGACGTTCAGGTAAGACAACGTCCAATCTTTACATGGTACAAAATTGTACATGACATATTTCTGCAAATTTTAATGCATACTTATTGACATGCCATTGTTTACAGATTCAAAAACAGAATATTGCAGATGCAAAGATTTGGATATCCTCTCTACCAGGTTTTTTTTTTTTTTTTTGAAGTATTTCCTTTGCTTGAAATAAGCTTCCAAACATTTCCCGTAGTCATTTTAAATTTTGTTTTATTTATTTATTTGTGCTAGACCTGCAAATTGTAAGATCTATGAAACAGAACCCAGAGATCACTGGAAATGACCTATTTAAAAATTTACCTGAAGAGGAATAGTTATCCAACGTTCCCAGCACATGGTTGGTTATACACTTCCAATTTGTGGGACAATTGCAAGAAAACTAAAGTATATATATATAAAATCAAGATAAACCTGAAACATTTTGGATCAAAGTCCTTTGCACCAAGGAAACAAGTTGAACTGTAAGTGACAATCACCAAGATACCTTTGGAGAAAAAGAAATAAAATATTTGAATAAAAATTACCTTGCCAACATTTAAGAATGGAGGTGGCTCTATTATGATTTGGGTTATGTGGCGCAGGATGTATTATATGGGAAGAATGGGTTCCATATAGAAGCCCCACAATAATTGAAAACAGCTCTTTCAGTATCCATAACACAACCACAAAGGGAAGAGGAGATGCTGCAGCACAAGTCTAGACAGGTGACAAAGAAGGTGTTGCAGCACCAAACAAGGGCAGCAAGGGAAAGGGTGCTGCAGTGTAAGCTCAGTGGGGCAGAGAGTGGGCAGGGGTACTGTGATCTCATATTCCATAGTGAGCTCTTCAGGAGAAAATATAGCAGGAGCAATTTATAGGCGTGACTTGTGATCTTCCCAGCTGGCTTCCCCATTGACTCTGCTTGTGGGATGCCAGCAGAGAAAGTTGCAAATGATGATCGCCTGACCATTGGATGCAGCAAGTACTGTAAACGCAACCTGGTTGTCAAGTGCCCAAATTGCAATCACGCGAGTGTGGTGATACTGCAACAACTGCAACTTGAAGGACCAGGAGTATCATTTATCCAGTGCCATCATAACATTGAGGGTTGCTGTACGGATGGTTGTTAATCAAGAAATATCTGTACCTCCATAATGGAATAAAAATAAGAGCAAAGCTCATGGAGTTATGTTGGAAGAAAAGCCATCTCGCTAGCCAAATGAACTAATGTTGCTCTCAAATCAATTTCACTCTTCAACCTAACCTGGTTTATCAAATACGAATTTTAAAAAAGAGGCTGAGAGATGCATGGTATATCCTGAAATTCTTGGAAAAAAGAATAGAAACTATGTATTCATAGAAACTATGTATTGTTAAGGAACCTATTTCCAGGACAATGTTTCTATGCTTGCAAGTCCATCCTAATCTCTAATCTATTTCTAAAAGCCTATGCATAGGAATCTTCTAACTCATCCTGGACCCCTGCGTAGAGTTAGCTAAAGGTCAATGGCACTCAAGGGGAGTTAGACTTAGTTTTCTTGTGGCTATGTAGTAATTCTAGACTGATCCCCCTTTTCGCTCCACCCTCTGGTTCTGCTATCCCTTCTACACCTATACAGGTTTAAAGGTATATTGATTTCACTGGTTTTTAATTTGCCCCACAAAATCTAGTACCAATTGGGACCTTGACATATGTCCATTCTACAAGGTAGATCAGAGTAGTACTAATTTTGTTTTAAAAGATTAGAACATACTTTCCTCCTCTGAATATACTTTCCTCCTCCCCAGCCCCCCCTCCCTTCAATATCTTCATATGAACTTGGGAGAGACATCTCCCAGATGCTTTCTCAAATTACAGTACAGTACATTCCTGCCCAGGACTCAGATTTCTTATATCTGATTGTTGTCTTGGTTGCAGCTTTCTCCTGTTCCTCAATGTTATTCTTTCTGTCCATTACACGTATGTATTTCTTAATTTAAAGCATTTTTATTCCACTCTTCAATTCAATAAAGTTGCCCAGTAATAAGAACCCTGCTCAAGGCCAACTCCTTATAGATGCGGAAAGCTTTGGTTATCAATATTTGGTTATCCTCAGACCTTGAGTTAAACTGGGCGATGAACCCTTATATATATATAACCTGTTTTCCCCAAAATAAGACATCCCCTGTGGGCATATATATATATATATATATATATAGGTTGACTCAGCCTTCCATCCTTTCGAGGTAGGTAAAATGAGGACCTGGTTTGTGGGGGCAATAAGCTGACTTTGTATAAAAAAGAACACCGCTTGGGGGGGCAAAAACCCTACTAAGCAGGTATATACAAAAGTATGAAGGCTATTGCTTAAAAGCATTGTAAGCCACCCTGAGTCTCCGGAAAAGGGTGGCATATAAATCGAACCAATATGTGTGTGTGTGTGTGTGTGTGTGTGTGTGTGTGTGTGTGTGTGTGTGTGTTGTGTTTTTATATTATTTTTCTCGTTATTTTGTAAACTGTCCACAATCTAACAGATGGGGTGGCCTATGTATTAAATTTTTAATAAAAATAGAAGAGGGAAATGCCTGCTGTTTCCTATGTTATGTTCTGCGTCATGAGAGATCCTAAAAGCACCAGCTTTCACGGGCCAAAACTGGCTCCTACAGAAAGTGAAATGAAATTGCTGCATCTGCGCCGCTTTCCTGTTCCTCCACAGCCCTCTTCCGATAAGGACCAGGTACCGACAAGGCATCCTCCCTTGGCTACCTGATTTTCCCCGGCTCGCCCTTCTGCTTTGTCATTAGTGCTGTGTGTGGCTGTAGCCACCCGAATTGGCCAGAGGAAAGCTACGCAAGCACAAACGCAAACTGGACGTCGTGATGATGTTTCCTAGGGCGAGACATTACCCCCTATGGGTTTCCCAGATAGTACTTTCCGTCGTCCCCTTTCCCAAGGTGGTACATCCCGCTCTCCGTTCCACGCCTTAATCCGTTCCATTCACAGCACCTTGACGAAGTGGGTGGGGGAAGAAGCTGGAGGAGGGAAGTTGCCAGGAAAGCCCAGGAATGTTCCGGCTCAAAGAGAGCAAGCTCGTTGATTAGCCAGGAAAAAAGCGATGCGCTCCTCAATTGGTTGGGAGGCGTTGTTTTAGATCCCGCCCTCTCTTGAGGGACAGGCAGGCGGTGTTGGGCTGTAGTTCGGCTGAGGGACGGGCCCGGAGAAGAAACGGACGGGGGGTAAGGAAAAGGGGAAGGGTGATGGTTTCACGGAGAACTTCGAGAGCGGGAGGGGCTTCAAGGCACGAAAGGAGGCTTTGGTGGGGCCAAAAGCCGGGAGAAGGAACCGGGCGTCCGAGCATCTTTTGCTCTTTCCCTAACCTCCCTACAACACTCCCCCCCCCGCCCGCCCGCCCGCAGCAAGCTTCCTGCGTGTTTGCACATGTCGAAAACCGGGGATGCTTGGCTACACAATCCGATGAGGTGCAATTTGCCCGCGAGCAAATCTTGTCGGGACAAACAGTCAGTTGAGGCGAGAGAACCAGGAATCGAGAGATCCGCTGAAGGGAAGTTGTAGATTGTGTCGTTTTTCTACACTTTTAAGTTTCTTTTTCTCACACTTTTAAGTGGGGGGGGGGGAATGGGAGGAAGTCATGGATATGGATCAAATAAAGTGAGCGCCCGTGGTGTAAATTCTGAGCAGATGTTATGGCCCTCGGATTACAGGCAGTGGATCAAGTTAAATCAAGGGGGGGGGGGTTGGAATCTTAATTAGTGGCTGCTTTAAATGTAGGGAATGGGTCTGTTCAGCTTTTGCTGTTCGTCATGCGTGTGGGGTAGAAGAATGTACTGGCAAACAACCTCTCTGTTCTCATTGATGGGAGGATTAGCTTTGTGATTGACCTTCGTTTTCCTTTAATTGTGGTGTAAGTATAGAGGTAACTTGGTAGCTACACCCAAACGCTGACTAGCAGAGGAAACCGACTTTCCTGTCTTTCCTAAGAAACTGTGAACAGAAAACCAAACGTTGTATGATTAACACAGGTTAATTTTTCTCGGTGTGTTCTGCACAGCTTTCCAAACCGTTGAAAATTTCCATTTCTCTTATTTATGGGTTATCCTTCTTTCACTGAATTCTGATTGGATTTGTAAAGTGACTTGCTGATCATAACAAGGATTCCCTCTTATAATTATGCTGTTTCAGGAACTTGAATAATGCATATAGCCTAGTAGCCATTCATAAGTAGTCCATGCTTTTATTTTACATTTCAGTTCAGATGTATGCTAAGGCGAGTTAACATTTATTTAGGTAAGGTAATAGCCACATATTTGTGACTTCAGATTTCCATAGGTATCATTTGGCCAGCATCAACCCAATGGTGGTCAGATCCAGCCTGCAGCCAAAACTACACATTAGCTGCGGATTCTTGGTGATTGATTCTTGTGATTTCATGTTTTTAAACTCTGCCTGTAGACTGTAGAGGGATATGTCGGTGTCTCAGAATCCTTTCTGACTGGAGCAGGATGTAAGTCTTAGTAAGTAAATAAATACATGAATAAATGGAAACTAACAATTGAATATAAAAGGATTGGCCTCCTACATCTTGAACAATCACTTAGCTTTTAAATACCAAGTTCATTATCTGTTTGCCAGAAAATCATGCAAATATCTAAAATTATTTCTGAAAGATTTCCAATAAAGATTTGATAAGACTTCCAGTAGTTATGGGGTAACCTTGGCAGCATTCTGCCAAGCGCTTCTTTTTTTTTTCCTTGCCTTCTCCTGTCATCAGTTTTTAACTATATCTTTAATGTTCTTTTCTATTTGTCATCATTCCAAATTCTTTGAAATTTTCAAGACTTTGAAGACAGCAGAATATTTATCAAAGATGTATCTGTATGATATTAATAACATTCTAGTAAATGTGAGTCTTTTTATAGCATATATTATATGCTATATATTATTTTATAGCATATATTATAACTATAATACTCCTAATGAGCTCTCTGGGCTATGCAAATGTGTACAAGATAGCCCATCTTTTCTCTATTTTCCCATGCAATGTCTATTTGCTTGTCATGAGGAGGTCATTCACCATTAGTCCCCAAGTCAAAAAAGTATAGCTACTGGAGCAAGGGATATTGTTTGTTATCTTTTTTTCTGATAATTCATGGAGCAACAGTTTAGCATGAGCTCAGTTGAGATTTAGCCATCATTTTTAATATTTGTTTTTAAGTAAAATAAAAATAGTTGAAATCCTGAAAGGTTTCTTTCCTACTTTGCATCATAATATGTTAGCGTAGCTAAGACCTTTGCTCACATATGTTTTAATGACCTAGGTAGGATAAAGTCACAGCCATAATGTTCTTATCGCATTAGAGAGAATAACAAGGCTAACTAGGCTGCAGCTCTGCTGATAAGGAATTGAATGGTAATTATAGAAGAGACTGAATATAATAAAGAAAAAAGATTTTTTGTATTTCCTTAAATATTCTGCCTAAATAGTTCAAAATATTAGTATTCTTTGATTTTGTTCTTAATACATAGAAGTTAATTTTTATAATAATATTTTACTCTTAATATTATTGCATATTTATGATTCCTGCATAGTAATAAAAAATTGTAGTTTCTCTATTTTGTGTTTATTAATGTGCATATTAATATAAATATGCATTTATATTGATGCAATTTTATTAAGCTCTATTATTTCTCTTTATTCCTTGAGGATTAATTAAAATATTAAATCCTAAAGGAGTCACCTTGTTTATAAAATCTAAATGTTAGTAGTAATATTGGTCATTCACAACAGCTGGCAAAGTTACCAAGTTTTTTTAAATAAGCATAATAAAATAACATATTTCAAAGGGAATATATGTTCAAGAACTTAAAAGGCACTCTTAACCTAGAAGGACAGGCTCTTGAATTTAGTGAGACATCTCCATGTAGATAAGCATGAAGGAATAGAATGCTGGGGATAGACAAAAACCAAAACCATCTATGACTAATAGATGGAGATGGCAGCAGAATGAATGTTTTAACATCAAATTGAATTGAGAAATGCATATTGAAGCAGAGTGTTTTTAAGAGAAGAAAATATCATTTTTACTTAATATCTAGAATATGCATTAGCTGTTAAAAAAGTGATGTTGGATGTTATCTAGTGATCTCACAGCCATCTCTACTACAGATTTTAAACAGGGTCTTGGCAAACATCCTTTCAGTTGTTAATATAGGTAAGGTAATTCCTATTTCAGCACAGAGTATTTGCCAGATGGATCTATTTGAGGCTTTAATTTATTCAGAACTTAGAATTTGAGTGCTTGTCCTAATTCATTACAGATAAATTTCTTCAGTATGGAATGTCAACAAGTCTGAATGAACAGCTTTACAAGAAATTCATGAAAGAGTTCTTGATTTCTTTGAATTCCCAAAATTACATCTGCTTCAGGCAGCCCAAATCTTGAAATTCAGGACTGCTGTACAGAAGTTGAAGGCTGGAAGCGTTAATGTCTGCATTATGGGGGTATATGTCAACACTCTATGTCTGCTGTCTACACCAATTAATTCAGCATTTTGGAAACGTGACAAGAAAAAAGTATTTAGCGTTAATTGAAAAATGCATAAATTCCTATGGTTCTGTTGGATTCATTTCAGAGGATGGATGTTGTTATGAACAATTTTTAGAAATGGAAGCAAAGATCTAAATTTGGGGAAGGAATCTTGGATAAAATCGGCTTAAGATAAGAATTTGGTTTGTGTGCCTGAGTTTAAGAAAGCAGCCAAGGAGACAGTAAATACAAAATACTATAATTATATCTAGGACCTGAAAATGATTGGATATGTTATGGAATAGTGGAACATGCAATATGAAAATGAGACCAAATTTTGTTGGATAATGGTGATGTTATTTTTGGGTAAAAAGGCAGTGCTTAGACTGTGCAGTGCTTTGCCTTGTAACTTGGCCAAGTTCTTTATGTGGAGCATAGTTTGGCTATGTTTCCTTGCCGTCCCACCCTCTAAGGAACTCCCTGAAGCCAGTTTCTCTGCTTTGAATCAACTTGCAAAGGTGTTCTCCACCCTGATTCGAGAATAGAGAGATTGGAAGCTTTTCTCTGGAATGGAGCCTACTGTGGCACTTGCAATTCTCACTATTGGAGGGCACAAAGCTTGCAGCTGTGCTGGTTCTTGTGTCCTGGTAATTTCTCAACAACAGTAACCACCTTTTAAGGAAGGAGTCATATATTTGGAACAAAGATGCGGTTTGCCTCTATTATGGTTGACTTTGATTCTACAGTATACTAACATATAATTTGTTTTCTATTTACAACTGCCAGCACAAAACTTTGACTGTCTCTAACATTGGTTTAAACATTGGTTTATTATATCTGGTGGTATTTACTTACGAGCTGTCTGTGTGGGGGTTTTTTAGTTGGTCTTTTCTCAACTAAAGGGAAGAATTCTGGAGCCCTCAATTATTCCTTAGGAATTTTTGTAAAGCAGTCATTAAAGGAATCCCCTGAAATCAGGAAATGCTGGAAAACATGTTTTAGAAATTTGTATTATGGGATTGATAGTGATATAACAAAGAATGAAATTAAAATGAATGCTCTAAAAGTCTTAAGAAAAGTTTTACAGAGGGTAAAACAGAGCTATGTGAAGACTCCTTGACTATTTACTGCATTCATGGATAAGCCTTTAAGGAAAGTTTATGATGATATTAGAGGGGTGCTGGTCGAGGCTCTGAATAAGCATGTACTTTTGTATGCAGAAGAAAAGTTTTGGCTGAGAATTCAAGTTACTTGCAGCAACTGTCATCTTATAAGTTCCAATGAGGACTAGATATACACCTGAAAATCAAGGTAATCGTGTCTCAAAGGAAGACTGAGTGAATAAATGCAAGTTATACATAAATGGTAAAACTAAAACAAATACGTAGATTAATTTGCATGCCCCCTGTGTAAGACATGCAAGTACTGGCAGAAAGATCGTGGAAGTATGTGATCTGTTGTGAGGAATGAATGCTTGTCAGGGAAGAAAAGTGTCTGTCTCTGGGAATGTGCTCTTGATCACTTTACTGTGTAGAAGTGAAAGTTGGGTATTCAGAAGAAATATACAGCATTACCAAACTGAATGTTGGGCAGAATGTGTGTAAATTCTTGACGGGGTCAAGAATGAATGAGGGATGAAAGAATGAATGTGGACTGAATACAAAAATGGATGGCTAAAAAGGAAGAAGTCCTTTGAAGTAGTCATATAGAGAGATTGAATAGCACTGGGTTACAAAGGAAATCTATAAAAAAAGAAGTGCTATATCTAGGGGGAGTGTTGGCAATTTTAAAGAATAAAAGGTGATCTATGTATGGACATGATAGAAGCAACAATAAAAAGTTATGTGGCATTAGCAATTGACTTTGGTGCGAATCAAATTGAGCTATATTTCTCTTTTATCTCATGTCTTTCAATTGCTTTTCCTTTCCTTTGCTTTTCTTATTATATTGATTACTATGGAAGGGGAAAATGTGATGGCTACATATGTATGTAAATGTACACGGTTTGGAACACAGACTAACATTAAATATAAGCCCAAACTAAGATTCAAGCAATGGCTTCTTATATAGCGAGTATAAAATTAAAACAGCTACTTAAGAGTGAAAATGTAATTCTGCATGCTAGCCTGTTGAATTTTTCCATTGTTGTTCTAAGGATCCTGTGTTGTGGTGCAGGAGGAGATAAAGATATTAGTGCATAAGTATAGGTCTCCACTTTCAATCTAGTATCTTATTTTCTTCTCAGAGTTATTGGTTTCAGATGGGTGGCTGTAGAAAATAAATTTTACATCTAACAAGATGCAGTCAATATCTTAGTTCAGGTATATCACTTTGGGGGTTGTATTTGATTGTTCATGGTAACTAGCAACTGAATGTGTGAATGAACTATTGAAAAATATTTCATTTGTTTTATAGTATAGATGAAAAAACAATAGGGTGTGAATTGCACAATATATGTATGAGTAAGATAGAGTGAAAAAACTTGGACACTCCCACAACTGGCTTGACATCCCTCACTTAAGCAAATGTATCCTTTGACAATTGATGGGGGAAAGATTTTCCTTTCCCATACTTTATGGCAGTGATGGTTAACCTTTTTGGTACGAGTGTCCAAAGCGGCGTGCAAATGCACACACGTGTGGCCGAACCCCCAAAATGCAATGCGAGGGCCCCCCTGCACATGCACCCAGCACATATGTGCACGTCCCCAGTGCATGCGTGAACATCCCCACCACATGCGCCCTGCCCCCCCCCCCCATTTTGGCTTCCAGTTTGGTGCAGGAGGCTTTCCAGGCCCAAAACAGGGCATGGAGGGGGCTCGTGTGGCCCATTTTGGGCATGGAAAGCCTCCTACGCCAACCTGGAAGCTAAAACAGAGCACAGGGACGCCTGTGGCAGGCATGCCATTGGTTCGCCTTTATGGCATTAGGCCCAGGTTGGTTTATTCCTGCATGATAATAATTGCTAGATGTCATTATTATTAAGTGATCAGCATTCATGTGGGAACCAGTCCAAGCTACAAGAAGCAGGCAAATTATCTTGTGATTAATTATCTAAAGAAGGAACTGTAATTCACAGGAAAATGTGTTACATGTAATAAATCCCAGATTAAACTCCAGGAAATGTCAATAAAAAGTCTCAACAAATAGTGGGATTTCTTTGCCTCAAACCCTAGAGGGCTACTGCCAGTCATAGAAGATGCTGTGTAGGGTAATAAATACTCTGACCTACTATTATATATCATTCTGAGAACTCCTTCCTATGAGTTTCATTCATATATTATAATTAAAGTTCTCTACCAAGTCTATATTCTCTAAAGGATATGACCATTGTTTTTTGAGATGTTTCTAAAGTCTTCATCTCGGATATTTTGCTTGTATTCTATAAATGAGGAAATGTTATTATTTACTGTCCAACTTCAGTGTTCCTTCCTTCAAAGCATTTCTGTTTTTCAATTATGGTATTGCAGTTTCCTATAAGTGAAATGCAGTCCTCCTTTCATATTTGTAATGAATGTAACTTGTAAAGAGAAATCTTCCTATGCCTTGGCTGGTACAGTTTTGTATTGATTTTTAATGTTAAATATGTGCAGACCATTCCTTTACCATAGTACTATGGCACAAAAATACCTATATTGCCTCTTACTAAATACTACACAATTCATGCCCCATTGGGACATTGTTTCATCACAGAGAAATAGAATGACCACATGTGGGTAAAAAAGCAGTGGGAAGCAGGAGTGATTTCTGACTTCCTGCCAGTATCTCCACTGAGTTTCCTTTTGGGAAGACGTGTTTGGGCATATGTCTACTGGGCACCAAGATGAATTCATAATTTCTATATATCATAGAAAAGGGACGTTGGTCTTGCCGTGATACGTTCCTTCTCGTAGTGTAAAATGGGAGATGCCAGTCTGGGTATTCCTTGCTCTAGCTCTATGTCCTGAGCTGAAAAGTTCTGAAGATCCGCCTCCCTGGTGACGTCTCTTCAGTTTTGCCAGCGAAGCGAAAGCGAATGGTACGCAGCCCAGGCCAATGTACGCAGACTGAAAGATAGAAACAACATGCTCCACCAGGGGAGCCGGTCCAGGCAGCCACAAGCAGGGTGGGGCTGGCACCTCCCATTTTACACTACGAGAAGGAACGTATCACGGCAAGACCAACGTCTCTTCTCCATAGTGTAGAAATGGGAGGTGCCAGTCTGGGATATACCAAAGACTGACCAGCCCTAAGGGAGGGAGCTGTCCTGGGCCGACGACCCCGGATCTTCAAGAACCCGCTGCAGTACCCTTCTCCCAAAGGCCGCCTCCGCCGAAGCGAAGGAGTCAAGTCTATAGTGACGGATGAAGGGAGTGGGAGAAGTCCATGTGGCCGCCCTACAAATGTCTTCCACTGACGCCTGAGTAGACCAGGCCGCAGTCGTGGCAGGACTGCGGGTGGAGTGGGCCGTTATCCCTGAAGGCACCGGGAGAGCCTGAAGCTCATATGCAGATGCGATGCACGTCCTAAGCCAGCATCCCACCGTGGAAGAGGTCACCCTGTGGCCAAGGGTCGACGGCTGAAAAGAGACAAAGAGAGCCTCCGTCTTTCGGAAAGAAGAGGTTCTAAAAATGTAAATACGGAGGGCCCTCTTCACATCCAAAGTGTGCCAGCTCTGCTCCAAAGCGTGCCGAGGCCGAGGACAGAAGTCTGGCAGGATCAACTCCTGTGCTCGGTGGAACAAGGAGTTGACCTTAGGAAGGAAGGCAGGGTCCAGCCGCAGAACCACCCTGTTGGGATGAAAAATACAGAGGTCTTTCCGCACCGATAAAGCCGCCAACTCTGAGATCCGACGGGCGGACGTGACAGCCACAAGGAAAGCTACCTTACACGATAGGAGGCGGAGACTAGTCTCCCTCAATGGTTCGAAAGGTGCCTTAGTCAAAGCCTGAAGAACCTTAGCGAGATCCCAAGTGGGATAACGGTGAAGAGGCGGCGGTCTTAAATTAGTTGCCCCACGCAGAAAGATCTTCACCCTCGGATGGTTAGCAAGGGAGCCCCACCTCCCAAATGTCAAGACAGTGCCTAGCGCAGCCACCTGTCGCCGTAGAGTGTTAGTGGAAAGTCCCATGTCCAACCCGTCCTGCAGGAACTCCAGCACCTCCACCACCGATGCTGAAGTCGGGCTCAACTGTCTGGAGGCACACCACCCGCCAAACCTGTTCCACGTTGCCTCATATATCCGCGTGGTGGAGGGCCGCCTGGCCGCCTGCATAGTCCTGATGACCCTGGTTGGAAAGTTCTCCCGCCTCAAGAGGCCCCGCTCAACCTCCAAGCAGCTAACTGCAGTCTCTGCGGGTCCGGATGCTGAACCGGGCCCTGGCTGAGTGTGACTCTGTCCGGGGGAATCCGCCAGGGAATGGCGACCGACAGGTCGACCAGGTCAGCGAACCAAGGGCGTCTGGGCCAATAAGGAGCCACCAAAACCAGTTCCGCCCCCTCCAGTATCAACTTCCGAATGACGGCCGGGATTAGGGGTAGGGGAGGGAATGCGTAAAGGAGGCCCCTGGGCCACGGGGTCCGCAGAGCGTCCACCCCCGCCACTCCTGGGGCAGGAAACCGGGAGAAGAAAAGGTGGAGTTGTGCGTTCGCTGGGGAGGCGAAGAGGTCCACTACCGGGCGGCTGAACCGGTCGACTATCTCCGCAAACAAGTTGGGATGGAGCCTCTACTCCAAGGGATCCACAATGGCTCGGCTCAGCCAGTCGGCTTCTACATTGTCCGTCCCTGCTATGTAGTCTGCTGTCAGAGACAAAAGGTGAGTCTCTGCCCAAAGACAGAGGGTCTCCGCCTCTCGCATTAGAGGCCCGGAACGAGTTCCCCCTTGCCTGTTGATATGGGCTTTTGTCGTCGTATTGTCTGTGAGAAGGAGCACATGCTGCCCCCTCACCTGCGGTAGAAAGGTCTGAAGAGACAGACGGGCAGCCCGGAGCTCCAACCAATTGATCTGATGGAATAGATCCTGGCAGGACCAGCGGCCCTGGGCCACCTGAGACCCGCAATGGCCCCCCCAGCCCGTCAGACTGGCATCCGACGTTACTATCACCCTGCGGGGTTCCCTGAAGAAGCACCCCTTCTGGATGGCCCCCGACGTCCACCAGGTCAGGGATCGTAGGACCCGTGGGGGAACCTGAACCCTCATCTTGGATGAGCTCGTTCCTGCCTTCTGAAAGGGGAGCAAGAACCACTGTAGTGGTCTCGCATGGAACCTGGCCCAGGGAACTATGTTCATACAAGAAATCATTTTCCCCAACAGTTGGGATAGCTGGGCTACCTGAACTGACTGGGATCCCTGAATGGACTGAATCAGCGCCCTGATACTGTCCTGTCTGTCCGGGGACAAGAAGACCTGCCCCGCTATCGTGTCTATCAGGGCCCCCAGGTGAACTAACCTTGTAGAAGGAACGAGATGACACTTTGCCAGATTCACCGAGAACCCGTGGTCCCTCAATACCTGTATTGTCGTGGCCAAGTCCTGTTCCGCTCGCCGCTGGGAGGACCCCTGTATGAGCAGATCGTCGAGGTAACACTGAATTCTGATGGGAAGAGACCTGAGATACGCCGCCAAGGCAGAGAGAATCTTGGTAAACGTCCGGGGGGCGGAGGCCAGTCCGAACGGCAGGGCAAGATATTGAAAATGACGGCCTGAATAGCAAAACCTCAGGTATTGACGATGCTCCGGCCGAATTGGGATGTGGAGGTAGGCTTCGGTCAAATCTATGGAGGCTAGGAAGTCTCCCTCCCTGATTCCGGCTAAAATGGAATGCAGGGAGTGCATTTTGAACCTTCTGTAAACGATAAACTCGTTGAGGCCTTTCAAATTTAGAATTGCCCTCCACCCTCCCGAGGCCTTTGGGATGACAAAGAGGATGGAATAGAACCCGCGCCCCCACTGCCCCCGTGGAACCGGCTGAATGGCCCGGATATCCAGCAAATGCTGGATAGCCGATTCCATGAGTTCCCGCCTGAGCGGGTCTCCAGAAACGGGGCAGTGGAGGAAACGCCTCGGAGGGGGTGAAAGGAATTCGAGGGAGAGCCCTGCTCTTACTGTCTCCCTCACCCAATTGTCTGTAGTAAGGTCGTCCCAGCGGTCTGCAAACAGGCCGAGCCTGCCCCCAAGAGGATCCTGTGACGGATAGTCACTTAGATCTCCTGGCCCCTCTGCCACCGGAGCCCCTAAAGGGCTTGTTGGACGACTGTTGGTGACCCCGGGGAAAGGCTGATATATCTGCCTGATAATTAGGTCTGAAGGAGTGAAAGGGCCGTTGCTGACGGGGAAAGCTTGGCCCGGCTCCCCCCTGGCGGAAGGAGGGCCGCCTATAGTAAGGGGATGAACGGAAATCCGTTCGCCTGCTCTGGGACGGGAGGACCTTCCTTTTATCCCTTGTCTCGATAAGTAGGGGATCTAAGGCTTGTCCAAAAAGAAACCCCCCTTCAAAGGGAGCGGAAGCCAACTTCCACTTGTTCTTCCCGTCCATTCGCCAATGACGTAGCCATAGCATACGTCTAGCGGTGACAGACGAAGCCATGGCCCTAGCAGAGAACCTGGCAGCTGCTAAGGTAGCGTCCGCCGTGTATTCAGCTGCAGCCAAAATTTTAGAAAGGTCTTGGTGGGCCCGAACATCATCTGGTGCCAAATGGCCTTGAAGCTGGCGAAGCCATCTGACCGACGCTCTGGTGAGAAAGGATGCTGCCGAAGAAGCTCTTACAGCCCAGGCGTCCGCCTGGTGCGCACGACGAAGTGCAGTCTCCTCTCACCTATCTTCTGCCTTTAAGGCGTCCTCTGCATCAGGTGGTAAAACAGAAGAAGAGGTGAGAGCCGCCACCGGAGCATCCACCTTTGGAACCTCCAGCAAGTTAAGCATGTCCGCATCCACCGTAAACAACTGGTTGTCCAGCCCTGAGGCCCTGGAGGGAAGAGCTGGGGCCGCCCACTGTCTACGGATCATGTCCAGAAACATTCCCGGGATAGGAATAGTATCTGCCTCCACCGCCTGTTCTGTGAAAAGATAATCATCCTGCTCTCCAGCACCCGAGGTACCAGAGAGTGCTGGGTCAGGACCCAATCGAGCAGTGGCCCTGGCCTTAATCAGAAGTGGCTTCAAAAGGGCTGGATTAAATAAACCCTTGAAAGCGGGCCTGGGTGGTTGGATCTGATCCCCATCGGAAATCTCCCCCTCCTCCAGATAGTCTTCTGTAAGGTCAACTAGTTCAGAAGGGGAAGGAGAGACCTGTCCAAGGTAATCCTCAGAAGGGGCAGGATATCCCTGGGACTCCACCTCAGGTCTAAGGGCATACATTTGGGCAAACATCTGAAGCTGCATCCCTTCTGCAATGCCCTGCCTAATAGCCTGTTCCACCCAAGACTTCATGGAATCCTGAACATCCCGCTCCCCCCCTTCATCCTGGCGAAGGCCAGCCGCTGTGGGAGTAAAAGTGGCTTCAGGGCGTTTGTTGGTCCCAGAAGGCCCTGGACATTGCTGGGGCTCGGCCTGCCATTCTGGAGACCATGCCCTGGATGGCCCAGCCAAGGTAGGAGAATGGACAGTCTGAGAGACAGAATCTTCCACCATCTGAACTGATGTCTGAAGCGCAGGCACAGTGGCTTGAGGGGGGTCAGCAGCCTTATTAATGGCAGCGGCCTTTGCAAATTCTCTGTCCAAAGCCCGGTGTCTAACTTGAGCTGTCTTTTCCTCAGCCTTGGAACGCCCGGGGCGAGCTCTAGCCTTGGCCTTAATTTTATTGGCTGCAGCAAGGCTGGCAGTTCGTGGCCTAGAGGCCCTACCCCTGTCAGGCAGAGGTGACCAGGAGCCCTCAGCAGAGAAAGATGGTTGCCTGTCAGCATCCCCCATGATGTTAAGTCAGATGGCAGTCACAGGAAACCAAATTCCAAATACTCTGCAAAAAAACAACAAAAGAGAGAAAAAAGAAAATAAACTAAATAAAAATATTCTGGCCTAGAAACGAAATACAAAATGGCTCCCAGGTCTCAAAATGGCCGCTCCTCAACTGCCACAGTTCAAAGAAAGGCCTCTCCATAATCAGAAGCCATACCAGATCAGGCCGCCAGGCAAACCCGCAGATAAAAATGCGCTGGTCAGAAATTCACACTCTCCTCTGCTTCCCAAGAAAAACACCAGTTCTGCATTCAAAGGATGCCAGGGGATCACAGCCGCCTGGCCTAATTCGCGCCAAAAATGCACGGGGACGAAGGCCGCCGCGACTTACAGGCCGCCATTGCCCGCCAGAGTGTAGCGTGGCCCAGCGCCCGGTGCACACCATCAGCCAAGGCACCTTGTAGCAGACCAGCAGCCCATTCCGGCTGGCGCGGCTGCAGCAGAGACAGAAGGCTTCAAACGGGCAAATGAGGCCAAAAAACGCCGCTCCGCTTCCCAGCTGACGAGCGGTGATCAAAGGGACGCCGCGGCCCTTCAAAATGGCACGCGCGGCTCCCGCGGCTGTCTGTGAAGCCTGGGAGGCTTCCGAAGAATATTTGGAGGGACCGGGGCGAAAGCCAGCCGGCTAGCCCCTCACAGCCGCCCACACGATAAGGGAGATTGAGGGGAGAACAACAGCCACCCCCCCCCCCACGCTCAATCCAAAACCGGAGAGCTCCCCTTTGAACAATACGTGTAATCAAGCAACGAGGGGAAAGCAGCTTCCAAAAGAAAAAGAAAGCAAAATAAAGAAAATCCAGGGAAAAAATTATTTACACTGGCTCAAAGCTCAGGAGCTAAAATCTTGCAACCATGAGCTGTGCTGAGCTGAAAAAAACTGAAGAGACGTCACCAGGGAGGCGGATCTTCAGAACTTTTCAGCTCAGGACATAGAGCTAGAGCAAGGAATACCCAGACTGGCACCTCCCATTTCTACACTATGGAGAACAAGGAATACCCAGACTGGCACCTCCCATTTCTACACTATGGAGAACAATTAATCCTGCGACCAGTTGTATGTTATTTTTTTGGCAAGAATAGTTTTCATTGATCATGATGAGAAGCTTCATTGATCGTGATGAGAAGAATTGAAGAAATATTCGTTCTTTTCTCAGGTAGATTATGTCCTCCCTTCTGGAACAATGACTGGTAAAATTTTGCTGTGAATTGACATGCAAGTCTGTTGCATGGATCACCTGTGAATTTACTTGGCCTTATCTGATAATAATATAAGTTTTTAAGTTCTTCATGTTCAACTTTCTTCCTCCCTGACTCAGCTTGCAAAAAGTATCCTAGAAACAATATTAAAATAAATATAAATAAATAAATATAGTATGCTGATGATACCAAGCTATCCATCTCCACACCTGTTGAATTAAATTTTCTGCCTTAATGTATAGAATACGTGTGGGTTTGGATGTGGAACAACATGATCCAGCTCAATCCTAGCCAAGATTAAGTGACTTTGGCATTTAGGACCATCTGATTCCTGGGCTTTATTATCCCTTGTTTTGAAGGGATGTCACAGTCCCAGATAGATACTTTGCGCAATCTGGGAGTCCACCTGGACTCACAACTCATTCCAGGAGCATGTGGAAGTCATAGCCAAGAGAACTTTTGTGCAACTTTGTGTTGTGCACCAATTGTGCCCATTCCTGGACCATTTCTATTGTTGATCAGTAATGCTTAGGTCAACTCCTGAATGGATTACTCTAATACTCCCTACATAAGAGCTGCCCTTGAAGAGCAACTGGAAGCTGCAGTTGGTGCATAAGTGATTATGTGTGCTCCTTCTTTAGCACACATTACACCTCTGTTGTGCAAGCTGTATTGGTTGCAATACAGGTGCAATTCAAAGTGCTGGTAATGACCTATAAAGCCATACATGACATAGAACTGGGTTATTTGTGGAACCGCTTCTCACCAGATATATCTACCTGTCTCATTAGATCTGACAGAAGAGGCATACACTGGGTCCCGTCTATAAAGGAATGTCATCTGATGGGGCCCAGGAGGAGAGCCTTTTCTGTCATCTTTGAAACATTATACCCCAGAGATTAGATTAGCCTGATCCTACTGGTCTTTTTAAAGGCCACAAAGATATTGTGTTTGGAGATAGAGTGGTGCGGGCCCTGTTTGATGGTTATATTGAATGCTGTGAATATGTCAAGCATAGGAAATCACATGTCCAGGCAGTACAATGTTCTCTACAAGAACCTGAACTACTAACACTCAAAATAAGTTGGAGTCAACAGAATTCAAGGTGGGCTGGGCTTAGATCTCTTGTGGGCACAAAAGGACAAGGCTGATGGCACATTTTACCGCTCCCTCAGGCTCAGAATGTTTTGTACCTTAGCTGCTTATTGTACTGGTTTTAATGGTTTTACCATGGCTGTATTTTTTTTCTTTGTATTTTTTATTGTTTTTGGTATTGTAATTGCTGTAAGCCATCCAGTCATGTATGTGAAATAGATGGCTTTACATATTAAATTTTAAAAGGTTTAAAAGCCTTTAAATAAATAAATTTAAATATTAGATATATTTAATTTAAATATACTAAAGTAATAACTTTTTAAAAAAAGATTGACTGTAATTAATCTTATCTGTGTCTTATTTCCCTTTAGGTCCGTATCTTGGTAGCTGATTCTTGCTAGCAACTGGACTCATTTCCCTCATGCCACTTGGACTAGGTCGCCGGAAGAAGGCCCCCCCTTTGGTGGAAAATGAGGAAGCTGAGCCCATCCGCAATAGCCTGGGTGGGATGGGGATGGGTGGCATGGGTGGCATGGCAGCACTTCAGCCTGGACTCCCCCCTCCACCGGCCAGCCTCCGTCCTCGACTTGTGTTCCACACCCAGCTAGCCCATGGAAGTCCCACTGGTCGGATCGAAGGCTTTACTAATGTCAAGGAGCTATACAACAAAATTGCAGAGGCCTTTAATATAGCCTCAACTGAGGTAAGCACATCTTTTGTATTACCTGGTTACTGTAGGCTCATTGCATGTGTGGTAGGATTTAGATAAGACCAGATCTACAGGGAAATATTTTGGGTGAACTGAGGTGTTAATATATCTGCTTGTATCTAAATACACATCTTGGAATCTAGATGATTGTTGGTGATCAAAGGTCTCCTGGCCCTGTATTGCTGGAATTGAGGGAATAGCTATCTCCTGCATCTGCATTATCTCAAACAATATCAGATTTTTATTGTACTTCCTTAATATCTTTCTAGGTGATGTTCTGCACTTTAAATACCCACAAAGTGGACATGGACAAATTATTGGGTGGTCAGATTGGCCTGGAAGACTTTATCTTCGCCCACACAAAGGGCCAGAGGAAAGAAGTTGAAGTGTTCAAATCTGAGGAGGCCCTGGGCCTGACTATCACAGACAATGGTGCTGGCTATGCTTTTATCAAGGTATTTTTGAATGATTACATATAGTCTCCTGCTGCATTATTGCTTTGCTGTTTGGGATGGTAGGATTCTGGGTTTGTTTTTGTTTTTTTGCTCTGTCTGTTGTTTTGTTTGCTCTGTCCTACAGAAACTATCAGCTCTGAAAAACAAAGGTCTTCAAATCAGTGGTGAAATCTGAACCGGTTTGCCACTGGTTCGCTGGCCACACATGCGTGGTGTGCACCAAATGCGTGCGAAATGCACACCAAATGCATGTTGCACGTGCACACATGCACAGTATGTGCCAAATGCGCGCTTCGCACAGAAAAAGGCTTGGGAAGGTAAGTAGAACAGCGAAGAGGGAAACAGCTGTGCCACGCTATTTAGATTCACTAGAAAGCAGGATTTCCTGCTTTCTAGCGATTTTAAATCGCGTGGCACAGCTGATCGTTAGAAATACTGGTTCAGAGGAACCAGTAGCTTTTTTTACTACCGGTTCACCCGAACTGGTAGTTTTTATCACTACCGGTTCACTTAAACCGGTGCGAACCGGTAGCATTTCACCACTGCTTCAAATGCTGATATTTTGGTGGCACCTAGAAATCCTATCTTATCTTTTTTCCCCTTCTTTTTCATCTTTACGAGAATATGTTTTTTTTTCCCAAAGTGAATCAGAAATGATTTCATAACAAGGCCTTTCATAGATGATGTATTTGCTGAAGGCATGTGAAATTATCAGCTCCTATTTTTTTACAATGCTAAACAGAGATAAGTGGATTTTAAAAGTTTTAAAGCAGCTTTTTCAATCTTGTGGCCTTTGGAATATTTGTGTTCTTCATTCCAGAATTCCAAATAGCAGTTCCTAAATGCTATCAACTTGTGAAATACTGGGCTGAAAAGTGTGGGTTTGATTAGTTTAAGGAAAAAAATATGAAACATAGGATATAATGGGAATTGGCTTCCCTGTACTTTGCATGGTGTAATAGATTTATAAAGTAAGATGGATTTTTATTCTATTTATGAAGAAAATAGATTGAAGATTAGATTTCCAAAACATGGTTTGTTTGGCATTGAAAACTGAGTCAAATATTTAACCTTATGAGCATAACTGTGAGAGCAACAAGTATTCTTTTTTAAAAGAAAGGATTATCTACAATTTTGATAGACACCAGAAGATAACTGTAGATATATCTGTTATGCAGGCTCACAGGATGCTCAGGCTATAAAAGTTACTTATAGGGTTGTGATAATTAAGATGAATGGCCCAGTGGGATCCAAGGCTAGACACCATTAATCCTTTTTGCCCTTCTCTTCTCTTATTACATTTTTATTATGAAAATCAAAACAACTATGAAGAATAAATTTATCTTTTCCCATTCTCAGAGAAAAAAAATATTTCCTGTGATTTGGTGTGATTGTCAGATTCTGCATACATGTTCCTATATTGGAAGTAGGTGATATTAGCCCTGTGAAAATCAGTCAGTGTAAACATTTTGCAGGAACAATAGTTTTCTCCACCATGGGGGGAGGGGGATGTTTCCACTACAGATAAGGGAAAGGAAAGGGATGACTCCATATCCATTTTGGATTCTGATCGTGCCCACCATCAGCATGAAGTTCCTGGCAGATGGCCTTTGAGAGTATGCAGCTTTTGCTAGAACAAAGATCCCCCATTTCCTGAATAGCTGTCATACGGCTATGACATGCCTTCAAGGAAGTTTGTTTGCTACAGCCTTAATTCTGTTTGGAGCCTTGCTGATTTTCTTTTCTTTTGAGGGGGCACATGCAAGAGCACAATTTTGTAATGCACATTCTGAACATAATTTCCTTTTTGCCATACAAAAATACAAGGAGGTCAACCCCCATTATATCCTATATAGGACCTTAACAATGGATTTCATGTTAGGTTGGACACAGGCCTTAGCTATTCTAGTTTATGCTAAAAAATAAATTATGGGCTGTATTTAATATTAAACAGAGCTATGGATTTTTCCTCAGTTTAACATAATCTTTAATACAGTAATAAGAAGTTAGTAGCAAGGAAACCAACCTGCTATCTTTGGACAGAAAAGGAAGGTCTTCACAGTCAAAGTTATTGTGGTACCTCCTATAAAATTCATAAACAATTGCTGCACTCCGCTGTGTATTTTTCAGTATTTTGATCCTACAGAAAGTGATTATGTATTGTAATTCTGTGCTCTAAGGGGAACGTTCCAATCCTTTTCAAAATGACCCAGAACCACTGTTTCTATTAAGTATCAGTTTTTGCAGTTTTACTTCTTAAAATAAGTACTTCTAGATTTGACTCTTACCAAAACCAGCTCTGACCAAACAGGTTTCAGAATCCCTTTAAGCTAATATTTCCTATTTGTTTTGCATCAGCTACAATGAAGCTCTATTGTGTCTGGATTTAGTCTTTCTCTCCTTTTTCTACTTCTTTTCAGGTAACTCTACTTCCTAATGATCTTCTAATAATAGAAATTATTTTCATTGACTTTATATGGTTAATCCACTAAAATATATTGTGATATACTGATACATGCAGTAAATTATATAGTTACTGCATGTATCAGTATATAAACAGAATATGGACAGTCTTCTCATTCACTTCTAGTTTGTAGTCTCAGGGAAGAGGAATGATACTATCCTGCTTTACCGGATAGCAAGAAAAACATAGCTTTAGCAGATCTGATACCATATACTTCTTGGGATTAATATACATTCATCTCATTCATCAGATCTGTTTTTTTTCCCCAAGACTCTGTCTAAGGGCATAATATTAGTAGCACAGCCTTCTTTCAAGGTGTGAATTATTCTGGGGATTTTTTTAGAAGAAATGAGTAAAGCAGACTGGTTGGGCCACTGCTCATCTCCCCTATGAGTCAATTATAAGTGTAATTATGAATCATGTTTCTCAAGTAGAAGTTGCAGGTCCAGCCCTGGATTAGAGTAATGCATAACCATTACTGTAGATTGTCATACATCCTAGGGTAAAACAGAGAGTTGTTGGACTGCAAGGTTAACACTTTTACTGTTGAGCTTGATTTCTTTCTTCCGAAATATATTTAGCAACTTGAAGGCCTGATATAGAGCAATCTCTGTGCAATTCAAAGAAATGCCAGATTGTGTATAAAGCAAAAGGCTCCATAACTAGGGTCTTGGCAAAGTATTTATCAAAAAATAACCCAGAGGAAGACAGGTATTCAAGAGAAGAGTACCTCTGCCATTACAGTAGTTCTGATTAAGTGAACTGCTCTGTTTGTCACTCAACTAGGAGTATGTCTATGTCTCTGGTTTGGGGAACCAGGATTGTTGGGAATCCTACTTTCATTTAGTTTGTTTTATTTTTTTGGTTGCATTGCATTCTAATTTTTTCAAATTATCTAGCATCAAGAATTTATTTGGTTTGTGTTTGCATAGTGATTGTTCACTTCTTTTGGCAGAGAATCAAGGAAGGGAGTGTTATTGACAGAATCCAAATTATTAATGTTGGAGATATGATTGAGTCCATCAATGGTCAAAGTCTTATTGGCTGCCGGCATTATGAGGTTGCAAAAATGCTCAAGGATTTGCCCAAAGGTCGCACTTTTACTCTGAAGCTGACTGAACCACGAAAGGCTTTTGGTATGTATATATTAATAATGCTGCTATTCTGCTGGTTGTTGAGAAGTGAAAATATGCAGCTATATTTCTTATCTTTTCTTTTGTTTTTTTTGTAATCATTTTTTTCCAGGTCCTAATAATACTTTGTCTATGTCCAATTGTTCCTTATATATGCCATCCTGATCTTTTTAAAATCTAGTTTTAATTTGTAAGTAAGGCTACCATTCCAAATTTAATCCTTGCTTTTTCAAGTCTTGAAATGATTTTAATTCTCCTTTTTCGTCAAGTAGTTCTGTGCATCTTACCATTTTGCTCAAATCTGTGGTATTTGGGTATAGTATTGCTTCCATTGTGGATAACCAAATTGGGACTTTTCTATGGTAGTTCTTTTTTATTTTTTTCCCAGACTTGTAGGAGAGCATTTCTTAATATATGTCTTTGAAAATATGTATGATATTTATTTTGCCCATCCCAGAGAAAACTGTGCCAGCCTATCTGAAGGTCATTGCCTTCTATCAATAGTATGCATTTGTTTTGTAACTGGATCCAATCTCTGGAGCCATGTTAAGGCTGCAGCCTGATAGTAGAGCTCCCAATTTGAGAGACCAAAGCCACCCCTATTTCTACTATCTTGCTATAATTTAAATTTGATGTGTGGTTTTTTTACCTGACCAAATGAATTTCGATGTGATTTTATTTAATTGCTCGGAAAAAAATTTCTCTAATTTAATCGGTACAGTTTGGAAAAGATATAATAGTTTGGGTATCATATTCATCTTTATAGTTGAGATTCTGCCAATTAATGATATTTGTAATTTAAACCAGTTTTCCAAATCTTTTTGAATTTGTTGTAAGAGTGTATCATAGTTGTCTTTTTTAATAGTGGTACACTTTACCGATAGCCATATTCCTAAATATTTAATTTTTTTAACTCTCAAGATCCCCAGTTTCTCCTCTAATATATTTCTAATGCAATATGTTATTGTGCATCTTTAATTTAAACTGCCTTGAGATAATTTTATATAGGAAGCAGTATGAAACTGGATTTAACCTATTAGCTCTAAACTGTCTCAGGTGAAAAAAAACAAGTCAGAAAAAAGCAAATTGGCAGTACACATATTTTCTCATTGGCATTATTTATTAAAGTTACAGTTTTGTCTAGATGAACTACATTGTCAGAAACATTGTGATGGCTGGGCTCTTCAGAGTTGATCTTTCGGATCACTGGTTGGAAATTAGGAAAATAAACTTAACTGATCATAAGTTTTGCTTATGAGAAAATTGACAAAAAAATTTAAATTAGCTATGTAATATTTTTAAGAGCAAAACTGATCATTTCCTTGGCTGATCTTAAGAATTTAAGCCAACCTAGTTAATCTTTAGTAGGTAAACCATATGGAAATTGTTGGGTAATAAGCAAGTTTGGGAAGTTAGAAAAATATTCCAGAAGGATACAGCGGCAAACCATTGTTGGTATTGTTGCCAAGAAAACTCAAGACTCTCTATTTTAAGGTCTGTATAAAATAGCAGTAGCAGCAATGTGGAAGAATGCAGGGTGTTTAGTTTTGGATTGTTCTGAAATTGGCAATAATTTGTTTGTAATATGTAAGTAATTTGAATTGTTGGCAAATTTTAGCAGCATAATCTAGGGAGCTCCAGGTATTTTTTTTTTAATCATTTGGTTGTAGATGTATCCCCTTAATTTATCTATGCTCTGTATTCTGATGAGTAAAGTTGCTTCTCTGTTCCAGCCACAAAGTTATATAATTTTTCTCCAATCATCTATGTTATATACATGTAGGAGCAAAAAGGCAATATGTGATATAAAGCTTAAAATAAGGTGAGATACAGATGTAGCAATGAAGTAGCTTCCTGATTATATTAAAGTATTTTTATCCTTCATTATTTCACCAGCAGAGAAAGAACTTAAGTACAATTATACTGGTGTTGCTCAAGACTTTTCTAAACAAAATTCTCATTATGACTTGGTTTTAAAAAAGGTTGATTAGGTATAAACACAAACATTTTAGCCCATTATGCTGTTTGTTCAAAACATTTTAAACATTCTTCTCAAAACTGAACACATCTGTTGTAAAATCATATTTTGGTTTGAGATATATGAATGCAGCAGGAGCCCACATGGCCACCGGCCCACTTCTGCTTGCCACAACAACATTGCCACAACAGAGCAAGAGGCTGAGTGGTGTGTTGATGCTGCGGCTACGAGGCGAGGCAAGTGTTGGTGCGTGGATGGCCTGGCTGCGGGGGCCGTGAGGTAAGCTGGTACAAGGCGCGTGGGGCAGTTCTGCCCCCCACCTTGCCTTGTGGCCATGGCAGTGGTGTGTCACTCAGCCTCCTGCTCCGTTGTAGCCACGAGCAAGCATAAGAAGTGGGTGTATCTTTTTTTTACACAATATCTATGGAGATTCTCAATCATCCACGTCATGGTTGTCCCAAAGGTGCCTTTTCCCCAAAAGGCAACTGGTCTTTCTTGGGTTCCCCCCCCCCCTTTGAAAAAGTTTCACTTCTCATCCAAGAAGCAAAACATTTTTTAAAAAAAAAGGTCTAAATGACTTTTTGAAAAAATGCACCTTTGGGACTTTTTATCTTCTTCTTCTTCCTAGCGTATTCCCACAAGTGCAGGGTCTGCTTTTCAGATCATTGAATGCCACTTTGCATGGTCAGCTGCATCTCCAGGGCTCAGGCCTGCAGCTTGCATATCTTTGTGGATGGTGTCTTCCCATCTCTGTTTTGGGCGCTTGCGAGGTCACCGGCCATTGACTTCTAGTTGGTAGGTAGTCTTGGCAACAATGGAAGGTCTCAGGACATGTCCATACCAGCGGAGCCGGCCTGCTCTCATCTTCTCTAAAATTGGTGCCACACCAAAATGTTGTCGAATGGTGTCATTTGTGATGTGGTCAAGAAGCTAGATGTCCAATATCCAACGGAGCATTTGCATTTCCATGGCATGGAGATAGCTTTCGGTCCTTTGGGACTTTTTATGTAGTCTAAAATTTTCTCACTTGCACAAGATTGTGAGCTGTCTCATCTTTAAGGATCCCTTTTTCAAGTATCCTATAAAACATACAGGGATATGTAGGGACCTGCCTTTGCTCTGGGAACATATTCCCTCTAGTTTAAACCTTCAATAAGTCATTCTTTGAGAATATCTTCCCAAATTAAACTGTCGGTAGATCACACAAATTTAAAGCTGTGAGGGAAAGGAGAAAGAAGAAGAAGACCAGGATTGTTCTTAGCGATCTTTCTATGGGGCTTGAAGTACAAACATTGCTTGGCTCTTACCATCCATGGTAAAAAGAATTCAAAGGAGAAACATCATAAAAATGATGAAACAATATGAAAATAATGTTAATATATGAAGCACTAGGTAGTGGAATGACATTTTTGGTACTTGATCAAGACAGGAAGGAAGGATATTTTTCTCTTAACCACCGTCGAGAAATCCTACAGTACATCTGCCCCATTTAGAATTATAATGCAGTAACATTTCCTCACCAGCAGAGGTCAGAATGGCATCATCCAGTAAGAACTTGTGTCATTTCACACACATACACACCCCGCCTCCCCAACCCATATTCTGCAATGGAAAGATACGTTTACTCTGACATAGTCAGCCTTGTCCCATAGTAACAGAACGAGATGTCCTGTTTCAGGCAATCGGATGGATCAGATACAAATAGGAATAGTCTGAATGACTATCTTAGTGATATAGGACTATTGCTGATGAAGGTGCCCGGTACATTTTTAAAGAGAAAAGCTTTGGGAGAAGCTGTATGCATATTTTTGACGACACATTCTGCTAGCAGAAGTTGTCCAAAAGTTTGGGAGACCGGTGACCGACCCAAATTGGATCCTGCACATTTTTGAAAACAGAGTGTCTCGAGACAGTATTTCTGAGATGACCCACTTCTCATCTTCAATCCCTTTTCTCTCAGATGGGGGGGAAAAAAACCAAGGGTGAAAAAGAATCTGCATTCCCTTAAACCTACATTTGGTTGCCTTTCTCTTACTCAGCAACATATACTAATACATGCATGCACACACTTTTCTTTGTGCCATGCTGTGCCACATTTGAGAGCCAGCGAAAACCTGTGGGCCTCTGCTTCTCAATCTGGAGGTTTTTTTAAGCCCTGAGGAAAGGATACCATGGTTAGCAAAGGGAATAGTGGCCACCCAGAGAGAAGAAGGATGGGGCAGTAGCATGTCCAGCAGAATTCTGAGAAGTGATTTACATTAGCTAAATATGAAGCAGGAGCATTCTAGCTTTGGGATGAGACATGCAGGAAGCTCCTTGGCGAGGATGTGTGTATTTGTATATGTTTGTTGATTATTCTCAAAGGATCTGGCCCCTATGATTATCAATATTTGCTGTCATTTAATTTTTCTGTCCTGGTTCTATTAGGGTAGTTATTACACAAATTATTTGGTCCTGAGTATTTTCTAGAACTTAATCTGTTCCATTTAATAGCTCCTGCTACATGATCACTTTTAGAGTAGCTACAGAATCTAGGGAGTTGTGTATTTCTGGTTCACTCAATATCTATAAGGCTTCCTTCCACTACTTCAAGTAAGTTTTCAAATTTCTAAGCACATCAGATTCCTTAATAGCTCTTCAGCTCATCCATCACTTCAGTCCGCTTCTACTATTGCAGATTCCTTCCTACTAGAGTGACTCATTGGATGGTTCTGGGAAATATGATGATTTTCAACTGTTCACTTTAATTCTTCATTGGCTGAAGCAATTGTGCTGTATATGGATCAGTTTTTCACTGTACCTGTATCTCTACTGCTGAATTAATATTTGCTAGTCTGCAGGAACATTGTGTTTATTGCTGAAAGTAATAGAGCTTCCATTTGAAGAAGTATTTTCAAATGGGACCTCTATTACTGAAAGTAAAAGAGGTTCCATTTGAAAAGGTATCCATTGTATTCCTGGTTAACAACATGTTGTTAGCCAGGAATAGAATGGGTACCTTTTTCATTGGAACCTCTTTTACTGTTTGGTTTTTTTTAAGCTAACCAATTCAGCCCAGAATCACTTCTGTGCAGGTATCTTTGACCATAAGAAAATTGAGCTACAAAATCGATGCCTGGGTTTCAGACAATATTTCTTGCTTTCTCAAAAAACTGTTCTGGAATGTAATATTTACTGCTAGGTTTTTTTGTCCAAAATAGAACAGCATCCTAGCCCTCTTTCAATTTTTTTTTTAATTATTAAACTTCGTATGTTCATACACAAATTCATTTGATCCATGATCAGAGTAAAAGACTTGGCCGGCAACATTGAATTACAAAAATATACCATAATGAAAATTAATTTAAAACATTAAAACTATATACTAGTTTCTCTTCAGGTCATCTAAATATTTGACTTAATGTGTTGTGGATGAGGTGAGTATCTGTATACATACAACCATATTTAAATATCTCTGCCTGAATATAATGTTTGCAGAGTTCATAAGCATAAACCAAATTCCAGGTTTGTTTCTACATTTCAATAAATGCCATAATTCTTTTAATAGACTCTCTCTGCATCTCATATTTTAACATTTTTTTAAATCTTTTCTCCTCCTTCCTCTCTCTCCTTTTCCTTTCCCATATTCTGAGATGTGCTCATTCTGAATTTGATAATTGATAGTAAATGAAAAGCTGATGACTAACAATGCAGTGAAAAATAAACTGATAGCTACAGTCTGAATTAGACCAAGGTAAAATTAATCAAGGGGAGATTTTCTTAGGAGGATCACAGATGCTACCTGTCAAAGGGATTACACGTGCTTAATGTATCTGTGGAATATAATAAGGCCCCTGTAGCTCTCATATGTTCATTCTGTGGCAGAGCTTTCTATGATCTTGGCTTCCTTGCAATAGTGTCATTTTTCTGCATTACCATTCCTCTTGATCTTCCTTTCATTTAGCCACTAAACCTTTAGTAGAAGCAACAGAAAAATGTCAGAGAAGCCACAGGAGGAACTATTGGCCTTCTATTCAGATTCTTGCACCAGTGTCTTTTGAACCAACTATGGGTTATTAAAGCAGCACTTTATTTTTATCCATAGCAGGTCTTCCAGTAAAAAGTTCTCATCACAGATTACATAAATATGTTAGTGTTAGAGGAGAAATATTAGAATTCTACCTAAATGAATTAAAATTGAATTCCAGCATGCCCAGTTTCAGACTTGTCCAGGAATCAATACATTTTCCCACTGTCTGCTTCACTACATATGTTTTGCTACTAACCCTAATCAAACATTTTATGAGCTTTTACTTCTGTGCATTCCCAGATCTGCAAAGAAGAGGTTCCTTTAGGGTCCCTTTAAGTTTGCAGTGGTAGTTGAGTTGGACTTATCTGAATAATTTTCCCTCCACCTCAATTTGTGTTTATACTTAGGATCAGGGTGGATAAAAATCAATGATCTTTTTTTAAAAAAATCAAAAAAATCAGATTTTAAATGGGATTTTTTAAATTTAAATCGGATTTTTTTTATTTTTATTGAATTTATTTTAATAAAAAACTTTTGGGGTAAAAATCTATCGTAAGATAGTTTTCTATTTAAGATACATAAATAATTTAGTTTATTCAGCATGAAATGGAGCTTAGTTATGTAGCATGAGGCTGTATATTCTGCAACACTGGGACTATCGGTGAGTCAACAATGGGTCAAAGGAGTAGCAGAGATGACACTTGCTCTTTAAAAATTATGATTTAAATCAAGTTGATTTAAATCAAGCCTTTTTACTAGTGATTTAAATCATGATTTAAATTGTGATTTAAATCAACTCGATTTAAATCAAATCCACCCTGCTTAGGATCTTTAATATATAAGTTATTGCTCATGAAATGCCTCTGCCTAGGTTGAATTCTGTCCTTCTGAAGTGAAAGTGCCTAATTTTTTGCTTTTATGTATGTTAGAAAGGGAAAATGGCAGGAATCACTAGTACAAAGAAATCTGTATCCTTCATAAGAGCCTACAGTATTGTTTGAAGACCATAGATTTGTGAATTTCCATTAGCATAGTAATAAGCAATGAGACAGGACATGGAGGGCTTGCTTGCTAAATTTGCATCCTATATATATTTGCCAAGAATGTGCTGATTCTCGAGGGATGGCTTTGGTTCAAGTGTGTCTTATTGTAGTACCTGATTATCACTTGGCAAATTGTTTGATGTTTAAACTAAACTGATTCCGCCATATCTAGAAACAAGGTTCCCCCCCTCCCCAAATCAATAACTTTCTTCCTCTTAAATGTGATAATTCATAACATACTGGTCTGCACTTGGTGGATAATGGAATGCTGGAAGCCTCCCAGGGTGTGTATGAATTGAAGAGGAAGAGAGCCAGACAGTTGCCATTTGAAGGTGGTGCCAAGAAGCTGTAAGCAAGCAATACTCTTTCTCCAAATAATTAGGCTTTGCAAATCCTCAGTCAGTGTAGTTAACACTATTAAAATAGTTTCACAGAGTTATTATTAACTTGTTTCACTTGTGATATTTTCCCTTCGGCATGCTTTTTTAAAATTATTTTATGATCATTGACTGTGGCAGTAAGAAAATGAATAACCATCTCCTGGCATTTCATGTTCTAAGATACCCTTTGGACAAACAGATTAAGTAAAGGCACTATTACAACTATGTATGCCTAAACAAGCAAAGGGCATATGTGGGCTTGGCTTTCAATTCCTCAGAAGTAGCCTACTCAAGTGCATGATTAGTATACATAACACACCTAAAGCTCATGCTACGTACTTTCCCTTCTTTTGCTAAGGGACAGGAAGAGGCCATATTTATTTATTTATTTGGCAGTATTTATGCTGAAGGACTCAGGGCGGCGAACACAGGTTAAAAACATACAATGATAAAATAATAAAATCCCGTTAAAACCAAATTAAAATCAATTAATAATAAAACCCAAGAATCAGCATCAGCCCATTCATTGGAATAGCCAAGTCTTCAGGCCTCAATGGAAGGAGCGGAGATCCAGGGCCGTTCGGAGCTCAGTGGGTAGTTCATTCCAAAGGGTAGGGGCACCCACAGAGAACGCCCTACTCCTGGGCGTCGCCAGACGGCATTGCCTGGTCGACGGTACCCTGAGGAGAGCGGCTCTATGAGAGCGGACAGGACGGTGGGAAGCAGGCAGGAGATGGTCCTGCAAGTACCCGGGGCTAAGCCGTACAGGGAAGGAATGTAGAATGTAGCATGTGTTTGTCACTTTGCCAACTCAGTCAGTCCCTAGCATTTTTAAATAAGGTTTGGAAAGAATCCTATTTGAAATGCTAAAGAATTGCTGGGAGTCACTGTAGGTAAAGCCAGACCAGGTGAACCAATAGACTGAGTTGGTACTTTTGAAAAACAAAAGAAACATGTTGGTGCTTAAAATCAAGACTAGGCCTGTTACTGTTTTCTAAATTTGGAGTAATGCTGTTAGCTGATACAAAAATGTGACAAAAATTCAGAATCATGATAAGTAAAGTTACATCATAGTTTTCATTTTACAAAAGAAGACCTAGAGGTAAAAGAATAAATGCAAAGCTTTCACTCTGGAATATTCTGTTACCTTTTCTTACAATTTTAGATTCTGAGTTTGTAACTATTTTGGTAATACAGATGGTCCTCAACTTACCACAGTTCGCTTAGTGCAGTGATGGCTAACCTTTTTGCCATCACGTGCCAGGAGCGGGGGGGAGGGGGGTTGCGCACACATGTGCCCACTTCTATGCGCCCCGCCCCCATGCACGACCCCCGCCCGCCCGCTCCCGCTGCTCCTGGCACATGATAGCCCGGTGGACCCGTTTATCTCTCTCCCCAGGCTCCAGAGCTGTTCTAGGAGTCTGGGGAGGGCGAAAACGGCATCCCCACCCCCACCCCTGGAGGACGAAAATGGCCCGTTTGCTGAGCTCATGTGCCCACCTGTGGCACCTGTGCCATAGGTTGGCCATCACGGGCTTAGTGACTATTCAAAGTTACAACGGCACTGAAAAATGTGATTTATGACCATTTTTCACAGTTACAACCTTTCCAGCATCCCCATGATCATGTGATCAAAATTCAGATGCTTGGCAACTAGTTCATACTTATGACCGTTGCTGTGTCCCCAGATCGCCTTTTACAACTTTCTGACGAGCAAAATCTATGGGTAAGCCAGATTCATTTAACAACTAGGTTACTAACTTATCAATTTCAGTGATTCACTTGACAACTGTGTCAAGAAAGGTCATAAAATGGGGCAAAACTCACTTAACAAATGTCTCACTTAACAGTGGAAATGTTGGGCTCAATTGTGGTCGTATTCAAGGACTACCTGTATATTTTTCAGTGGTTTCTTCAACATTTACTCCATCTTTGACAGTATTTCTCTAGTCTACCTGTTCTGTGATGGGGACATGAAAACCTACTCTCCAGCCCAATTGCTTGTTCCAGATGTGCCCCAGATACGATTTTTAAATCTACTTGGCCCTTGATAAACATACTTACCCAGAGATTGCTGTAATCCTCACATCTAGTTTATGATGTTTATTTTGCAATCCCACAACGTGAACTATTCTTGAAACATCATGCCAAAGAATTTACGTCTCATCCAGCTCCATTCCTAGAATAGTGTGTCCTTCCAATCCCAATTGGAACTTTAACCTGACAGTTCTTCCAAGACCACACATGTGGTGCTACCTCCCAAATTTAAAACAGATTTAGTGCTTTCTTTAGGGAGCAAGATACATTTGAAAGCTTCAGCATTTGTTCCACTCGCTTCCTAAAGCTGCTCTTAGAGTCATTACTGTACAGGTAGTCCTCAACTTAAAAACAGTTTGTTTAGTGACTGTTCAAAGTTACAATGACACTGAAAAAGTGACTCATGACCATTTTTCACACTTATGACTGTTGCAGCACTCCCGTGGTCACATGAGCAAAATATGGACACTTGACAATTGATTCATATTTATAACTGTTTCTGTGTCCATGGGGGTCATGTGATCACTTTTTGCGACCTCCTGACAAGCAAAGTCGGTGGGGAAGCCAGATTCACTTAACAACCTTGTTACTTAACAACTGCAGTGATTCACTAAGCAGCTGTGGCAAGAAAGGTCATAAAATGGGGCAAAACTCACATAACAAATGTCTTGCTTAACAGCAGAAATTTTGGGTTTAATTGTGGTCATAAGTTGAGGACCACCTGTATACCAGTTTCTTTTAAAGTGGTGATTTGAATTCGTATGAAGATTACTTAGCTTTTAGGGGAAAATATTTATGTAAATGTTTGATGTAACTAAATGAGTACCACACAAATACAATAAACATAGTTTACATTGTCAATTTTTTCTCCTTTTTTGTGAGCACTTTATTGCTTCAGTGGAGAACTAATATCAGGCACTAGATTTGAGAACTAATGCTACAATATATTTCTTAATTTGTTCTCCATTTGTAGTTTGCACCAGTGGTTGCCAAAGAAAGAAATGTTCTCCTTGATAGATTTGAAATCACTTCTGTATCTGTCCTCCTCTTGCCCATTTTTTTAAAACTTGGAGCCTAGCTTCACAATCTTTTCTTTTAAGTGTTAGTGGGCAGAGTGGGTGAGTGTTCACCTATCAAAAGTTATGTTTTCTGCTAACCAGAGAGAAATTAAGGAAAAGACAGAACATCCCATTTCAGGGAGGCAGACAGTAAGCAAAAACTGCAAGTAATGGTAGAAAAATTCTCTTTGGGGAGCTGACATTCTTCTCCTCAGAAATATGAAAAATTCCAGCATGTTCAAGGCTTATATTCAGAAGCCATCTTGTCTGCAGATATTTAAAATCAGACTCAGATGAAACATGTTTTTACTTTGTTTAAATCTTGTTTCTAGATAACTTTTACAGTAATCTAATTAGGATAGAAATGAAAAATGCCAGAAGTAGAACATACCTCAGCGTTAAGAATATACAGACATGTTTGCCTTTATCATTTGTATTAAGTTGTGAAGGCATTCTCCAAAAGACAGTTACAAATAGCAGCAATTTGCCAGAAACTAGTTGTAGTTTTTGAAAATGAGTTACTAAATATTCTATTACATGTACAATAAACGAAGAACAGTCCCGTTGCTGGTTTCAAAACAGCTTATAAATGGAGAGGGGGGAAAGCAAAAATATTGCCTTAAGAACAAATTAAATCGGAATGACTGTGTAAATGGAAATTCTCATTTGGACCCTTATGAAGCATGCTAAATAGAATTGCAGAACAATATCTGATATTATTATCCCCTTTGATGAAATGTTCTCTTTACAATACAAAATGTCATTTTCTTTTTTTTCTTTTTTTTTAAATCTATTGTAATGTATCTGGAAGCCAGAAAATAAATTCTACAAGTACCCTAACAGGAATCACTTTGAACGGAGTTGTTTCAGTTTTATTTTATTTTTTAAATGTTCGGTCAACAGAACCATTTTTAGGCATCTATATGCAAAGGGCAAGGCCCTTAATTGCTACTACACTGAGTGCAAAACAGCAATGGCAAAGAAGATACAAAAGATTGCAGAACAAGGGAAATAGCAAAGAGATTAGGACTATTATGGCTCATAGTTTCGCCACTTCAAATCTTGTTTATAGGAAGTGAGCAAGGACACATTTTAGTGCCAGTTTTATTCCTCTCCAGCAAACCTTGGCAGTGGTAAAGTTATACTTAATTGAAAGATCCATCTAAATTTGCCCTAAAGTTGGAAAGTTTGCTAAAGCTATCCAAAGGAAATGGGGACTGCAATTTGTCAAAGAATACACATTCTTTTCATAGAAGATACGCAGTGATACCTGGAACCATGACAAGTAACTTGTGCAAAGTCTTTGTGACGGTTTTCTTTAAATATGCAAACATTTCCATGTATTGCATCTACTTAACTTTTTTGGTCATGCTTCCTTTGGTTAATTATAGAGCTGGATTTTGGCCTTTTTCCTTTCTAAAGAGATGCGGATCCGTTGGCAAACTACAGATTTCCTTTTTGTTCTGCTGGAAGCAGCACTCTGTTCTAATTTGCCATGGGTACTTCAGGAACAACTTATCTGTTAGGTACGAGAGGCACAGTGCCTAGGGCCCACAAAAATGTGAACTCTAAAATTTAGCAATGTTGATGTGCGATAGAGATAATTAATCTGCAACTCTTGATTATTATTACAAAATAATATTTAGATTATTTACGATTCCTTAGTTCTTTGTAAAAATATGAAGAATACAATGAAATCATATAAAATATAATTTGTAATACCATTTTTAATGGAAGGAGGGGTCCATAAAGGCAAAAGTAATTATTGAGCCTGATGAGTACTACATCACCTTTGGCATAGGTACTCCAATTTGTCTTTAAGGTGAAGTTCCATTCTTAAGTACACTCAGATTTACAATAGGCCATGCCAGAAAGAATTGTATAACTACATGTATGAACGTTACAACTGGGATAAGTAAACTTGATTATTATTATCATTTCCCTATTTGGAATGAGTGAGGAATGAATGTGAAGGATCTGCATTAGATAGTAATTATTTAAAAGTATCACTTAAAAATTGAATTCCCTGACATTCCACTCTCCCAATTGTGGGTACATTGTCCCATGATTGGTATTGCAATTCAGATTCTTTTTTATGTTTTGCAGATCTTTTCTTTACTATTTTGATGGGTATATGTTGTCTCACATATTTTATCCCAAGTAGCCTTCCCAATTATTTCCTACGTGTGCACTTACATTTTTCAAATAAGATTTTATAATGTTCTTTCCAGATTCTTATAATTAACATTTCTGAAGCTGCATTTTTTACTAGCAGCCACTGATATCAAAAGATTCAATGTTCTTTGCTGGGGATTTGGATTCCTGATATTCTTTATTTGAGTTTAAATTCATAAACATTTCAGTATGCCAATAATGTAAAAACGTATCTGTTTGGGTCAGAGTCTATGTACATCATGGTGTTTGTATGACTTTAACAAGTTACTGAAAACCTAATAAATGTGGGTCAGCAGTGGCACACCCCAAAACTGTAAAGTAACACTTGATTATGAACACACAATACTGAATAATGATAAGTAAGCATTTTTTGTGAAGCTCTTGCTTGGGGACATGAAAGCAAACTTTCCTATGTTGGTTTTTAAGATGGAGTTTCTGCTGTGCAAACCAAGCAAAACCTCAGCAAACATTGTCTTATTCTATTCTAGACATGATCAGTCAAAGGTCCAAAGGAGGCAAAAACAGCGGATGTACTCAACTTGGCACAGGAAGGGGCACTCTGCGTCTACGGGCCAAGGGACCAGCCACCGTGGAAGAACAGGTGTGTATTCCACGGTCCCAACTCCATTGGTCAGAAAGATAAGTAGCTCTGTTGAGAAAGTGGAGCTCTTTCTTCCATCCAAGGATAAGACAGAGCAGATAGCTACAAAGCTCTGTTGAAAAGGATGTCCGGCAACACACCAAGCTTCACTTCTGCTGCCTCATCTTTCTATGCCTCACCTTCCTTCCTCATTCTGTATGGCAAAAAAGAAAAGAAAAGTGGTGAATCAGCAGTAAGCAGTAATAAAGATTGGCTGCTCTACCAAGCTTACATTTGCGAATCTTGGACCAGACGTCTTCCCCCTGAACTCCTTTCATATTGTTTAATTTATTTTTCCTCTCCTCTACCAAAGTATTTTGCTGCATTGTAACCACCATCAGTTCTGTCTTAGTGGGTATAGTTATGTGGATTGTTTTTTCAGTTAGCAAAAGGGTTATTTTGGGTTATTGTTGCTATTTTGGCAATTTGGCCTCCCGGGAGGTTACACGAGGCTGGCTCCAGGGCGTTATTAATGCTTCCTTGAGTGAGGGTCACTTCCCCGCTGCCCTGAAAGAGGCGGTGGTGAGGCCTCTCCTCAAGAAGCCGTCCCTGGACCCAGCAATATTGGCTAACTATCGTCCTGTCTCCAACCTTCGCTTCATTGCGAAGGTTGTTGAGAGTGTGGTCGCGCAACAGTTTCCACAATTCCTGGAGGAAACATCCTATCTGGATCCGTTCCAGTCAGGTTTCAGGTCTGGGCACAGCACGGAAACGGCATTGGTCGCGCTGGTTGATGATCTCTGGAGGGCTCGGGACAGGGGTTATTCCTCTGTTCTGGTCCTATTAGATCTCTCAGCGGCTTTTGATACCATCGACCATGGTATCATGCTGCACCGGCTGGAAGAGTTGGGGGTGGGAGGCACCGTGTTACGGTGGTTCTCCTCCTTTCTCTCCGACCGGTCGCAGTTTGTGTTGGCAGGGGGGCAGAGGTCGACCTCGAGGCCTCTCATTTGTGGAGTGCCGCAGGGATCGGTCCTCTCGCCCCTTCTGTTCAACATTTATGTGAAGCCGCTGGGCGAGATCATCCGTGGCTTTGGGGTGAGATACCACCAGTACGCTGATGACACCCAGCTGTACATCTCCACCCCAGGCCACCCCAACGATGCCCTTGAAGTGATGTCCCAGTGCCTGGAGGCTGTGCGGATCTGGATGGGGAGGAACAGGCTCAGGCTCAACCCTTCCAAGACTGAGTGGCTGTGGCTCCCGGCATCCCGATATAGTCAGTTGACTCCATCACTGACTATTGGGGGCGAGTCTTTGGCCCCCACTGAAAGGGCTCGCAATCTGGGAGTCCTCCTGGATAGGCAGCTGTCTTTGGAGGAACATCTGACGGCTGTTACCAGGGGGACCTTTTATCAGGTTCGCCTGATTCGCCAGTTGCGGCCCTTTCTTGATCGGGATTCCCTGTGCACAGTCACTCATGCCCTCGTCACCTCTCGCCTTGACTACTGTAACGCTCTCTACATGGGGCTCCCCTTGAAGAGCACCCGGAGGCTCCAGCTGGTCCAGAATGCAGCAGCGCGGGTAGTGATGGGAGCAACATGGCGCTCCCATGTAACACCACTCCTGCGCGAGCTGCACTGGCTCCCGGTGGTCTTCCGGGTGCGCTTCAAGGTGTTGGTTATCACCTTTAAAGCGCTCCATGGCATAGGGCCTAGCTATCTCCGAGACCGCCTACTGCTACCGATGACCTCCCATCGACCCGTGCGCTCCCACAGAGAGGGCCTCCTCAGGGTGCCATCAGCCAAACAATGTAGGCTGGTGGCCCCCAGGGGGAGGGCTTTCTCTGTGGGGGCTCCCACCCTCTGGAATCAGTTGCCCCCGGAGATAAGAAGAATCCAGGACCTCAATGCCTTCCGTCGTTCCCTGAAAACCTATCTTTTCCAGCAAGCCGGGTTGGCTTAAGAAGAAATTTTAAAACTTTTAAATCCTTTTAATTAGTCTGTGATTTTTAATTTTTTGGCCCAAATTTTATATATATTTTTAAATGTTTTAATATTTGTATTCTATGTTTTTTATCTTGGCTGTACACCGCCCTGAGTCCTCAGGGAGAAGGGCGGTATATAAATTCGAAATTAAATTAAATTAAATTAAATTAAATTGGGTTTTGTTTTGTTTTTTCACAGCCCTCTGCATTTGAGGAAAAGGCCATTGAAAAGGTTGATGATCTTCTGGAGAGCTACATGGGTATCCGTGACACAGAGCTAGGTAAGCTTTTTTAAAAATCTGGATGCTAAATTGCTAAGAGATGGCAGGCAGTGAGTTGTAGCTGATCACAACCTACTCCTGCCTATTTTTACTCCTGTGCTTAGGAATAGAAATAAATGTGAGGGTTTCCTTGTCCTTCCTTAGATTTATGTTTAGTTCTATAAACTATACACATATAGCCCTATAAAAGTGTTTGGGGATAGAATTAA
The DNA here is from genome assembly GCF_059756535.1 of Pantherophis guttatus. Taxonomy (NCBI): domain Eukaryota; kingdom Metazoa; phylum Chordata; class Lepidosauria; order Squamata; family Colubridae; genus Pantherophis; species Pantherophis guttatus. Next base: position 173,027,424 of record NC_142064.1, read on the forward strand.
TGCTTATTTCTGATTTTTTTTTCTTCCTCTGCAGCTGCTACCATGGTGGAGTTGGGCAAGGACAAGCAAAATCCTGATGAATTTGCAGAAGCATTGGATGAGCAGCTGGGTGATTTTGCCTTCCCAGATGAGTTTGTCTTTGATGTCTGGGGAAGCATTGGAGATGCCAAGGTTGGGCGCTACTAGGACTGTAAACATACTAGACCCCCTCCCACAGAAACTATGGACAGACCAGTGATGATTCTGGAATACTACAGCGCCCTTCCTTTTGATGCTGGGCCCACTGATTGGAAGGGATCCTAGAGCAATAAGTAATCTGCATTATTGACTGGATTGTAATGTGAACTGGGGGCAGAATTTCTGCTGCTTGCTTCCAGCCCCTCTTGTTGGAAATTCCCTCAGCCCTGGGTACAATCAAGCCATTCAGTTTGCTCTGTGTTCTAGTGTGAGATAGGTGCTACCAGTTGCTTCATACAGTTTGCTATTTCTTAGAGAGGTATGGCTGCTGCATGTTGGATTTCTAAGCTTATTCTGGTTTGAGAGCGAGCATAACTGAAATAGCCATTCAGATTTAAATGGATAACGAGCTGTTTTTGTTTTGAGAATCAGATACTCTCCACGGGAGCTGAATGAAAGGAGGGATGGACGGAATTGGCTTTTTCAGCTCTAATAAAACTGGAGGAGAGATCCTAGCTCTGCATATTTGCTCTGAGCAGGTTGGTGCCCGAGGAGACACACACTTCCTAGTTCTTCTGAAAGCTTGATCACCCTTCCCCAGTTCATCTGACATCTGTGTTGGTACGAGGCACATAAAAAACCAGCCCCTCCCATTTGGGAACATCTCACTTGGTCTCTGTCCCCTTGATCCTGGTGACTTACTTAGACATTAGCTAGAAGATGCAACAGTGATGCTTCTGCTCAAGGTTAGCACAAACTAGGTTAAGAAATAACTTTCATTCCATCCCATTACCAACATGTATTAGATATGTACGAGTGGCAATCAGTTGTTAAAAGAGATTCCAACTATGAAGCATAACTGTTGATTTCTGCTAGGCATCAGTTGATGAACTTGATCTATTTTTGATCAATGGCCTCAAATATTGTGGCTGGAAAATAATTCACACACAGTCAATTGCTACAGAGAGCACATATAGCATACATCTAACCCCCCAAGTACTGGTCCTTATGGATGGGTCTGGCACATTCTGTTGTTTGAATGTTACTCTCTCAGAACCATATGCAGTTTTCAGCCTCATCTACCCTGCCCTTTTTAGCTCTGTGTTTCGGCTTTTAATCCCTGCCAACTCATGATATGTGGATAGTACAAAGGCTATTGTGCGGGTTCTCTCTTTCAGGGGATGGAACTGTATTGAATCGTTAATTCAATGGCATTTTCTCCTCCACCTCACTGATTCTGGAACATTCCTTTTCTAAACTGGCTGTAGCAAACTCCTCTTTTCAAAGTAAGGGGTTTTTTTTCCCCAAAAAAATGTGGGGATTTTTTTCCAGGAGGAAGGGCAGCAGCAGAAGTCCCTTGTTGTCTAGGTATGGGCATACCCTTAATGTCTGTCTGAACTAATTTTGTCCTGCTGACCTACCTCCTAGGGTTGGCCCAGTTCATTTCTTGTTATTTATATTCTTTCACCCATGTGTTCATTCTCAAATTCTGGGCCTCTCCCCTGTGCCACAATCCATTACTGTAATTATCCAGTAATTAATAACATCATCTTCACATACACCTTACAGCCTCAGCCCACCTACTGTATCTCTAAAACACTAATTCCAGGTAAGATATGGAGCTTGCAGGCCTCTGGATCATACCTCAAGCGCAGAGCGTGTGAGGCTTCTTCTAAGCCTTGCTGTTTCTTGTGTCCTGGCACTGGAAACCTCTTAGGGAAAACAGGCACCATGTCCTCCTTGGGCATATTTTTGTATTCTGCAAGTAAATTGTCTTTAAGATAAAATATATCTATACTATTAAACTGTGTGCATGGTGGTGTGTTTAGAACAGTTACTGTAATTACAATTAATGAACCGGTAAGAATGGAAAGAAGGCACTGAACCTGTAGAAGGGGTTGGAGAATCTACATTACATATTGGGAAAAGAAATGTATCCAGACCAATATAGAAGAAACCAACTGCAGCCCACAGAATTTTGTCCTGTTTTATTTTAGCTTTGTTTGCACTCTTTCCTTGAGAAACTTTACTGCCCGTTATTTTTCTCAAGCTTTGGAAATTCTCCTCTAGACCTGTGCCCTGTCACAGCTGCAGTTTGAAAAGGATGTGCATGGGATGGCAGCAGTCGCCTGACTCTTGAGTTGGCATATATACCCTGCTCATGTGGACCGGTCTGTAGATCACTGAAAAGGATTCTTCTACAGGTGAAGCTGAACCCAGAGGATGGGTTGCATGGAGCCAACAGTTGCATTTTAATAGGCCCTCTGGGATTCTGCAGTGACTGCTAAACTGGATGTCTAGTCCTATGCAATGGACTTACGCAGTGGTGAAATGTAAAATTCGTTACTACCGGTTCTGTGGGCGTGGCTTGGTGGGGGGTAATGTGACGGTGGGCATGGCCAACTTTTTTTTTTTACTTTTAAATGCATTTTTTCTACAACCTCTTCGGCTGAAAAAATGCTTTTAAAAGACTCTGATGAAAAAATGCTTTTAAAAGGCTCTGATGCCCATTGTCAGAGATCCCAGCTGAGCCACGCGATCATCAGAGGCTTTTTTTAACTTTTAAAAGCATTTTTTCGGCAGAAGAAAAAATGCTTTTAAAAGTAAAAAAAAGCCTCTGAAGATCACATGGCTCAGCTGGGCATGGGGGGGGGCAGGGATTTTTGCTACCGGTTCTCTGAACCACCCGCCACCATCACTACCGGATCAGGCGATCCGGTCCAAACCGAGAGCATTTCACCCCCAGACTTGAGTTTAAAAGCTATTTTTTCACATCCTTCCTTTCATATTAATTCTACATAATATGAGTCAAACATTGAAGTTATTGGAGATGTTCTGAAAAGTCTTTTAAAGATCTTTTAGAATGTTGTTTGTCTTTAAATAGACAACCTAAAAGCACTCATTTCCAAAACTGCTTTACAAAGATCAATTGTGTCATGATCTTTGACGGTAGGCTCTGTCATATATGGTAAATCGTGACACGTATGTAAAAAGGATACGCAAGAGGCAAACAGCAGATGCTGGCTCCCCAGTGTCTAGCAGCTTGAAGGAGACTGGTGAAAATGATAATGAGGATGGTCCAAATCAACTGAAACACACCCACACCCACATACACACCAATCTAAAGGAAAGAATAATGCTGCTTCTCTTTTCTGCATCCTTTTAAAGTGGCTTCTGTTAGAGGGCATTCTTATTTCCCAGCTTTTCTACTATAGCTAGTCACTGTCCCATAGAGGCTACAGAGCAGATGGATGTTAGGCTTTGTTTCGAATGCTTCTGCCAACATTTGAGTGGGACTATCAGCTGTATCTTTGAGAAGCCCAGACCAGGAATAAACATACTGTGTTGCTAATTAAGTTTGGGCTGGGAAATGGGATACTTCCCCCCATGGGAGATAAAGAACAAACAATAAGGTAGAAAGAATCTGTTTGTTCATTTGTTTCAGGATGCACAAGATGAGATGGAATTCAGGTCTAATCCAAGATTCATTAGGCTCATGTGCCGGATGGAATATTTTTCCATCTGTCAAGAGGGTAACACAATCACACAAGGCTGGGAACACCATGGCTCCTGGTCTGCTTCTGAAAATATTGGGGGGGGAGTCCCTAACTTTCCTCTTTCATTTAAAGTCACTAGCCTCCAAAAAGTGTTCCAAGATTATACTAAAGCATTTGGGATGGTGTTTACTAAATTTGTCTGAAACATCCTGATTTTGCTTTATTTGCCATTTACTTGGATCCATTTAAATTTATGTATAAAGACCAAATTTGAAGACTACTGGAAAGTGGTGGGACTGCCAACTGTTAGAGGTTGTGTAAAAATCAACCTGCTCTCTTCACTCCAACACCAACAATTCCTTGCATAGGTGCATGGCTGCAAAAGTAATCTTGCTCCAGCTAAGTAGCTCACTCTGAGATGGACGTAATCCTCATGAACAGTCCTTGTCACACTTCACAGCATTCTCTTGATTGACACTTAGCCAGATGATATGTGGGTACCAGTTGTTCCAATGGATTTCACACAAATGAAAACCATCCATTTGCAGGAGCCCAGAACTGAAAAGTGCTTTGGGGCAGCTTTTAGTCTAGAGCCACTGTTGAACAGCCTCTCCACAGGAATTAGATTACAGTACAATTCCTATTACCTTCAATATGCCGGAGGTGAATTATAAAATTGATAGTGGAAAGGCTGAGTCTAATGGTGTGAGATTCTTTAATGACCACAATCTTTTCAAGAAGAGCAACGGTTTTAGTCTCTTATATGAAAAAAGTCTAATGGCACCTTAAAATGTTATATATTATCATGTACAATAAATCTTTTTGGGTCCTAGCTCACTTCCCATTTTTATTTTCGCCATTCCCTCTTGTCCCAAACAGCACCTCTATGAATATCATATGTTCTCACGGAGCTAAGCTCTATGCATCTATGGTGTGAAGTAGGTAGCCTGATCATAAGAACATTAATTTTAAATTGGCAGAAAACTGTTGGAAAAGTGTCTAAAGATTAGATGAGTATATGAGAAAAGACTCTGGCATTCTAGTTCCATCTGTGACCATCTATAGGTACAAGAGGAAGTTCTACTAAATCACAGAGGCAACTCATATTCTTTTCATGAAGCTGAAGAAGGGAGCACAGAGCAAATTCCAGTTAGTCTCATGACTCAGAGCCTTTTTTTAAAAAAAAAAAATTGGTAGCCTATAACACTTTTATATGATAATTCCACAGTTAATCTTCCTTTGTAAAAGGTAGCCTCAGTGGGAGCAACTTTTATTTGTCCTCAGAATATTCCTTGCACAATAGTGCAGGAGTTAAGGTTCAATGGGAATCTGGTACAGATCAATGGTAGGTTAGCAGTAACCATTCAGGTACCACTTGCAAACCCTATTCCTCGGGACTGTGAAGGCAAGGAATCACTGCAACTTAACATTGAGCATTGGGTGGAAAATATTTCCTTGCAGGCAATCACCAGCTTGGAAGAGATTGATAGATCCTGTGTATAATTGAGTCATTGCACATTCCTAGTGCGGTTTTTTTTTTTTTTAAAGTCTCTCATATAGATAACCTCTAAATGCTACACAAACACATAACTCGGCTGACACAGAATCCTTTCCAGATGTGCACAGCAGTTGCCTGACTTTTAGTCTCCCAGCTAGAACTGGCAAGCAACCTGCTCACAATTACTGCCTGTTCTATTGGCTTATCATTTCCATTCCCAAAATCTGCCTCCATTCTTATTTTTCAACAGCCTGCTGAAATAAGCAATTTGATCACTGGCTGCTAGAACACTGTGATTAGAACTCACGGTCTCCTGGTCTCTAGCCGAGTGCCTTAACTACTAGACTAAACTGGCTCTTCTCTTTGAATCCTTCCTTGATCATAAACCAAATCTCCATTTGCATCTAGGAAGACTTATCAGCCATTCTTTCCACAAGCAAAACAGAAGTTAGGTTGAAAAATTGTATATGCTGTATTAACTAACACAGATATGGCCACCAGATGGGGCCACTAGACACATTTCAAGAGTAAGGTAGTAAGCCGAACACTATAGCGATCTGGCCCAATGTGCATATATCACCTGAATAGTAAGCCTGCTTGCACAAGTCCTAAAGGAGCTGCCTTCCCCTGGGGCAATCTCGTTTATTCAATGCTAACACTAAATTAAATTCTTGTAGCTCCAGTGCAGCCTGTTTATTCTCTATTTGACAAACTGATCTTGGAGCAGACTTTGAACCAGATTCTAACTACTAAACAATCAAAGAATTCAGTGTGAAATTGTGTATCTATTTATCTTACAGTCTTTTAAGAGGTATGCGGAACTGCCTACACATTGGGTAATTTAGTAACATGCTATTTGGTCACTTTTTCAGTTCTGTTAAGAACGCAGGTATCCTTAAGCACGGAAGTAATTTCTTACCCCTGTTCTCTATCTAGATGTACACAACTCCCAATCTACATACAGCTACCGCCAACCTCCTGAAATAGTCTTTCCAAAATGAGACACCAAAGTGGTTGAAGTTTGGCTGAACTATTTTTCCTTCAATGCATAAACACTTTCCTTGTAAGTTTACAACTTACTCCAAAAGTTTACAGCTTTCTCCAGAATATCCATAGACAGAAATTTACTCAAACTTACAAAGTCAACTTTTCAAAGCCTCATGCTTATACACACATATAGAGAGGGAGGGGGGAGAGGGAGAGGGGGGGAGAGAGAGATGCCAGCTGACCTTGGTTTATAGTTTCTAGGCTGTTTGCTCAGCCTTGGCTAGAAGGATTCTTGGGGACTCAGGCTGAATTGAAATAAAGCTTGCTAGGTCCCAAAGTCATCCATTTCCATGGTTATTGCAAGAGCAGCCAATCTGAACAAGAATAAAGCAAATCATTGAACACTGAAAAAATAATTGAACATTCATGCTTGCAAATATCATACTTAATCCAAAGGTTCCTCAACCCAGTGAAATACAAGCCCATTCAAGACTGGTTTCTTACACAATAAATAGTTTAATCTGCACAGTAATTGAGAACTCTATCCCATTGCAGCTTCAGGGCATTGTTTTGTGAGAGGACCAAGGTAACAAATAGTATCAAATGTTTTTTTTAAAAAATCCTACCCTTTTACTAATTTTCTATGCATATACATCAATTCAATATTCTTTATTGAAGGGAATACAGTCCCATTTCCCGATAGCCTGTCACTTTTGTATTTTCTAATGTTCAAGGCATCCTTCTTACCAAATAATGACTTTTCATTAGTAAAGAGATAAGTACCCCCAACATCCTTTGAAGGGTGACTTGGCAACTTTTCAGACCTCTATTATACCCTAGATTGAAAATTGCATAGTTTGAACACCATGAGATGCACACAACCTTTATGTACACAGCTTTTATGTACATATTCTATAGTAATGTAGTATTTTATAGTTATATTCTGGCACTAAAGTATGGCAGAAGAATGATGTAACAGGTAGGACACTGTCAGAGAGAAAGGGTGGAGTTTTGTTCATGTAGCCCATAAATACTTCAGGAAAAGACAGGCTCCACAAAATGATGCTTGTTTGTGTTTTAAGAGTTGTAGGAAGAAATATCCTTCTGGGTTCTGCTCCAAGTGGGGAAAAAGACACTGGAAACATGGAGACTGCTTTGAAAGATGGTTTAATGGTGGACAGGATCACATGGCTTGAGTTCCTGAACAGAAAAGGGCAGATATAGCAAGTTTTCAGGTTTTATGCTCTCTCTGGCTTTGAACTTCCTAGGGCCCAGAAAGAGTATCCTGATTGGTTGTCAGACTTCCAGGGGGTGGGGGTCTTAGCTAGCCTTGTTGGCTGATGTAATCTTCCCAGGTGCCATGTGGTGAGTTTTGTCCTAGATGGATCCCATTGTCTTGCAGATGAGGTCCATTGACAAAGATTGAGTTTCTGCCTCTGGCCCATTAACAAAAGGGTGGGGGCAGGAAGGTGGGAGCTGCTCCGTCTTTAAAAACATGCTTCTCCATTTCTCATACAGGGAAACGTAATATTCTGCCTTTTTAATATTTCCCAAAATATTTCATTCTCCTAGGAAAGGGGTGCGTACTAACCTCCTACAGAGTCATGGTAAATGTCTCCAAGATGACAACTAAAAAAGTGGATGCTACTTCAAGGTCCAAAAATACATTCTGCCCATCTCTTCCTGGTTTTGCTCCAAAGTTGGCTCCAGGGACAAGCTCATGGCAAAATGTAGAACTTTGATCCAGCTCCGGCACAGATAAAGCATAGGGCCAATTTGCCAAGTTGCTCCTAGAGTTATGAGATAGAATGAGACATCAAGATCCAATGTCACTTTGGGTCTGAGTGACGACAATAAAGCCTACCCTGAGGAACACTTAACTATTGTGGCACTCATCCCTGCGTTCCAGTTTTGGCAGAAGGATTCTGGAGGAACGGGGGGAGGGGGGAGAAGAGCATTCCTGTTCTGCCCCAGCTACGGACCTCAAAGAATGCAGCACACACACAGTCTGTACAAACCTTAGTTTACTAAATTAAATCAGTCTTTTTCAAATTTAACAGCCTACAAGAATCCAAAGAATAAATAATCATAATCTTACTATGGTTGGCAGAAAGCCAGAAGCAATTTGCAGGAAGCTGATAAGAGAACTAAGATCTCCTTCAAGTGAACGAAGTTGTTCCCTGCAAATTGCCTCAGTCGTCGTCCTTCCTTAAATAGGCTAAGGGAGTGGCAAATTAGCCCCAAGCCTTACTCTCGAGAAGACGTCCTCCTAAGGAGCCACTCCTGCCTTTGGGCAGCTCTGCACACCCGTGCATCGAGAAGAGGCTCCTCCTCTTCTTCCTCTTCAGTAATAAGAGCTTCTGGAGGTTCTGAAGGCCCTGGCTGAATCCCCGCCTCTGGCACCACATCTTCTCCAGCTTCCTCATTGTCTGACTCAAGTGCCAGCTACACAGGCTGCTAGCGCAGCACCACACCAGCCAGATTATCAGCAGTTTTGTAAAAAACCAGGCACTAGCCTTGAGTCCATACAAAATCCTAAATCCTAAATACATACAAAATACATACAAATCCTAAATACCACTCCCTCTATTCAGTTCACATGGAAGTCTCTGTTGGCTAGATTTCTTCCTGCTTTCTGAAAGATTTTACCTCATAAATTGGGAAATGGGCTGAGATATGGTACCTTTCTTTTCATTTCCCAACAGCCAGCTGCATTTTCCCAAGAAAAATGCAGAAGAATAAATACTCCAGCATTTTCCTGCTTTGCTATTTAACCTCAGGACAGGTGCATTGTATTTGCACTGACTTGATCAGTGGTGGGATTCAAATAATTTAACAACCGGTTCTCTGCCATAATGATTTCTTACAACAATCAGTTCATCAAACTGCTCAGAAAGTTAACAACCGGTTCTCCCAAAGTGGTGCTAACTGGCTGAATCCCACCACTGAACTTGGTCATAGATGTGGAAAGGATTAGTCTACCAGCCAAATGTGAGCGTATTCTCACCCACCCAGGATCTCTAGAAGCTTTGCATACACTTCCAAAATGCCTGTCAAATGGTTGCTGATTGCACATAGAAATACTGTCAGTTCCATTATCTCCAGGGTAATTGGTGGAATCTTTACTATTTGGGTAAATTCAAGTCCCTAATTCCAAGCCAGAAATGTGGAGAACCATAATTCCATGCATACAGTATATGCTCACAAGCACCTGTCAATGTGCCCAGTCCTATTTACTCTATTTAAATAATGTGCACAATTCTATAGCTTGAAGTCACAATCCTACGTAGACTTATGTATATATCTTATTTCACATAACGATACACATTTCCAACTCAGAGCATCAATTTGTTTATTTCACATCATAATTTCACTCCGCCACACTTACTACATTTTGCATTTATTCCTATCCTATTCCAAGGCTGACATAGTTTTAAACATGGAAAAAGTATTAACATTTTCAGAGCAAGAGATCTGGGAGCAAGACATCCTGATATTTCACTGAACCCTTGATTAACATGCTATTATTAATTATAGTGCATAAACGTTGCTTAGGAATAGGATCTGCTTCTTTTAACAGTGAGCTACCCAATGGTTCATCTTTCATGCTTCTACCATCAGTACGATCTGCAGAAATTAGTTGATGGTGATACTATGAAAACATTGATCTCCTGGCTTGTCCAGAGCAAGGGCACTGACAGAAATAGAAACAGACCAGGCAGGTTTTTCTCTCTTCTCCCCCCACTACCAGTTTGGGAACCCTCCCCCCAATTCCAGGCAGCCTGTAACTAGCTGGAAATATTTGAATGTTCTCACTCTGCAGGAATCCTTTGGTTTATGGTAGAGATAGATATGGTATTACTTCCTAAAAACAGAATTAGCTTTATGACTCAAGATCAGTAGGAATCCAACCAAGGCGCCTCTCCTCGATTCCAGTTAATGCCCAGCCTGTCCATGAACAACCCCAAGCAAGGATGAAGATGGCCAAAGGATCTAAATTGAAGCCACAGCTAGAAATTGTACTACATTTTTCACTGGGACTTTGGGAGACGGATGGTTAGATGGCATTGTAAGGGTGGAAAAGGGAATGCTTACCATGTATATACTGTATTGTATTGCAGATGAACTGGAAATAAAGTGTGAGAATACCTGGTATACAACCACATGGAGGAGTAGCACCGAAGACCCACATGGAAATATTTATTCTACTGAAAAAATTCTGAATTTTTGATTCCTAGGGAATCATACCTGCCTGTCAGGATTCACCCCATGTAAATACATAGATCATACCAACTCCAGCTCAGTGGTGAAATCCAAATTATTTTACTACAGGTTCTGTGGGTATAGCTTGGTGGGCATGGTGTGGCTTGGTGGGTGTGGCTTACTGGGCATGGCAGGGGAAGGATACTGCAAAATCCCCATTCCCTCCCCACTCCTGGGGGAAGGATATTGCAAAATCTCCATTCCCACCCCACTCTGGGGCCAGCCAGAGGTGGCATTTGCTGGTTCTCCGAACTACTCAAAATTTCCGCTACCAGTTCTCCAGAACCTGTCTGTTCTGCCCCAGCTCCGGATTTCCGAGGATATTGACACACATCAACGGTCCTTATCAAATTTATTAAGTAGCAAGAATAAACAAGACCGGCAAAGGTTGGCAACCAGCCCAGAAAACAAGATATGATAAACCAAAATACTCTGATAATAAATACGAGTTGTTTCTAGCAAGAAACTTACTAACGGCGTGTGACTTAAATAGGCTAAGGGAGTGGCCAATCATCCTCAAGCCTTACTCTTGAGGAGACCTCCTCCTCCTGAGTAGCCACTCCTGCCTTTTGGCAGCCCTGCGTGCTTGAGCATTGAGGAGAGGCTCCTCCACTTCGCTCTCTCCACTTGAAGGAGCCTCTGGAGGTTCTGAAGGCCCTGGCTGAGTCTCTGCCTCTGGCACCACATCCTCTTCAGCCTCCTCGCTGTCCGACGCGAGCGCTGGCTGCGCAGGCTGCTGGCGCGACACCACACCAGCCTCCTCTTCATCGGGATCAGCCACGATCCGTGCAGGCCACTGGCAGGCCACAACACTGTCAGAACCTGCTGGATTTCACCCCTGCTCGAACTCCACTGCAATTGCTTTTTCTATGCAAATGTAAGAAGTAGAAACATTGCATCGGGTTGGCTTCTTCCTACTCACAGAAGACTATACTATGCTGGAGGGGGGGGGGTGCTAAATCTTCCAGGTCTCACTCTTATACCAAGAGTGAAAAACCTGTGTTCTTCCAAAGGTTGTTGGACTACAATTCTGATCAATCTAGCCAATTCAGTTAACATAATGCAACAACCTATGGAAGTGGCAGGATTTTCATTAATACTATTTCATTTTGTTAAGTGAAATAACTATTGGGTCATCTACTGATGGTTAGTCAGTCATTAATATGGCCATATTGTCAATAATCCTTCCCTCTATCTGGTTCAAAACCAAAGGCTGGGTTTTATTATAGATTTTAGTTGTTATTTATTATTTTATACTAGAATTTTTAATTGTATATTTACTGAGCGTTTTTATTTGTTCTGGTCTCTGGTCTAAGACTGTAATAAACTGATTGATTGTGTTTCTTAACTTTGATTCCATAATCTTTCTCTCTGTGCTTTGTACTCAATACTCAGTACATAATCTTTCTTTCAGATCTTCGAACAAATCACTGAACTGTGCAGATCAGTACACATCGTTTTACTTAATTAAGCAAGCTACTTGCCAGCTGATAAGATTCTCTAACCATTGTTCATGATCTTTCACCTATGTGACAGAATGGTTTTTGATATCTCTTCCTGTCCCAAATTGCCTTGTTCACTCTGGGGTATTTGTATTTCACATCTATCACTCCTAGAATGGTATGTGAGGCTAACAATTATGGGTAAGGTAAACAATTATGGCTTCTTCAAAAGGTATGTCTTACCTCTCATAACCCTCATCATCTTTATTCCCCTTCAATAGAAGAAGGTTCCTGTCATTGATTTAAGGTGAGATACAGGAAAGATTGGGCTGCTTGTGCTACATAAGTCCTCCTCTGTACAACTGCATTATCCAACACTTTCATAGTTTAGAGTTCAACAGCAGACAGCAAGCATTGTGTAGAACTGACAGTGTCTTCCCATATTTTCATTCTGACCAGTAGGTTTTGATTTCAATCATCATCTGGGAACTGACATGTAATGAAAACTGATAGAAATGGTTACTCAACCTATTTCAAGAATTATGACAAGAAAGACAAACATACAGTTTTTAGAATATAAAAATCTAGCAACGTATTGTTGGTGAGGGCAGGCGTTAAGAATATGAAAATGTCCCAGTGCAATTTGACTACAGGTCCATCAAGCCTGAAATTCAATGTCCTATGGAGTGACTTGAGAACTTTAAAACACAAGTTAGAAAATGGATAAAGAAGACAGGGATATGTATTGCAAATAATATCTCAGAAAATGTCCAGTTTACTAAGTTGACATGTCCTCTGATTGCAACCATGAAGCTGACCTAAAGTTGACTACTCAATTTCTCTTCATCAGATAAGTGCAGATTTCCCTGAAATATGTTGCCTTCCTTAAGAGCTCCTAGAATTCCTGACCAGCACTTCCAATATCTGCTAAGGCTTACAATGCAGGCTCCAGCAACCGGAGGGACATAGGTAGGGAAGGCTGGGTGATGGCACAAAAACAGAGCTTGTTCTGACCTTGTAAGGATATAAATCTGAAAACTCATTATTCAAACATATCATTCCAGTGTTTTAAGTAGATTTATAGGAAGCACACATTAAAGGCAATGAATTATAGACACAGTAGAAATGCAGATGAAGACCATCTCAATCCAGAGCAGATGCTGGTGGCAGAGAGAGATGAAATGATGAACAAATTGCAAGATATTTGAAGAATGACACGCTAAAAAGAATTTGTAGCTTAGCCTGGTAAGACAGCTGTTGAGCCTTGATGATCACCTTTTGATAATCGAGAATCCCAGGATGGCAAGAAGTAGAATACTCTGAGATCCCTTTGGATCAGGTTGCATTTAGACTTGGGTAAGTGCCAAAAGATTTCAGGATTTAGGGGCTGTGAAGTGAATAGTTAGAGCCACAGAGAAGAGTAGAGCAGTCAATGTTAGGCAGGATGGGCAGGTAGACCAAGAAGTGTTTGAATAGAGTTGCAGATGAAGCATCCTCCCTCTTCCCCTGTTGAATTCAACTCTACCTTGGAATGCTTCCCATTCTTTGCTTCCCCTGTGGGCCCCTCTGGCTTTGACAATCTGGATGAAGACAGGCAGAAAGCTAATAAGTTCAGCATTTTTCTGTGTAAGGGAAGCCACTCCCCTCATTTTTCCTCATATTTATCACAGGGGCATAGTCTATGATTGAGAAAGAAACTAGAGAATAGCCATGCTATGCTCACTTTTTTAAAACCATTTTTGTGACTTTGGGAGTTTGCTTCTTCATAGGCCCAGCATCTACATGAGCACAGGTCACTTGCTACTCTGCTGCTAGGTGTGTGTGACAAGCTGATTGTGCTCCTTCTCCTGAGAAAGGAAAGACTCTGGGAGTAAGAAGCACTGCATTGGCAAGCATAACAGGACAGAAAACAACATGCAGGGCTACAACCCAGCATATTTTCCTAGTAAAGGAATCCACTGAGTGCTATTGACTGGAAATAGTTAGAAAAACTGCCCTGACCTGGTCCCTCCTCCCACATTTAATCATGCCTCCATCCACATACTGATATGTACGGAGAGATTCAGCCCTAGAGTTCTTGTTTGTGGGGAAATGGAAGGAGATATTAATTGTACTTCCATTTTAGCAAATATCACCCCTTGATCTCTGCAGTGTGATTAGCATTTACAGTTCATTACTAGCTTTATAGCAAAGAATGGTGACTTTGAACATCACCCCCACTTCTCATCATGGTTTGGAAAAAAAATCGTACACCATTAATGATTTAGAAAGCTGCTCATGGAAGTAACATTACTGGCAAAAGTGAGTTCACACTCTAGATGGTGGAAGAGCCAGTCTTAGAAGAAAAACATAAATTATCTTGGAGTTTGGAGTGATGCTGTTCTTACTGAGGCAGAAATAGTTGGCTCTACTCCAGAGTATCCTTTTCCAACACATCATAGACCCAATTTCAAAGAAGCCCTGTGAAATCTCCTAAAATTAAGGATACGATCCAAGGCGGAAAAATAAACATTTCAAAGCTTACAGATTCTCATGGAAGGGATTTAAACTATATACAGAACCAAAGGCACCTACAGATCCTTAAACGTTGTGTGGAATGTACGTTAACCATAAACACTAAATACGTTTTAAGAAAATGGAAGAGTTTCAGTAGTTTTTAAAAATTTGTGGAAACTATTGCTGAGCACATTGTAAGCCGCCCTGAGTCTTCGGAGAAGGGCGGCATATAAATCAAAATTTAAAATTACCAAACTACACCAATTACCAAATACACAGGATCCATACACACACAAGGGCACAGGTTCAAAGATATGCTTTACTCTGACAATATTTCAAGCAAAGTATCACACAAAAATTGCTCTGCCAAGTTGTTATGCCAAGCAACACAAATCTGTCTTCTAAATTACAAATGAAGATGTCATGTTGTTGTCCCAAAGATGCTTTTTCAAGAGGCAACTGGACTTTCTTGTTTTTCTTTGAAGACATTTCGCTTCTCATTCAAGAAGCTTCTTCAGCTCAGAGCTGGCCCAATGTTTCCTCTTTGCATTGGACCGGGCCGAAGCGATGCGAGCCGGCCCCTTATATTTTCCAGGATGGCCCCGCGGGCCAGATCCGACCACACGGTCCTTGTGATTGACATCCCTGATCAAGTGGAAAGAATTCTTATCTCTCCACTCTTAGGAGTATAGGTAGTCCACGATTTATGACCACTTGCTTAACAATAGTTCAAATTCATGATGACCCAGGAATACTGCTTCTCCTTAAGTGTGAGATACCTCTGTGAAAAACTAATCGATGGGAGCAGTGGTGAAATTCAGCCGGTTCTATCTGGCTTCGGCGAACTGGTAGCACCGGCAGCAGGAGGCTCCGCCCACCCATCCAGACATCATGACGTCCCATTTTTTACCCTCTGCGCATGCACAGAAGGCTCTGTGCATGCATGGAGGAGGCGCACATGCTCCCATTTGCAAACTGGTAGCTAAAGTAAGTGGATTTCACCCCTGGGTGGGGGGCATGTGAGGTGCCCCCCATGGAAAGCTGGCTAGGAAACAACTATTTTCCTTGCTGAAGCTCCCATCCTGAGGAGGAGCTCTGGACAATCAGAGATATTGCAGAGTCTTTCACACTTTTCTGCACTTTTCTTATTTGATTTATCTTTCTGCCTAGCTATCCAATGTGTATATCAACAAATCTTACAACTTTGGCAACTTATAACAAACATCCAGAGAATAATTGCTTGAAAATTACTGGAGTTAATTTCCAGGACTTTTTGGACCAGACAGACTCCTCATCAATCCCTGTATCCAGGTCAGAGGAGGCCCCCACGTCACTCACTTTCAGCTAGCAAAATAATAATAATAATAATAATCACATGATGTTTATTAATTAAACTTCAACAGATACCCAAACATTTAAATGGCAAAACGGGGTAAAAAGCAGACAAAAGGGTGAGGAAGAGAACAAATCTCTTCATAATGCTCAGAGGTTATAAAACTATAATCACTGAGGGTTAACTGGAATGTATTCCGCAGTGAAGGAATGGTCAACCCTACCTAGGAAGAAGCCAGCATGGCAAGAAAGAGGAAGTTTATCCTGATGAGGAGAACTAAAAGGCAGACAGACTCTGGCGAAAAACATGTAAGTGACTTAATACAGTATGGAAAAAGGATTATTCAGAATGTAAAGATAATCCTTGATAGTAATTGAGCCCAATTATGGTCATTATTTTCTGCCGGTTATTACGTGGCATTAAGTGATTATTAAGTTACTATTTTTTGTGACGGTCTTTAAGTGAATGAGTCAGTTATAAAGTGAACACCATAGTCATTAAGCAAAGCCATTGTTTACTAGGGACAGTTTTTGTCAAAAATCAGAAGTAAATGCTGATTTCCAGCAAAAATGTTGTAAATTGTCATCATGTGACCACAAGGCTATGTAAAACAGCCATAAATGCAGGCCGATTACTGAATGCCCAATATGCAGTCACTTGTCTGAATTGGGGAGCTGTCAGAATTTCAAATCTGAGTTGTAAGTACCTTTTTTTGGGTGGGGTCCATTGTAACTTCGAATGGTCACTAAATTTATTTATTTATTTATTTATTATTCACATTTCTATGCCGCCCACTCTCCGAGGACTCTGGGCGGCTTACACCAAAGACAGTATACTAAATAGCATATTGCCCCCAACAATCTGGGTCCTCATTTTACCCACCTCGGAAGGATGGAAGGCTGAGTCAACCTTGAGCTGGTGAGATTTGATCCGCTGATCCGCTGAACTAGCAGTCAGCTGAAGTAGCTGCAGTACTGCACCCTACCCATTGCACCACCTTGGCTAAATGACCAAATATAAGTCAAGGACTACCTGTAAGGCAAAAAAAAGAAACACCATGAAAGGGACAAGGGATGTTTTCAATATGCTGGAAGCAGAAAACCAGCCATTAGAATGACAGTGGTCCTCACCATGTGAATGGGGATTGAAGAGAAACTGAATGAATTATTGGCCTTTATGAGAGAAGATACGAGACAAATACCTGAGCCATAAGAAGAATTTATATTGGGGAGGGAACTGGAACAACTAAATCAGTTTGAAATAATGAAAGAAGATATTCTAGAACATTTTGAGAGACTAGCGTAGTTACAAATCACTGGCGCCCTGATGTCTCCGCCCAAGAATACTTAAAGAATTCAACTATGAAAATGCTAACCTTTGGCTAAAATTATATAATTTGTCATTCAAATCACATAGGGCAAGAGGACTGGAAGGTATCCAATAGCAATAATTAAAACTGAATGCAGCAGTTCCATAGAAAGATTAATCAAAATAAAACTGACATTAAGGACCTGAGCCTCACTGAATGAAAATCAGCATGATACATCCTGCTTTGCCAATGTTTTAGACTGTTTTGAATGTCGACAGATGGATGGAGGTGATCTTATTGACGCTGTTTGGATTTTTCAAAAAACTCTTTGATAAAGTTCTTTATCGAAGGTTTTTGAGTAAACTTAGTGGCAGTGAGAACTTCCTTTCATGAAACAGATAAAAAATGACTATGAATTGAATTGAATTTGAATTTGTTTTGAATACTTTATTTGGCCAAGTGTGATTAGACAAACAAGGAATTTGTCTCCAATGCAGACATGTTCCAGAAGGATCTTTTTAATCTGGATGAGTGATCAAGCAAATGGGAAATGCCCTTCCATTAAAATAAGCATAAACAATGCTTGTTAGGACTCCCAAAACACAATTTTGTACCAGGGGTGAAATCCAGCATGTTCTGACAGGTTCTGGAGAACCGGTAGCGGAAATTTTGAGCAGTTCAGAACCGGTAGTGGAAATTTTGAGTAGTTTGGAGAATTGGCAAATACCACCTCTGGCTGGCCCCAGAGTGGGATGGGAATGGGGATTTTGCAGTATCCTTCCCCTGGAGTGGGATGGAAATGGAGATTTTGCAGTATCCTTCCCCTGCCATGCCCACCAAGCCACGTCCACCAAGCCACACCACACCCACCAAGCCATGCCCACAGAACTGGTAGTAAAAAATTTGGATTTCATCACTGCTTTGTACACATTGATAGGGCCTGAACTGCCTGTAATGAGGAAAAGATCTTCAGATATTAGTGACTAATCTAATGAAGAAGTGGACTCAGTGTTCAGCAGCTGTGAGAAAGGATATTCCATGCCTGCAATTATTAGAAAGATTGAAAATAAAAATGCCAATATTTTAATGCTGTTAACTAGTGTAAGTCTTACATCTGGAATGCTTTGTGTATTTCTGGTCACCACACTTAGAAAAGGTTATAAAAGAGTGTGGGAAAAGTTCAGAAGAGCACAGAAAATAATCAAGAGAGTCAAACATCATCCCTATAGGAAAAGGCTAAAATCTTTGGAACTTGTTAGCTTGGGAAAAAAGGGGAAATGACAGATGATATGATTGAGATGTATAAAATCATGCATAGCACAGAAAACGTAGACTAATTCTTTCCAGGGAAGTTGACTGGGAGATCTAAAATGGGCAGAAGAAAGCACTTCTTCCCAAAACCCATAAATGTCCTGTGGAATTCATTACCATGAGACACAGTGATGGCCAGTAGCTTGAATGACTTTAAAATGGGATAAATTTGTGGAGGGCTATCAGTGACCACCAATCTAAAATACTGAAACGTACCTCTAGGCCAGGGGTCTGCAACCTTAAACACCCAAAGAGCCATTTGGACCCGTTTCCCACAGAAAAGAAAACACCAGAAGCCACAAAACCCTTCCCATGCCTGACTATTTCTTGAGCGGCCACAAAACTAGCATATGTCGTTGAATTAAACCTTCTGTTTTCTTCTGAAACTTTTATTTTCTTGGATTTATCCATGGTTGGCCTACTGGGGGTTGAAAAGCTCAATAAATTGTGTGCCGGTGGGTGTCGCACATTGGTGGTTGTGACACATATTTTGATTGACAGAGAGCCACAGAAGAGGGGTGAAAGAGCCACATGCGGCTCCAGAGCCGCAGGTTGCTGACCCCTGCTCTAGGCATTATGCCTCCAAACACCCGTTGCAGGATAACAATAGCTGGAAGGAGTTACATCTCTCTTTCCTGTTTGTGGGCATCATAAAGGCAACCACTTGACCACTGTGGAAAATGCTAGTTGCAAGCTCACTTCAGTGGAGTTCATTCCATTCCAATTTATTGGCATCACCTCCCACCGAATACAGCTAGTCTTCTATAATGAGAAACCCAGATCCAACCCTATCTAAAAGCCACACATTTTATTTCAAATTCTTGGGTCAATGCTTGAGAAGCTGGCAACAGCGGTGACCAAGAACATCTTTTTACACAAATTCATCTTGTGTGCCAATTGTGCCCATTCCTAGATCAGGAGGCACTGCTCATAGTCACCCTCACCTTAATTGGATTATTACAAAGTGCCCTGTGTGGGGCAGCCCTCAAAGAGATTCAGAAACTTCAACTGGCACAGAAAGTGGCAATAAATATAGTTTTGAACTTCTTACAGTACACTTGTGTGACACCACTGTTTTGTGAGCTGCACTGACTTCTAGTAGGTTTCAAAGTACCAGATGTCATTTTTAAAGCCCTACATGTCCTGGTTACTTGTAGGACTGTCGTTTCTGTCTGTTCCACCAGATCCATCAGGGTGGCCCTGCTCTGTGAAGCAAGTGGACCAGCTGGCAGGACCAGGCAACCTGCCTTTGCTTTTGTTCTCTGTCTTCTTCCTGAAACCTGGATGGTCCTGATTCTGCTGGCCTTCTGAAAGGCCTTTTCCCTCAGACATTGCGGCCAGAATATTAACAGAACCTGGCATGTGGTGTTTGTTGGTTTATGCTGGTGGAAACTTTCTCACTTTCTACTGGAAAGTTCTTTAGGGTACCTTGAATGGGTTTTTAATTGGCTGTTGTTTTGTGCTGTGTTTTTATTTTATTTTTTTCTGTTCACCTCCTAGACTTTCTTTGGTGAGGAGGTGGTGGCCATGTAAATTTGCCAAATAAATATATAAATACTGGCTCTTTCCAAGCACTACACAGAAAAATACTAGACGTGGTTCCAGAACATTTTCTTCTTATGGAATATTTTTATTTATTTATTTTATTTATTTATTTTATTTTATTTTGTTGGATTTCTATACCGCCCTACTCCCGAAGGACTCAGGGCGGTGAACAGCCACAGAATAAAACACATAAATACAAAAATTTAAAATAGAATAAAAACGAATTAAATAATTTGGCTGAGACAAATTTAAAATACCCAATAATTTAAAAACAAATTAAAATTTACATTTAAAAAGGGGAGAAGATTTAGGAGTTGATCATAAATGTGGCAATAAATGTAGGTTCAGCCTTTTGAGTCATTGAGCCTTTCCCACTTGCCCCTAACTGAAGAGCAAACATGTCCTGGCAATACCATTTTTTTTGCCATGTCCTCAGGAGGTCAGTCCCCTCAAGTTCTCCCCAGCCCAAGAGTGAAGCAGTCTTAAGTTGCCCTGCGCTATACTGTACTGGTGATATAATAGTGTTTCCCTATTAAACACCGTCTCCATTGAGAGTAGTGCTCATTAGCCATTTTACACTGATGAAGACATTGTTTCTTTTCTGCAATTGCTGGTTGGCCTCATCTGATTCATTCTCTTCTTATCAACTTAAAAGGTTGGATCTAGTTGTATGCTCTGATGGTTCATTAGTCAGACTGCACAATGCAGGTGGTCCTTGCTTAGTGACCACAATTGGGGCCAGAAGCCACATCCCAAAGTAATGTGGTTGCTAAGCAAAACCATGTGACTGTAATCAGTGGTAGGTTTCAAAAATTGTTACTACCGGTTCTGTGGGTGTGGCTTGGTGGGCGTGGCTTGGTGGGTGTAGCAGGGGAAGGATACTGTAAAATCTCCATTCCCATCCCACTCCAGAGAAAGGATACTGCAAAATCCCCATTTTCTCCTGATCAGCTGGGACTTGGGAGACAGAGAATAGATGGGGGCGGGGCCAGTCAGAATTTTTACTACCAGTTCTCTGAACTACTCAAAATTTCCGCTACCGTTTCTCCAGAACTGGTCAGAGCCTGCTGAAACCCACATCTGACCACAATGGCTTATGACATCACTTCCAATTTGGTTGTTAGACAAAACATCACTCACCAGCGTTTGTGATTTTATTGCCAGCTTCTCCATTGATTGACGGAGGCCAGCTGTGCAGCATACAAATCATGATTATGTGACTGTAGGACACAAGGACAATTGTAAATATGAAGAGTGGCCATAAAATTGCTTTTTCTCTGTGCTGTTGTACTTTGAAGCAATTGCTGAACAGGGCAGTTGTTAAGCAAGGTCTACCTGTAGGGGTATACTGGCAACTGGCAATAATGTAAATGTTTGATTTTTATGGTCCTTACTGGTTTGGTGGAAGACAAAAGAGCAAAGAAGCAGAAACACCCCCATCCCGCCCAACCCCACACACATGCCTAGAACAGAGCATGGAGGAATCTGAAAGGTGACACAGTGTATTTAATGTCTACATAAAGAAAAGAAACAAAAGGAAGGGCTGAGAAAGGCTTATAAAGGTATTGCTTTGGGGTTTAGTTCCCCCCATGGCTGTATCTTTTTTAAAAAATAAGTTTACTCTGCTCAGGTTGTGATAGAATGTAGTAAGAGAGGAAGGACATAGGAAAATGAGGTAACAAAGAGTCCTGAAATCAAATTGGCTCCATTCCAAGCTACAGTGGTATGATTGACAGATATAATTTCTCTGTCATTTGGCAATGTGTGGTGGAGAATCAGCAGAAAAACCAGAACATTGCTGCCTATCAATATTATGGAACATGGGGCTTCCTGTCTGGCTTCCGGCGCCGCCAGACGGTCCTTCGTGACCGCCGCCCCGTTGCCTGTAAAAGAGCCGCCTTTACATCTGAAAGGCGGCTCGAAAAACTCCATTTCCTGATGGAAATGTGAGTCTGAGCGGACGGGGGCGGGTAGAGCCCTCTGCGAAGTCCCCAGAGTCTTTTTTTAACTCTTGGGGACGAGCAGGTTGGAGCTCCCTATTGTCCCTTGCCGCTGCTCCGGGCATTGAGTGCACTCTGCTTTTCTGCAGAGCTAGGCGCTGGAACCGGATTAACTAACGAAACTAACAGATGGATTTATTAAAAAAGATGAGACTTGGATTTTGGACCCTAAATTGCAAGTATCCTTAATGAATTTACAAGCATTTTAAAGTGAA
The DNA here is from genome assembly GCF_059756535.1 of Pantherophis guttatus. Taxonomy (NCBI): domain Eukaryota; kingdom Metazoa; phylum Chordata; class Lepidosauria; order Squamata; family Colubridae; genus Pantherophis; species Pantherophis guttatus. The sequence goes on from NC_142064.1 coordinate 173,049,497, forward strand.
AGAGGAAAAAAAAAAAAAAAGCTTTAAAATGGCCGCTGAGGCTTGGGAAGTAGAAGAAAGCTGAAAGTAAGAGTCCTTCCATAACAGATACAAAGTAGCGGAATATATAGTGCTGGCTACAATTTGAAAGAAAAAGAGTTATTTTAAGTTCCTCTCTTCTTGGAGATTTGTACTTGATCTTGTTTGGAGGGTAAAAAAGAACAGTTTGCTGGAAGGATGGCGTTACTAATAAAATCTGATAGACAAGAAGGGGGGGGTGCTCCCCCACTCACAACTGTTTGAACAAGCTCTGAGCCTACAGACTTTGCAGAATGGTTTTAATATAAAAGAATTTATCCAGGAGGAAATGGCAAAATATTATGAGACTGTGAACCAGAAATTTGAAAATTTAAGGCAGGAAATTAAAGAAATGATACAACAAAAGTATGATAATTTGCAACAAAAGATTGTAACAGTGACTAATGGTTTTTCAGAAGTTGTTATAAAGTTGGATACAAATATTAAATTGTTAGAGTCTAAAATGGAGAAAATTGATAATTTGGATAATAAAATATTAAGAATTGAAAAGGATTTAATAAATATTCGAGATAATAGCTCAGAACTAAAGTCTAAAGAGGAAGCTGGTCACGAGACTTATAATGCAGAAGATATAAAGCAAGGAATTGAAAGAGAGGTTGTAATGCTGCAATACAGGATTACAGAATTTGCGATCAGAATCAGAGGTTTACAGGAAAATAACAGTGATGACTTAAGAAAAACATCTGCTCAAGTTTTGGCTGGGATCTTAAAGGTTCATCCTGAGGAGGTATTCAGTAAAATTAATAAGGCTTATAGAGTGAATTCCTGGATTGCAAAACAAAGGCAACTGCCTAGAGATGTGGTGATTTACTTTACAGATAAAGAGATAAGAAATGATATTGTGCAAAAATCTTTTAATTCTACTTTACAACTGAATGGGAGAAAAATTTGGATATATAAGGAATTACCGCCTAAGATGGTAAGAGATAGAAAGAAATTTGGACTCTTGGTGACTGAGTTAAGAAGACAAAATATTCTATACAGGTGGGATGTCCCAGTGGGTATAATACTGAGATATCAAGGAATAAGATATCAGTTAAATACTGTTGAAAAAGCGGAAGAATTTTATTATAAGGTACTTAAAAAGCAAAATCAACAAGAGACAGAAATTCAAGAAAAGCAGAAGGAGATGGAGACAATGAAGAAACAACAAGTTAAAGAGGTCTCCACAGATGAGCCACTTTTGGATTCTCTTTCAGAGGTCTCAGCTGGATTATTTAATATAAGAGAGGCGGTTCCGGATCCTATTGCAATGATTTGTCAAGCCACAAACCAGCATGGAAGTCAATTAGTTGATATACAATTTACAGAACCAGAAAGATCTCAACCACAAAAGCAAACCCAACAGGATCAAGTTATACATCAGCAAAACCAAATAGTTGACACACAACCTACAGAAAGGAATTCAGGATGGAGATCCAACCCACAAAAAGTCAAGAAAAGAAGAAGTAGGTCTCACAAACATAAAAACTTTTAAACTAAACAGCAGAGTAATGCCAGTTACTTATGAGAGGACTGAATATATGAAAAGATAATTGGCAAAGTATTGGTTTATTTTATCCTGAGGATAGGGCAGATCTCTGCAGTGCTGAATTATTTTGGGATGTGAAAAAGGCCTTAAATTGAATGGTTGGAAACATCTTGTTTGTTTTTTGGATTTCCGGATAAATATATTACGTGTATGTTGAGCTATATGGCAAGAGATTTACTGGATTGGGGCACGCAGAAGATCTGGTTGTTACCCTATTATGATGGCTGGAATTAATAATCTGGATAAAAGACACCTCCATAAACATTATACGGAATATAATTATAAAGTCACTCGGGTGGTTGTCGGGGTTTTTTTTTTCTTTCTTCCAATATGAAGATATTTGTTACTGATGGGGGCAGATGGTAATTGAAGATACTGAAAATACTGCTGGAATAAGGATGCGATGTTACCCTAATATGGGTGATGGAGTTTATCATCCAGTTGAAGGATATTACAGAAGATGCTATATGGATTACAAGCTTAAAGTTTTTTTCTTTTAGGATTTTATTTACATAAGGGAATATTTTTCTAGGGGAGTGGGCAGAAGAATAAAGATATTAAGAATAATTATGGTAATTTTGTAGGAAAGTGGGTGGAGATAGGTTAGGTTATGGATTGTTTAGTTTAAAGAAAAGGGATATTATGTTTAGATGTGAATATATGTAATGAAGGGGGGGAAGGAAATGGGTAGTTGAATTGAATAAGTGTTAAATTAGGATTTATTGAATAGTCTTAGAGTGGAAGTATGCCTTGAAATGTTATATCGTATGGAGGGTAGTAAAAGGGTAGATCACGAGCGGAAATTGTTAAATTGGGAGATATAATAATATTATTATGTTAAATCAGGAGTTATTAGACATTGTTATAATAGAATGTCACTTTGAAATGCATATTATAGCATAGTATAAGGGGGGTATGATAATTTTATTAGAAAGAAAGGGTCAGTATATGGAGATGGAGTAAGTGGATAGTAAAGCATGATATAATCTGTTATGAATTTGGGTTTTATTATGAAGAAGTCAAAGGGGAAGGGGGGGTGAGGGGGTTAGGGAGGAGGGGGGGGGAAAGGGGAAAAAAATTGTATTTGAAAAACTTTTTCAATAAAAAAAAAATATTATGGAACATGAATGGTACTATTCCGTAAGGAACAAGAGGAGACATGCTACAGCCAGGATACGGATAGGCAACAAGGTAACAAAAATCACATGGTATCATTAAAAAAAACATTTTAATTCCAAAGTGGAGAAGGCCCATGGAATACCTTGGATATTGGAATCCTTCTGAAGGAAGAACATACTACTTTGTAAAAAAAATATATCATCCCTTGTGATGGGGATGGATGGATGGATGGATGGACAGATGGATTTCTGAAGAACTGTAAGATTCAATAATACAACTGAGAAATCATGTAAATATTATCTGTGCAAATATATACAATGGTGACATGCAAGACCACCAACATTCATGGGCTAGAACCAATGCTTCCTGGGATTATTTTTAGTTTCACAGCATGCTTTGGAGGAAATAATGCTCTATGTTTATTGGACGAATGTCTTCATCCTGATGTTTGAATTTGCAACAGAGCAAGAGATTGGATCCAATTTGTTAAGGATATTGTTGTGTTACCAACCAGCAGAGTAAGTGCACAGAGAAATGGTACTGAGAGCAATGAATACAATACATACAAACTGGTTTAACAAAGTTTTTACTTTGTAGTGAAAAACAATTGCATAGTCTTTTAGTCAATCCAAGTCTTTAGCCATTCAAATCAGTCCGAAGTTACAGATATCTTACCAGACAAACAGCAGTCAGTAATAAACAGCAATTCACGCTGGTAACAAATCACGATGGTAGCATATCCATCCACGTCTTCACACACGACAGTAACAGTTCCAACCAACAAGCCAAGCAGCAAGTCAAGCAATGATGAGAGCAGGTCCAACAATGACTATAGCTCAGCTTCCTTCTTATATACAGTTTACACTAGTAATTATCCACTTAAGATAAGTGAAGTCAGCAGTGCAATGACTCAACAGTACAATTATGATAATTGCAGTCAGCAGTTACTCAGCAGTCATTAGTCATTACAATGACTCAGCAGTACAATTACTCAGCATTACATCTTAGAGTTACAGAATACATTTAAAGTTATAGAACACATATATTGCCTGAACAACTTGTTAGACTTATACCATATCCTAACACAATTTTTATGACACGACTAAGCTCCCTTATGTACCTTCCCACCAATTTTAGATTTGTGTGACCACCTAATTAGCAGCAGCTAATTAGGTGGTCCACTCTTTCTTCAGTTTCTTGGCAGAGGTGGCATTTTCTATCTGTTGCTGTCTTCTCAATTCTAGTTTTGTATCCATTTGTTTTAAGGTTTGATCTTCTGCAGCCAAAATTAGCCCCTCTGTTTTTTTCTTCAAATTTCTGACTCTTAGCCATTGCCAGGTCTTGTTATTAGCTGCTTTGCCTGTTATTTTCTTTTTTTATGTACTCATCATAAAATACTTTGCCTTGCCATGTCTCTTTTCTATTCGCCGTTTGATCTTTCCTGAAGGCCAGTTTGGTGTCTCTGGTATTCAATATGCCTTCATTAGATTCAGTGCATCTTCTTCTCTGTCAGTGGTGGGTTTTAAAATTTTTTACTACCGGTTCTGTGGGTGTGGCTTGGTGGATGTGGAATGGCTTGGTGGGCATGGCAGGGGAAGGTTACTGCAAAATCCCCATTTCCTCCTGATCAGCTGGGACTTGGGAGGCAGAGAATAGATGGGGGTGGGACCAGTCAGAATTTTTACTACCGGTTCTCTGAACTACTCAAAATTTCTGCTACCGGTTCTCCAGAACTGGTCAGAACCTGCTGAAACCCACCATTGTTCTCTGTCCTTCAGATATTCTTCCAATGCCCTTTTTTTCTTCTTCAACTGTCTGGCATATTTATAGCATCCCATTAACCTTATCATCGTTCCTATCACCATCTGCTCCAACTTATGACTGTACTTTGTTGCTTGTATCCTTATGATTTATATTGATTGTTTCCTAGTATGATTTGATTGCTTATTTGTACCCTATGACTATCATTAAGTGTTGTACCTTACGATTCTTGACGAATGTATCTTATCTTTTTATGTACACTGAGAGCATATGCACCAAAGACAAATTCCTTGTGTGTGTCCAATCACACTTGGCCAATAAAGAATTCTATTCTATTCTCCTTTGTAACTAGAGTTGTTAATATTATGGTTCATCACACAGTCAACCAGATGTTTAGACAGGGCTTGGCATTTTGATCCATCTGAATCTTTTCTTTGCCATAGTAATGTATCTATTTGCACAGGACCAGCTTGCAATGTTCTCAAAGTTTCCAATAATTCTTTTCAAATGCAATATAACTGAGATCGGCCTCTATCCTGCCTATCCTTGATTTCTCTGGCAGGTTCCCAGGGATGCTCATTCATTTGATAAGAGGCCCTTGTCCCCGGGCTTCTGCTACATATCAGAAAGACTGCATTTGGAATGGTCGGTCTGCAAAGGTTACTCTGGTCTAATGAGAGCGTTATTGATCTCGACTCTAACAGTTATCCTTTTTCCTTCTCCATCAATACACAGGCAATCACCCAGCAGGTATTACTTTAAAAAAGATAGGCAAGTCAAGATCAAAGCCTTCCAGAGATTTTAAATTTTGAATCATCTGCTGAAATTATTTAAGTTATAATAACTAATACTGCATGGCCCCAACTCACCCTAGTTTGGAATGTCCTCTGAGTTGGTGATTGGTCTTCTTGGTCATTTTCTCTATGGAAGGGATCCACACTCATTGGGAGGAGAAATTAGAATTTCCACTTTGGAGACTTTCCAAGATGGCCCAGCAGTGGTGAAATTTTTTTACTACCGATTCTGTGGGTGTCGCTTGGTGGGAATGCTGTGGCTTGGTGGTTGTGGCTTGGTGGACGTGGGAAGGGGAAGGATACTGCAAAATTTCCATTCCCACCCCATTCCAGGGGAAGGATACTGAAAAATCCCCATTCCCTCCCCACTCCTGGGGGAAGGATATTGCAAAAACTCCATTCCCACCCCACCCTGGGGCCAGCCAGAGGTGGTATTTGCCAGTTCTCCGAACTGCTCAAAATTTCTGCTACCGGTTCTCCAGAACCTGTCAGAACCTGCTGAATTTCACCCCTGTGGCCCAGGTAATCCATTAGTGTCAATAGGGTAACGAGGGAAGTGAGAACATTATGCCTGCATTTCTGATTTGAAAGAAGCAGGTGTCCCTTTTCCAAGACCATGTCACACATGCAAACGTATCTCCTGCCTCATCAATTCCTTCTATAGGGACGTTGGCTACCTTATAGCATCTTCACACATTAGTTCTTACTTCTTGACTCACACAGAGCAAGCATCCCTCTGCAGAAGCCACATGACACTGTCCTGAAATCTCCATTAGTAAACATATGGCATAAATATTAGGCAGAGCAAATGCATTTCTGTTTATGTTGCTTTGATGTACTGTATATATACAACTTCTGCAATAAAACCAGCTTTGTTTAAGATAACACAAAATCTGCTTTGTGAGGGTTTAGGAGGTGGTAGTATTCTATGCCAAAGCTTCTTGGGATGAATGATGATATTTTCCCATTTTCTTCCCACGCCTCTCTTGCTACACAGTTATATTTATTTTTCATTTCTCAGCCATGTGTTACTTAAAATCTGTGTTCCGTGGAATTTTTTTTGAGGTTGTCCAAGGAATTGTGTTCTTTGGAATCTCTAGTTCATTTCCTCTGACTTGGTCCATTATTGTGCACGTTTTCTAGGCCTATTTTTAGCAGTGACTTTTTTCTAGAATCCATGTTTCAGTGAAAACAGATTTCAATCAGCGTACATTTGCTCCCAAACATTGTCCTTCAAATCTTACCATCAAGCAGTCACAGCTGGATTTGTCCTAAGAATGCTCTCTTGATGATGCTTTTATCAGATAAATAGATAATGATAGATTTTACTAAAACATACACATCTCTTACTTTTCATTTCTATCCCTAACCTGTGTTCCCATTTCTTCAATTTCCATTTTTCCTTTAACCTCTAAGTATTTTCCATTTAATGGGAAAATACAGAATAGTTGCACATGAGAACTTTTAATTGATAAGGCTAAGAACTGCTCTGCCCTGTCAGTAACAATAAACTGGTCAACTGGCTGTTGCCTGGATTTTGTCCAAATTTTCTGCAAAACTCCCTGGAGAAGGGAGGCGGAAATTCAGGTTGGAATTGAATGTGAGCAGGAAGGACTCTGCTTTTAAGGAAGGGAACTCTGCCAGAGGAGCCAGAGCCGGTTCCCAGAGGACCAGCAGAAAGCAAAGGTTATTTGCAAGGATATTCACAAGACAGGACTTCCAGGGAAAAGGAAAGTTGTTCCAACAAGTTCCAGAACCCAAGAGAATGCGCAGATGTTCTAGGCAACACCCTATCTCTGAGCAGCTCTTGAGCTGAAAGGTTTACAATCTCACTTGGAGACTTACAGCTGTTTAATTCTTTCCAGACAGGGTTACCAAACAGGTTGTTGAAACACCCCATGCTTGGGTGGCTGTGGTTGGAGAGATGGACTCTAGCTTAGATGTTCCTGCTTAGGGAGGGAAGATGTCTCTGCTCTTACGCTAGGCTCAGATCATGCCTCTTGGCACATGAACAGCTGTAGGATTCCTGGGCCTCGGGAGGTTTTTCACACTTCTGCTTCAGACACGGTTTCCTGACCATCACTGGAGACAGGTCATGACAAGTTTATCCACAGCCCAGTTATGCACTGACAGTCTTTAAGGCATGCCTGAATGTGGCTGAACTTAGAAAACATTTGACTTAATTCAGACAACGTTGCATTCCAGATTTTAAAACTGACTGAGCTCCAACAAGTAATCATGACAATTATGTAATGACAATAAACAAAGACAACACAGGGAATGTATATGTTAACTGGGTTTTAATTCTAGTAAACTTATTCATAGGAATCCAACCAAGATATGGCCATCCAGAGACTTGGGAAATGGAAATATGACATAGGGATAAGATTAGCTGTTCACATAAAATTTCTCTATCTTTGGTTGTGGCTAAAAAAAATGTCGTTTGCCTCAAGTAAACTCAACTTTTAATGGTATTTAAATGGTTGTCTATATATGCTCAAACAAATTTCATGAGACTAGTCTAGTCAGCTACATTGTATATTCATTTTTAATTATGGTTGGTCTTGGGACTACTTGCATAAAAATAAATTATACCCAATTAATTAACAAACATACACAGAGAGAGAGAAAGGGTGAGTAAGTGAGTTCTGGACTACAACCCCAGCTAAGAATGGGGAAAATTCAGCACAATGCAGAAATAAGTCTCATCTTGGAATTAAATGCAAACATACAAATGTTAGGCTCTATTTGACAAAATGGTTTGACTGATCCAGGAAAAGAAACATCTCATCCACATCTACCTCCAATGTGAATTGCAGAATCAGCCATCCCTTTCAGATATGCTGCTGAGTCACGCTCCCCATGTGGAGTCAACATGGTTCGGAGGGGTGGAGGCAGTCATTGGGGCAGCAGAGAAGAAAATGCTGCTGGAACAGCCCAGGGCGAGACCTGCAAGGGAGAGAAAGTCTCTGTGATTGTTTTTCTTAGATGCCTGATAAGGGGAGCTCTGAACGGTGTTCGGCAGGTTCACATTTAATGGCTCTGAGCTGTCATCCTCAATCTATCAAGGAGATTTTTATATCTGAAAAGCTGGCTAGCTAAGCTAGCCTGTGTTTTATATAAATAAACATCATATCTCGGATAGAGAGTTAAATATGTCCTTTTAACAATGTGCAAGCAAGACTACCTCAGGGTTATGGGTGGCTTTTTTTCCCAATCTTCAGTCCATCCTGATATAATCAGACCATTTAGGAAACCATTACTAGATCACACAACATCAGGGAAGGAAAGGAAATGTTCTGGTGTGTATGAAAAAGACCCTCCAGAGAATATTTGACCAATCTTCTCTGTTGAACTTCTGTAGGCAGTTTGGACTAGGAGTGGAGAGACCCAGGTTCAAATTCACCTTCAACTATGGAAACTTATTGACTTGTTCTCAATCCACCCCACCCCATCAGAATATAGTTGGAGAGATAAAATTAAATGGGATCCCCATAGAAGCCACTTTATGCTCTTGAAGAAAGTAGAATATACTTCATCAGCATTATCATCATCATGAGCAACCATTGCATTCAGTGCTTTTATTAATGGTTGAACATGCCTTCAGGGAGTCTTTGTGCCTAATGTTATTACAGACAGTAACCCACACAAGTAATAAATGAAGTTTGCAGTCTGATCCTTATATTACATTAACTGTGGTACAGTATAGAGTTGCCTCATTAATGGTTTTTAAAAGCTGTGTCCTCTTCAGACTGTCTTTGACTCATCTCTAGCCCACTGCAGAGGCAACTTAGAGTCATCTGTACTTGTTCTATTGTTAGCAGATCTTCCCTCTTCTTCTCCCATGATGTTACTGTATATTATTGGTGGTCGAGCTCTGCTGGCTCCCATTGGCCATTTGAGACTATTGCAGGCAACTTTCTTACCTACTACTCTCACCCCTTTGTTACTAGTCACTGTCTTCCATGGCCCACATAATAGCAATACCACTTAGACTTATATACAACTTCACAGTGCTTTACAGACCTTTCTAAGCAGTTTACAGAGTCAGCATATTGCCCCTAATCTGGGTCCTCATTTTACCAACCTCGGAAGAATGGAAGGCTGAGTCAATCTTGAACTGGTGAGAATTGAACTGCTGGCAGTTGGCAGAGTTAGCCTGCAATATCACATCCTAACCATTGTACCACCATGGCTCATAATGCCTGATTAGCACATTCTGTAGTGCTTGCTAGATTTTGTTCTGAAGTGCTTGTTCTGTCTACATTATCTGTTCTCCATCATTTCATCTAAGAAAGGCCTTCAATGCAGCCTTGTTATTTTGTGGTAGGCACCACTTTGCCTGCCTCTACATGATTTCCCCTACTTCAAACAGGTATGTCCAGGTGTTGCTAGCCATGGCCATTTGCTAACAGGACTGCCATTCAATTCACTGTTTTCTGTTTGGGCTATCTTGGAACTGGAGCGAAATTGTAAAGAGTTCTGTTTCCTCTTTTAGTCCAAGCAATAGGCCATATGGGTGGGGGAAATGGGAGGAAAGGACTGATACTCCTCACAATCCCTTCACTGCATCAGTGGCCTGTCACTCAAGCTATTTCTGAACATGGGATGGTTCTGCTGCCCTGTTCTATTGGCTGGGCTGTTTTTGGACATGGGTTTAATGTTCTTCCAGAAAAGCAGTAGACTCCATTTCAGAAATAGTTCAAATGACAGGTCTCCAGTAAAGGCAACCTCTTGGGTGATAGCCTATCAACCTGTTCAAAGAATGACAAGGCAAAATTTTGATGTCTCGTGATCTACGTGTGCCGATCTGGAAGATGCATTTAGTCCTGCTGGCAGGATCTTCCCTACCATGTTGTATAGAGCTACCAGACTGAGCTGCAAAAAATCTACATAACCGTCACATAGCAGCATAGAATTTGGCTATTTATACTGTGTCTCTTTCCTGCCAGTTAGCAATGGCCTGGATTTTTGCATTCCAGATGTGGTAGCCCTAACATAGTAGATCATCATTATGGATAGATCTACAGTACTCTGGAAAATAGAAGTGATCGTTTTATCATCCTGGCTTTGCAAAATAAGACACTTGGCAGGCATCCAATTCTGCATGCAGGACCCATTTTCTGAGCCTGATATTATATCACATATAATTTTCATGTTCACAAAAACATAGCCATTGCAGCCAAGCTGTGAGTCATGGCAGAATTACATTTTCAGAAACAATTGTTAGGATTTTTATTCTTAACCCAATCTGGTGCAGAGAATTGTTTTTTCATGCTGATCATCAACAGGCCAGGCTACTCAAACTGACATTATAGGATTTTGATCTTTGTCCCCCTACTTCTATCCAGTGTTCACCTAGGATCCCCGGTGCTTTTCCCAATTTCAGCCTGGTGTCTTTGCAGTTGTTTCATCCTTTCATGAGTCTCCCAAGCACAAAATTTCCAGGTTTTAAAGAGCATTATCTTGTATGTCTATATAGTAATATCGTTCTTGTGTTCTCATGGTTTACCAAGCATATTAAGAAATGGTTCGAAACCTTAATATGTAGATAACCCACAGGTTCACTTTTGGCACATATTTTCCAAGTGTGACAGGCTCAGCGCCCAGAAAACTGCTAGGTGGTGAGAATTTTTAAGGGAAACATCAATCATTTTCCATTGGTATCAGGTAAAGGAAGGCTACTTTAAGTATATCTTGCTTTGTTTTTCTTTTTCTGCCAACCATTTTTATTCCTTGTGAGAATCAATACCTCTTCCTCAAGCAGATGAGATACTAACTGCTAATTATTTCACACAGTGAAAGAAACTACCATTTAATGCAACTTTCAGTAGCTTCAAACTTTGTAACAAACATTTTATTTGGGCTGGCCAATTCATTAAAAGTATAGCGAGAGGACAGGCAACAGGTAAGTAACGTGATTCACCTGCATTCACTTTTCAGTAAATGGCCTCTGAAATTAGATTGCAGAAAGGAGAGCAGTCTTTCAGAAGTCTTTATATTTCTGAATTGGGGAGAGGGGAAGTAAAATTGCCATGTCCCATCACTCCTATCCAGAGCCTGCACATTGCATCCTCCTTACTGGCTGCTTCAAGGATCTTCCATTTTCTCATTAAGCACTTGAACCTGTTTTCGTTGTTTGGGAATTTCATGTCATCTTCAGTCCCTGTGTTTATATTAGTCTCTCTCTTTTTTTCTTTTCTTTTTCCAAGCAGAGTTGACTAAGAGAGAGAGAGAGAGAGAGAGAGAGAGAGAGAGAGCTGCTTCAGAACAAGTTGCTCGTTCATAGTTGTGGCTGTAGGCTTTTCTGCACTGCCCTTGATGACATCCAGGACTCTTCATTGCCTTGAGAGATTCCCATGTTTCAGGAATTGGAATCAGCCCAGATGGACCCATGTCTGCTGCTTTCAGGGGAGGAAAGGAAGAGCCCTGGATCCTTCCCAGAGAAAAATCCTTCCTTTCTGGTCTTCTTCCTGAGATACAAACAAACCTCTTGGACCCACTGAGAAATACTGTCTTGTGGGCTCCCAACAGACACAAAGTTTTCTCACCTCAAAATCTCTTTTTCTTTCCAAGAAGCTTTTTTGCATTTGTAATTCAACAATCAGACTGCAGGCATTTGTTTCTACCTCCTACTCACAGTGTGTTTACTAAATCAGGACAGCTGCCAGATTGGTTTCAATTTTATCTTCTCAAACAATAAAAGCTAGAAAATTACCTTTTTAGCAGAAAACAGGATTCTTCGTACTCTGAGCCAGATTGTGTGATTTGCCAGCCTCGAGTCTAGGTTAATGCTTATTAATCTGCTTTCCTGCCCAGTGTTCTTTCAGATGTGCTAGATTACAACTCTCATGGCAGTTTGTTGGAAATAGTTGTCACCCAAAACATCTGGAAGGTATCACATGGAGGAAAGTTAAAACAGTTAATGTTATAGAAAAGCCTAAATGAGTAGATCTGGGTCATGACATTCTCAGGACTGCTATTTATCTTTTTTAGTTTTTTTAGTATTGGGGGTTTTTTTTGCTCACCTCCTTGTAATGTAAAGGGATCAGCTTAAGTCCAAGGGAAGCAAGATAGTATTCAGTAGAGAGACTCAGACAAATGCCCCCCTGATTCACCGAAGTATAACAGGGGAGGTACGTTCCCAGCAGGCTTGCAAGATTCTGTTAGTATAGACTATTTCAATAAAGTGTCATTTTAGTAAAAAAAAAAAAAAAAAGCTGAGATTATGTAGGTAGCAAGAGAAGACGCCTGCAGTTTTTAGTAAAGCAACTGGCCTTAGTAAAGTTGCTCTTCTTTCTCTATACTGTATTAGCATATCTGAGTGCCCTTCCTTTATTCCCTTCATACTCTGAGCTCAATCTTCTCCTGCTATCTCATACAGCAGAAAGTCTCTGCCAAGGAAATTGGCAGGAGAATGGCCAAAGTGTGATCCAATTATGCAGTTATTCCTATTTGTAAGTGGGAGGTAGCTGCATCGACAGCTATAGCTGTGCCTTTTATTCATATGCAGAAGGTTTGTGAGTCCAAATCTACTTGCAAAGTGAATTGAGCAAATGGTGGTCAACTAAGGTTTTTTCTTTGGCAGTCATCATTGTGCTTGGTCCCACTGCTTTCTGAATGCAGACATGAGATCTCATGCAAACTTTCTTTTGTAAGCAGCTGCAGAAATGAAAACAATTCAGAATATGACTTGCATAGTGTAGTCTCCACAGCTATTAAAGACAGCAGCTCTGAGGCGGAATGCAAGGCATGTAGGTTAAAGCTAGGGTTATTTTCTGAATGGGTTAAGGAAGGTAGCAGCCTTGTTTAACTACAATCCTATACACCTTTACAGTACTCAGAGACAAATTGGGAATTATTACTCACAGCTAAGTGTGAAGGGAAGTTGTGGCTGTCTTCAATTCTGCCAACCTGAAATGCTTACATATATGGTAATCAACCCAAAGATAAGAACAAAGGGGATTTTGCTGTGTTTAATGCTGTTCATGTGGGAAGATATTGATTGGCAGCTGTGAAGGATGGTGGTGAGGACAAAACAAAAGTTTAAGGAATGGGCAAAGCATTGAAAAGGCTTCATTCAAAACTCAACTAGGCCAAGCTGCAGGGTAGGTATACCCTTGGGCCATAATTTCTCCATCCCTATAGTAATGTGAGAGTTTTCTATTCCTCTTTCATAGTCTCATTTTTCATCTTAAATGGACAACTGAACAGCTTCCATGGTGTCAACACCAGCCACTTACAGTATATTCATGTTTTCTGTGTGTTCACATATGCTTAGCCATCTTAATCTGATGAAAGGTTCTGAAGAATTTGGAAGCTTATACATTATGCTTTTATAAAGGCCAGTTCTCAGAATCTTTCATGATTGTTGTCACTTATTTAACTACCTCCCTCAGGTGAGATGAAGGTGCCTACCTAAAAAGCGATGGGTTGTTAAACTTTTCCAGCAGACCTCTTCTTTATAAAGCTGTCTACAGAGTAGGTGAAATCATCAATGTGTTAATTCTTCAGGTCTGTAGGGGAAACACCACATTGTCAGTATGGACAAAGCGAGGCAGTAGAAGGAGGGCCTACTGTCTGTAATATTTCCTATGATGCTGTGGATGATCTTTTATGAGGAACTAAAAGCTTCTGCAAAGATTTCTCCTGTTGAGTATTATGCAATTTTAATGCTGTTGATTTATGAATGAGTGAATCCATCTTTCTATATCCACATAGAGTTAGAAACCAAATGAATAACACTATGCAAGATGGGCTGTGGAGTCTGAGGAGGAGGGTCTATTCATATGTCAGTCTATCTGAAGGATATGTCAAACGGCACCGGGCATCACCTACACATTGCTATGTTTGATACTTTTCTTCCAACAAGCAAAGTCAATGGGGAAGCAGGATTTGCTTAACAACTGTATGATTCGCTTAACCACAATGATTTGCCTAATGACCATGACCAAAAATATTGTAAAGTCAGGTCTGTCTCACTTAATGACCTTCACATTGCTTATTAAAAGACTTTCTGATCCCAATTGTGGCCATAAATCAATGACTACCTGTACTTTGGAAGGACAGACTTTGTAGCCAATATACTTTATGTGCAGAGCAAAATTGCCTGAACCTCAATAGATATGCCAACCTGGATTTATTATTATTATTTCTGCATGTGCAACTCTTTACACAAGTAAAACCAAACCCGCAGATTATTGTGCTGATCCCACAAGTGTCCTTTGTTACCTGTACACAAGAGGCTATAGTGCCATATTGCTTATATGTGAAAGGCAAACTGAAGATTGACCGGCTGTTTAGGATTTTTTTTCCAAGTGTACCATTGCACCATAGAAAAATATATCCACAACAGGATATATTTTTCTTGACACAGGGCAGATGTCTGTTTAAATTTAGAGCAGGAGAACGCTACATTTCCTATCTCTTTTTACAAAATGTGTGCAAGCATACAGAAACATCCCCAGAAATTCAGAGTATAATCCTTGCAAGGAAGACACAATGACGTAAGCAAGCAGCAACTTCAAACCTTTGAAAGCAGGCTCTACAGGTCAAAACTGTATTCTAAAACATATAGTTAAAGACTGTAACACTGAGTACTAGTGCAGTCCGAACGTGACTTTGGAATGCAATGGATGGAACAATCTTTCCCAACCACCATAGATAGAACTGCAGATTTCCAATAAAGATCCAAGTTTATTGTTCCCATAGAGTTTCCTGTTCTCCACTGTCTTAATAATTAAATATAATTAATCCTTTGTTTTATCTAGTTTTAATAAAATAAGATTTGTTATGCTAACATTGTCAATTATTTGTCACCATAGGAGCAATAATTTTAAAAAGTTGAAGCAACAGTTGCTGATTATCAATCTTAAATGTCAAATGATCACTAGCATGTCAATAGGTGTTAAGTAAATATTCCCAAACTGATAATGCTGGCCCCATGTTGTCAGTAAAGCAGCAACAGCTTAGAGATCTCTTTCTCTTGTTATTACATTAATTGATACACACAACTGCGATGTGTGGAAATTGCAAAGCACTGTGGTATTTCCCAATCCAAGGTTGATGCCACCAAATCTTGCAAAAGAAAACTGTTCTTTTCCAGCTAGCTGGTATTGCAGGAGACTGTAGCACTTCTAGGTTGAGTGGAAATCGGTAATGTAAGCGTTTCTAACTGTTAAACAAAAGCTATAATGTTGTGGGGGTGGGGGGGTAGATGAGGAAGTGCTATGTCAAAGGCAGATAAATATTTTTCTTCAATAAAAGGTTCCTTTCTTTCTTCTCTTCCGTAACGGGATAGATTATAATGAGGCAGAGATTCCCTCCAGCGTAGTGTTGATATATTGTCAGCATTAAAGTGCCCATGGCACATACAACTAAGCCTTGCATTAACAGTCATGGGTATATGTTTATTATAGCTGGTGCTCTTGGCATAAAGTAAATTATAGAATAATTTTGTTTCAGGGCTGGCTGGGATTCAAGTACCATCCAGGGAAAATGACCAGAAGGCCTCTCTAGGAAAGCCTGCAAAGAATTATCTTCTCTATTTCCTGATAACCTTATCTGGATCCCATTTTACCTTCTCTCATCCCAGTATCTATACTTTCTGTTGATCACACTGAGACTGAGCAATCTTGTTTGAATGTCGGCTACCGACTTGCAGCAGGACATAGCAAGATTTTATCCTGATTATTTCCTCCCCACTAATCCACTCCCATCCCTGATATTGTCAGAGTATTTTGGAACCCAGGATAATTTCCTGAATGTTCCCTCTCTTATTTGATCTTTTTCAAATCTTTTACATTGCATCATCACCACCCAACTTGTCAGGAATGAGGCTATCAACAAAATAAAAACTGCCTTTTCGTTCTTCTTCCCTGTGCTTTAGGCTTCGGATACACAACTTTTGGGGGGCAAAGGCAACATTTGACCTTTTATGGGTATACTGGGAGGCACAATGTAGGAGGTGACCAGGCTGAGCTGAGGGAGGGGTCAAATGCATCATCAGTCTCAAGTCCCTTCACGCCCATAAGAGATCTAAATTCAGTCCACCTTTAATTCCATCATTGACTCTTATCTACAGCCCATTTGCTTTGATGGTTAGTAGTTCTGATTCTTGCAGAGAGCATTAGCATACAATAAACCTATATTCATTTGAACAGCGTGGAATCTTGATTTCCTGCGCTTGACACACACAGTAATTTGTGGACATGGCCAGGACAAAGTGGTAGGTGATGCCTGGCCAAATTTAGAACTGATGGTACCTACTCATTAATTAATTTTCTCTATTTCTCATATTAAAAACTACAATTTGAGCATCCCAAGATTTTGAGAGGAGGGAACAGGTGGCAAAGAGGTATGGATTGTGAAACATGGATTGCATGAATATTTCAAAGAGCTATCCTGCCTGTAACCAAAACTAAGGATCACTATGTGTAAGCTTCCATGTTTTTCTAATATGGTCCACTCTCACATAATATGCACCAAGCAGTCTTGTGCAAAATGAAAGAAAAAAATCTATTTCATTTTGGGGTGTGTGTGTGTAAAATTACTGTTTATGCATACTTCAAGCCTGTAAATCCTATCACCAGCATTGATATGCTCTTCGGGAAATAATGCAGTTATACCTTAAGAAATTGTTACAGTAAAAGATACCAGATTTTTTTACAGTTAAATTTGCTTTATTTATACATTATTCCAGTAACATTCACAACTAGATTTGATGCAACAGAAATCCACCCACTATAAACACATGCTATGTCTGACAACTGAAACGGACACTTCATGCTTCTAGAGAACTTACCTTAACACAGTCACTACTCTGACATTCAATTCAACTTCTCTTGTTTTCTTCTGGCTAGCTGTACCTCTCACTTGTCTGTATTCAATAAATTCTTGGGGCTCTCTGCTTTAAGGCCATTTCCAAGTGATTTAGGAGGGCCTAATAGCATCATCCGCTGTTATTTTGGCAGAACAATGATTGGATGACTCTGCAAGATTTTATAAGCACTACTGTAGTGGGGAAATGACCTACGTGGCTTTTACTGGTTCCAGAAAATGACACATGATCCAGACAGTAGCATGATCATGGCCATGGAAAGGAATTTCCACAAATATCTTAAGTGGTGAATTTAGGTCTCCCTCTCCCCTTGATATTTATTCATTTATTTAACAAATGGATATAGCTTCACACCTACCAATGGAACTCTGGGAGGTAAGCAAAAGTTAAAGTAGAAAACACAATCCTGTTACAAAACTGGAATGTATTATAGGCCGTCTACAGCACAGTGGTACATACTCAATCTCTGGTTGGAACTTCTGGTTTCTCTCTGTATCCTATTTCTAGTAAAAACTTTCTGTTCCTAAAATGAAGGCTTATATTTTGTCATCTTTAGCATCCCACAAAGATAACAATATCACCAGAGAAAATGCTTGCATAATTCTCTTGTTGCAATGTACCATATTTTTTTCTCAATATAATTGCTCCATATGGGCTCAATGGGGAAACCAAAGAGAACAATCCAGCTGTTAGCGGTTTGGTAGAGAATTAATAAACAAGAGAAATAAATTAATATACTAATAATAGGAATTTTGTTTCTTATCCTTGAACATGTATGGACTTTAACTCCCAGAATTCCCTGACCAGCATGCTGGGGGAGAATTCTAGGAATTGAAGTCCACATGTCTTCAGATTGCTAAGGGTAAGAAATACTGCTCTAGAATGAAAACAAAATTTTCATAATTAAGGACCTTCTTAATTCAGCTGTGTTCCTCTATTCTTGGGCATGCTTGGGGCATAACTTCTATCCTGCTGCTAGGTTTTCTTTTGATTTTAGTTCTAGCCTGCGGTTCAGCTTTGACACTGGGATGGACAGTAGAGTATTAAAAGTGTTGAAGATTAGTATTGCTACTAACCTTCAAAAAAAAAAAGTATCAGCACTGAAAGTGTTATCATGCAATGAATTAGAAGAGAGACGGCAAATCTTTGGAGCACAACATGTCAAAAATTCAGAAAATGCCAAACCTGACTCTGCTGGCATGTCGTCTCTCCCCTGAACAAAAAAGAAACAATTCTCTATCCTCCCACCTCTCTCTAGGCCATCCTCAACAGAGGCACTTGGTGGCCACACTGAAATTGGGCCTGAAGTAGAATGCAGAGCTTAGTAGTTTTAACTCTACTCCGACTTCAGCCCTAATGCCACCACTGCCTTCAAAAAGCATGAGCCTTGGGGAACAGCAGTATTGCCCCCTCCCAGCCCAGCCCTCCCCAGGATCTGCCATACATTGTGTCAGATGTAAATGCCTTATTCTCCAATGTGTAAATAATGTATATATGGAACATCAGAGGTTAACTTATTCTTTGGACTTTAATGTATTCATAACTTACCACTCCCATTCCTAGCTCCACCCCTTGTATATATAAGGAGCCACCCTCACCATTCTCGTTGCTTCTACCTTGGATATTCAGTGAATATAGAATGCCTATCATAATTAAAAAGAAATATATTTAAAGCTCTAACTCCTATTATCTTTATTGAGTCTGATCCTGAAAATATTGCAACAAGCTGGTAGCAGAGGATGGTTAATTGACTCAATAAGTAATTAAAAATGTCCAAGAAAGATAGGCCCAACACCAGGGCCTACAGCAAAGAAATAGAAACTGATCAAGAGATGATCAACGAATCCACCAATGCGATTTCGAGAGAATCCGAAGAATACACCACTGAAGAAGAAGAACTAATGAGTGAAAATAATGACCAGAAAGAAATCGAAATAGAAAATAACGAACTCAGGTCAGAGATATTAAAGATACTAAAAAGCCAAAAGAATGATGAAAGTCTCATCGCGGACCTCCAGGAGATGCTGAAGAACAGCGGAGCAGCGAGAGAGAAAAACGTCATTAAAGAAAAACCCAAAGATCAAAAAACCGTAAGTGAGATGACTACTGAGAAAATAGTTGTTAAAAAGAAAAGATGTGATCCCGCGCGAAATTTTGAATGGCAGCCATCTTGGTTTCAACGAACTTCAAAAGAGAATGGAGCAGAGCCAATCAAAACGCTCAGTTCAAAATTTCTGGCGCGAAAAACACTATCAGACGAAGAAAGTGAGAAAGAAGTCTCAAACTCTTCAGATGATCCAAAATCAGAAAGTGAAGACGATTTAACAAAATCTCAAGTAAAATCAGCAATGAAAACACTTTTTGCTGCTTTTGGGCCAAGACTGAAAATTACCAAGACATCTACGAAGAAGCAAGAAATCAAACCGGCGACTCAAGACCTGCACGCTCCCATCCTGACTTCGAAAGCGACGACGCCCGAGCCCAGAGAGCCATGCCGATTTCGCCCTACACCACAGACAAGATCGAATACCAACGCACACAAAAGGAAGAAAAGAACCGTCGCCACCACCAGAACCCCAAAAACCGAGCCAGAGACCGACTCATCTGAGGAGGAGCGGATCGAGAGAGCTGAAAGGGAGAGAACCTTCCACGACGCCACCAAAGAAGAAATGAGCAACGCGCATGTGCGAAACTACGTAGACGACCCAGAAGGACTTGAACTGGCCAGAGAACCGCGCAGACTCATTGCAAGCATCCCAATGCCGTTCTGTAATTTCCTGCACTTGAGAGATCACGGACTGCCCCAGGTTGTAAGTAATGGACAGAATAATGTAGGTAACTTACCCAGTGACTTCCCAAAACTTAGAATTGATGGCATTAATTTACAAGAGTGGTATCAACAGCTTCAGGTTATTTTCATGAAAGAAAATTTACTATTCTTTATAACTAGCCCTCCAAGAAGACCTTGGACTTTAAAAATAGATTGTTTACATCATAGAGCATTTTTCATAATAATATCTAGCGTGTCTCCTGCAATGTATCATAGCATCAAACCAAACCTAACTGTATCAGAAATAATTCAATGCATGTTTAATCTATTTCACAGCGATAGCGTAGCTACAACCACAAGAATGTCTAAGGATTTCTTTTCCTCTAGAGTAAAACCAGGGGTTTCTATAAGTGAGCATTTGATAAATCTAAACAAAATAAGAGCTGAGCTACAATTGAGGGGGGAAGTGATTTCAGATCAAACAATGAAAAGTGTTATTATCAATTCACTCGATCCATCATGGGATAACTTTATGTCACACTTAGATACCATTAATTTGGGATATTTATCCATAGAAAGTCTATCTAACAAATTGATAGCAGAAGACAATTCAAGAAAAAATCGATCCAGTAACCAAACAGACCACAAACCTTTTAGGAAAGTAGTCTTTCAAGATAAACATAATGAGGCCTTTAGATGCTACAATTGTGGATCCAGGGAACATAGTAGAAGAGACTGTCCCAAAGTCTCAAGAGAGAGACATAGGCCAGAATATAGGAGCAAATATAATTACAGACAATCTTCCACAGATAGACACAAATATAGAAGTCCACCAAATTACAAAGAAGGTAGAGGGGGTAGAGAAAATTCAAAAGAGAGGAAATCTGGGTCACTGAATGGGCTAAATAAACAAGACAGCACCAGAACACAGCAGGATGAGAATAACAATTGGCTTATTGATTCTGGTGCAACAAATCACACCACCAACAACAAAAGTATATTATCTTCATTTATAGAAGATAAGTTTGTGATAAAGGTAGCTAATCAAGAAAAGGTTCAAGTACTAGGCAAAGGAAATGTGACCTTGCCTGGTCTAGGGAAAATAGAGGGGGTATTATTAATCCCAGAAATACCTCACAACATACTAAGTGCCATAAAATTAAGCAGAGAATCTGATATCAATATAGTTTTCTCAAAAGGGAAAGCAACTATAGAAAAGAACAAAACAAATGTAGGTACTGTAATGATAAAAGGAGGTCTACCCTATCTGATAACTAAAGAAAGATGTTTACATAACATTGATTCAAATATGGAAGATTGTATTGAAGCAGATGATGAAAATGTCAGTAACAGTGACAATGATGAGTGTAGAATAACTCATGATCACAAAAATACATACAAGGAAAAGAAACCAAAAATAGGTAAACCAATTCATGATGAGTGTGCTCACATCTTACACAGGAAGTTAGGACATGCAAGCTTTCCTGTAGTACAAAAAATGACTGAACACGCAGAAGGTGTCAAAATAAAAAATTGTGAAAATTATTTGGAATGCTCAGTATGTAAATCCACCAAACTAAAAACCAGTCCCAGACCAAAAAAATCTAACAGATCAACTAACAATATTTTTGATTTGGTACATATGGACTTAGTTGGTCCATTAAGTCCCTCAATTACCTATAGAAAACGTTACTTCCTAACAATAGTGGATGATTACAGCCGATATGGTTTTGTTTACACATTAAAGCACAAGGATGAAACATTTCAGAAATTTAAGGAATTCTACAAACGTATAGAAACACAACATAATATCAGAATAAAGCAAATTATGACAGATAGGGGATGTGAGTTCATGTCTAAAGAATTCTCCCAATGGTTAAAGGATAGAGGAATGTTACATTTCACGTCCAATCCTTTTTCTGCATTTCAAAATGGAGTTGCAGAGAGGAAAAATTCCACACTACAAACCATGATTAGGTGCACATTAGAGGATGCTGGTTTAGGCAAACAATTTTGGTCAGAGGCATTACATTATTCGAATTACACTCAAAATAGAACCTGGTCCAGTATTGTGAATAAGACACCATATGAGGTGATGTACAATAGAAAACCCAAATTATCACACATGCACATATTTGGAGTCACTGCAGACGTACACATACCTAAACAATTGAGGAGAAAGGGAGAAAACGTATCCAGGAGATTAAGATTCATGGGATACGAAACTGGAACCAAAGGGTACAGATTTATTGATAGTAATAACAAATTTATAGTATCCAGAACAGCTGTGTTCCATGAACAGGCCAATTGGTCAAAATTGCACCTTAATGAAATATTTCCTAATAAATGTAAAGATACGATATCTTGCGAGGAAGGAACAACAGAAAATCAAAATATTAACAAAAGTAAGAACAAAACCAAAACTTGGACTAATAGTCAGCATAAAATAAAGACAGACACATTAACAAAAAAGGAAGCTAGATATTTGCATGATAACCATAGCAAGCCTGAAAGAACTATTAGAAACAATAGAAACCAAATACCAAATAAATACAAAGATTACATAATGCATATGAATGGAGAACAAATAACACCTAATACATATGAAGAAGTATTGAAACTTCCACATGAAGAAAGAGAAAAATGGGAACTAGCTATGGAAAAAGAGATGGAAAGTTTACAAGGATTAAATGTATTCACACCTGCGATCGCACCTAAGGATAAAACAATTATAGGTACCAGGTGGATTTATAAAATTAAGAACTTAGAAGGAGGCAATACCTTATACAAGGCTAGACTAGTTGCACAAGGCTATGCACAAAAATATCCAGAAGACTATACTGATACATATTCACCCACAGTGAGAACAGAGAGTGTCAAAACAGCCCTTGTAGTAGCATCTGCACTCAATCTGGACGTATTCCAATATGACATACAGACCGCATACTTACATGCAAAATTAGATAAGGAAATATATGTAAGAGCACCACACAGTCAATACACTAATAAGAACGAAATTTGGTTATTAAATAAGAGTCTGTACGGATTAAAGCAATCCGGCAAAAGATGGTACGATTGCTTGGTAAAAGTACTTAAGACCATGGATTTCAACGCCACCACTGCTGATAATTGTTTCTTTGTAAAAAAGAGTAATGATCATATTGAATTTGTATTAATTTACGTGGACGATATTTTATACATTGGAAAGCATAAAGAGAGCAGGGAAATCTTTGTAAATAAGTTAAATGAACACTTCTCACTGAAATCTCTGGGTAAAGTGAATAAATACCTTGGTGTGCAAATTAACAAAACTAAAAGGGGATTCAAACTTACACAGAAAGATAAAATCATCGAACTCCTAAACAAATGTAACTTAAATAATGCCAAAACCTGTGACACCCCTATGCAAACTGATTTTCTTAGAAACACTGATGAATCTTCCCCTGAGTTTAAAGACAACACATTTTACAGATCAGTTATAGGTTCACTCCTTTATATATCTAATTGGACTAGGCCAGATATTGCATTACCTCTCAATCTATTGTCAAGATATGTTAGTAAGCCAACCTTGTATCATTGGGAAGCTGTCAAAAGAATTCTAAGATATCTGAAGGGTACATTAGATTTTTGTTTAATGCTGGAACCCAATAATGACAGAGAACCAAAAATTACTTGTTATGCTGATGCAGATTGGGCTGGTGATACATCATGCAGAAAGAGTACTTCTGGTTATGTTTTTCTATTGAATGATTGTCCAGTTTACTGGTATACTGGTAAACAAGAACTAGTAGCCACTTCTACTACAGAAGCGGAATATGTTTGTTTGTCCAAGGCTGCAAATAACCTTGTATGGTTCAATGATCTGATCACTGATGTTTGGAAGAAACCCACTTTACCATTTATTATGCATGAAGACAATAAAGCGGCCATTGAAATATCCAGATCCGATGCAATTGGACAAAGGTCCAGGCATATTGATATAAAGTTTAAGCATGTGAGACAACTGTCTCAAGACGGATTCATTAAAGCAATACATTGCGATACTTCTGAACAATTAGCTGACATATTAACAAAACCCTTACCTTCTAAACAACACAAATATTTAACTTCTAAATTATATGTATTATATTGTCCTGAATCAGAATGTAATTGGTGTTGTGTAACGAACCGGCATTTAGAGGGGGATTTGTCAGATGTAAATGCCTTATTCTCCAATGTGTAAATAATGTATATATGGAACATCAGAGGTTAACTTATTCTTTGGACTTTAATGTATTCATAACTTACCACTCCCATTCCTAGCTCCACCCCTTGTATATATAAGGAGCCACCCTCACCATTCTCGTTGCTTCTACCTTGGATATTCAGTGAATATAGAATGCCTATCATAATTAAAAAGAAATATATTTAAAGCTCTAACTCCTATTATCTTTATTGAGTCTGATCCTGAAAATATTGCAACACATTGCTTACCTTCAGGTGGTGTTCTATTTCTGTTGACAGGCCCCTACAGCCTACATGAGGCTACTCCAGGTCACGTGAGGCCTTTGTTCTTAAAACAGCTTCAGAGAATGCTCTTCTGTGGCCTGCGAATGATGGGTGAAAGCATGCACCATTTTTGCATGACTTCCAGAGGCTCTAGAGCCTGAGAAAGAGCACATTTCATTGCTGCCTGGTCACTGCAGCATCCAAAGATCACACAAGAATTGAAGAATAGTCAGAGGTGGGCTGCTGCCGGTTCAGACTGGTTCGGGCAAACTGGTAGTTCCGACCACTGGCCCCGGCGCTATATATCTCACTCTCTGGCTCGCTCACCCCACCCACACAGCCCAGCTGATTGCCGCGCCTCACCCGCTCTACTCACCATGGCTGCCCAAGGTGTGCTGGAAGCCATGCGCATGAAATCGCCGTGTGTTTGAAGCCACATGCAAGCGTGGTAGGGAAGCAAAGCGAGCGTGCGCCCCCTCACCTTTTTGGTTCTGCACTAGGCAAACTGGTTGATAAACTATGTGAAGCCCACCTCTGAGAATAGTTATTGTTGGGTGTTGGTGAACTTGGAACCCAAACATTGTGGTGTGTCACCTTTGACATGCGTGTTATAGGTTTGCCATCACTGAATCAGTTTTTGCAGGCAAACGTCCTACCAACCTGGCATAGTCTACATGTGTTGGAACCAGAACTCCCAAAATTTTCAGCAAGCATAGCCATGCAGTTCCAACACTTATCAAAGGTATTTAATTGCAGAAGACTGGATCATGTATCCTGAAGAAAGGAACTGCAGTACTGTCAATGCAATGTGACACAAATAGAGACAAGGAGGATTAGAATTTAGAACTCCCAATTTGCAATCTGCCTCCTATAATCTGTTCTATTCATCCTGGACAGATGTATAAAATATTTGAACGGTAAGACATGAATATCATGAACTGCTGCCAAAATAAAAAGATAAGTTCTGTTCTGGTTTCTGTCAAACCTGGACTGTTACTGGACTGAGAAGATCAAGCAAATTTTCCAGTTACCCCCATCATTTTATTTTTCAGGTGCTCCATTAAATCCTTCACTACACTATTCTTTATTTACACAAAATCAAGAATTAATGTAGCAAGAATTCATATAAATCCAAAGGCTTGAGTTGCTAGAGTGGGAAGAAAGAAAATATACAAAAATGTGTGAGTGATACCATGCATAACAAATAGTTGTTAAAAGGTTAAATATCAGTCATTGAGCGCTGTTTTTATGATTCATGATCTGAGTGTCTCTTCATAACTCATTGTTTATGAATGCAGAAGAGTTCGTTGTTTATTTCAGCCCATAGGCTTACATTTAATAGAGAGCATGTATCCCTCATAGTAATACCTTAAACTTAAAATGCTCAAAACATCTCATAATCTGAGTCATTCCTTCTGATGGCAGATTTCACTTCTAATGGATCTGCATATGAAAAAGATATGCATTCAGACACTTCATTTATTCTATGTTTTATAGAAAAAGAAGAGAAAGATTCCATCTCCAGTAATAAAAAGGATCAGAGGAAAGAGAATGAAGTTTTTGTACTCTTTTCAGTCTGGGCATTTCTTTCCTAGTTGGGCCCATTGGCTCTCCTCAGAAAAATTCATGGTTGAGAGCAGAATGCGAGAAGACTGCCTGTGGCCAACAGATGGCCTGCATTTCTCTTACACACACTGCTTTACTGTTAAAAACAGAAGTCACTGCAACTGCTCAGCAACTTTAAAGGTTTAGGACTGGTGACAAAGTGTTCAATAGGGCAGGAATGAAATGTATGTGTGAAAGAATGTGTAAATGAATAAGAATAAAACATCAAGAAATTAGCTTATATGAATGTCCGTGCCTGATTCATCATGCCACCTTAGATCATACGATAGATGACAATTTGACAACTGTGTTCTCCAGTACTGAATAAGTGACAATTTTAAAGAACTGAATGAGATTTTCTTTAAAAGGGGGGGGGGGTGAGATTTAGGCAACTGCTTTCCTCACTTTGGTTGGCCATCCTTGTTCTGGTTTGCTTATTCTTGATATTTAGATTCAGCATTTCTCTAAGGAATACTAAATTCAGCATTTCTCTAAGGAATACTGAAGAAAGATTACCGCACCTATATTTTAAGTTGTAAGAAGAGATTTTGAGCAAGCAGTGTTTTATTTGGCATAGAGAGCAAAAAAATTCTTTAGGAAAATCTAGCATGGAAATATTCTAAACAGGGAGAAAAGAGA
Organism: Pantherophis guttatus; assembly: GCF_059756535.1. Lineage (NCBI taxonomy): Eukaryota > Metazoa > Chordata > Lepidosauria > Squamata > Colubridae > Pantherophis > Pantherophis guttatus. The sequence goes on from NC_142064.1 coordinate 173,076,121, forward strand.
GGGAGTGTTATTTTTTTTCTTGTGAAGTACCCCAAAGCCACAATTTAATTACGTAAGTGGGCACAGGCGGAACATTTGTCTGTAAATCTTATATGTTGCAAGTGGTTATGAGAGGAAGGATTAAACCTTAGCAACATTACATTGTTTCCCTGATTGATGAAGCAATATTTATTTTGTTTGCAAGCAAAGTATGCAAATAAAGTTCCTTCATAGCTATCCACCTTGAGTGTGTGGTAATAGAGGCCTTTCTTAAGAGCTAAGCCTATATTTTGCTGTTTGCGTCTGAAGATATTATTTTTTATTAATAGCACAAACAGACCTTTTCTCTTGAAGCAAGCTGTTGCTAAGTGTGGGTGTATTTTGTCTGGGTCTGGAACTGGATGGAAGACCATGAGATAAAACAAGAGGGCCCTCAGCACTTGGGCTCAGAGGAGGAGGGAGAACTAGGCCGATGTTTTTCTGGCCCAAGTTAGTTTCTCAAAAAAACCTCCTCAGGTTCTGCTGAAATCTTCAGCTTCTGTGGAACCCGGTCTGAAAAAGCTTGCTCTAGGTCAGTGATGGCAAATCTTTTGGACCTGGTGTGTCAGAAATTTGGAAAATGCCTAATTTGGCTGGCATGTCACTCCTCTTCAAGCACTTAGGTCTTGTGCTTCTGTGGTCTCTGTAGCCTCTGAAAACGACAAAACACGCCCCATTCTTGCACAGTTTTTGGAGGCTCTGGAAACCACATAAGAACCCCACTCACACACAGTCCCCCAAATCATATGTTTTTGAGAATAGTTATTGGATGTGGTGAATGCTGGCATGTCACCCACAACTTTGTGGCATATCACTTTTGACACGTGTGTCATAGGTTCACTATTACTGCTCTAAATATTTTGTTTTGTTTTGTTTTGTTTTGTTTCATTAACCAGCTTGTGACTATTTGCTGGATGCAAAGTGCTATCCCATAACATTAAATGATGCTCAGTTAGTACCAACGGTATTTCAAGAAACATCACTAGTACATCGCTTCTTCTCAGCAAGTATTACGTTTAATACTCCCTTGCTGGCTATATTTCATTTAGCTGCTTTTCTCTCCTTTTTTCAGGTAGGGGCACATTTCATCACTCCAAATTAGACAAAGCTATAAAGGCACATATTTTTTTTCACCAGGTGTTCATTAGGGAAGCTTCTTTAGCAAGAGAAATATGAAAGAGGATGGTCTTTTCCTTTGTCCTTGCATAACAGGATTCCCTCTACACAGCAATTTAAGAGAAAAGTAAGCAAGTGGATGTTACTTCATCTTCTCAGAAGAATTAAAAAGGAACGAAAGTTGATGAAATTTGGCATTGCAGCATATAGTAAGAAAACATTCTCAGAAAATCTAAGTAGCACACCCATTCAGATTAGCAACCAGTGCTTCTTTCTGAAGTGTCCTCTCCAGGTCCTGAACCTACATATTTTCTTCTACTAAGTTCTAATGAAAGAATGACATCCTTTATTGTTGATGGGATTGCCATTCTGCAAAGGCAGGAGAAGTATACAATACCAGCTTATTCTGGTCATATGCACTATTGATTGTAAAATTCACTCGATCACAGAGCACAGATCCTAGAGCGTTTTTTTAGATTTTAAGCTATTATGTATCTATAACAGCAACTAATGTGCATGTGTACCAGGGGTGGGTTCTAAATGTTTTTACTACCGGTTCTGTGGGTGTGGCTTATTTTGTGGGCATGGCTTGATGGTCATGTGACTGGGTAGGCGTGGCCAACTCAATGTCACTCACGTCAAGGGGTGCCTCGCCTGGCCCCTCCCCTCCCAGCCATTCCTTGTCACACCCAGCCTCAACGTATCTAGGGTTCGGTAAAAATGTTGTTCACCTTTTTTCACCTTTATTATCTACATAATATAGATGCACTTTCATGGACCACTGAAAGGAGGAAACGGCTCGCATCCTTTGCCCAAGAGTGTGATAGGCAACAGGCTTTTAAGGGGCTGCCAGAAAGAAGGGGGGGCAGTATATTTTCCAAAGCACCAGAAGGCAAAACAAGAAGCAATGGATGGAAACGGAACAAAGAGAGAAGCAACCTAAAACTCCTGACAGTGTGAACCAATATAGGTGCAGAAATATTTCAGTCATAATTTCACATATAAAATAGCTATTCATGTAATACAACCTGCATATTGTTCAAAACAGTCATTAGTATTATGGCTGATGTTTGACAGCAAGCCTAAAAGTCAAAGATTACAAGAGTGCTTCTTTGTATGTATGTATGTATACAAAACATCACATACCAGGAATAGCATATTAAGATGGACTTATGCAGTGGTGGGTTTCAATTTTTTTTACCACTGGTTCTGTGGGTGTGGCTTGGTGGGCATGGCGTGGCAGGCGTGACAGAGGAAGGATACTGCAAAATCCCCATGCCCTCCCCACTCCAGGGGAAGGTTACTTCAAAATCCCCATTCCCTACCCACCCCACTAACCTGCTCTGGGAAGGAATCAAACTCTCCCCTCTTCATTTCCCTAAATAAAATATTACTCATAAGAAAAGCAAGGAAAAATCAAGCTGCTAACAAGGAACCTGCCTGATACTCATTCCACATTCCTGCCAGCTGCATAAAGGAAACTTTGTAAGAAGAAAACAGCTACTGGTCCTTAGAGATAATAGAAAGTGGAAGCCGGAAGTTCAGCTCCATTTACAAGCAGGCAGAAAACTCATTCAAGACAGGATATTTCACAATGGAAATCGCCCAAACCTTTTTAGAAACATAAAGCCCATGTTGCACAAACCCCCAAACTTCAAAAACATAGAACCATATAAGAATCCCTCCTCTTATCCAGTTTGTTGTTCAGCTGACCCAGAAACGAACTGCTGAATGTCACTTCGCTTCTGCAAGCAAAAACCTCCTTCCAGCAGCTGCTTCTTGGCTTGTCAATTTAAAGCGACAGTGTCTTTTTTTTTTTTCTCCCCTGGCTGAGAAGGAGTTCTGATTTTTTCCTTCTAGCCGATCAGTTGGGAAGCTTCTTGGCTTCTCAATTTAAAGCGACAGTGTCTTCTTGTTGTTGTTTTTTTCTCTTCTTTGTCAAGTGAGCCCTGATTTTTTCCTTCTAGCCAATCACCTGGGACTCGGGAGGCAGCGAATAGATTGGGGGTGGGGCCAGGCAGAGGTGGCATTTACTGGTTCTCCGAACTATTCAAAATTTCCAATACCGGTTCACAAGAACCAGGGAGAACCGGTAGCAACCCACCACTGATGTGTACTGCATGCACCTCCCATTTGGTAAGATATAAGTGATAAGATTTATACAATCTGCAGAGAAACCAGAATATGATTTCAGATAATAATTATTTTGGCTAACATCTTAGCTTGCAAAGTGGATTTTGGATTAATGATCCTAGCTTGAGGGATGAAGATGCTTGGCATAAAACTATACTTTAGTTGTACTTGTGGCATACCAACCAAAATTGACCATTGTTGTATACTTACTGCTAACAGGGAATACATCATGAGTGCAATTAGGGCTGGTAAATTACTTTATTCTTTTATTCTCTTACTAAAAAGCAGTAGGTAAAAGCATAAGTTAAGCAAAACTATGATGGGTGGTGGATACCAGTATTCATGAGTGAATCTAGTACTGAACATGGCATGTTCAACTTGGAATAGAATATATAATAAAGAACATGAATAAATTAATGAAATGGAAAATGAAAAGTAAGTTGCGTATTTATGAAGCTAAGAGGAAGGATATAATAGATCTGAAGAAAGATGTTATCAGGTGCAAAGAATCAGGACCTTTAAGTTAAGTCCCAGTTAAGAAGATTTATTGCTTCAGCCTATACACAAGAATCTAGTCAACTAATGGTCATCATTAAATTGGCACTAGACAAGAGTAAACAGACTTCAAAGGAGGCTGGACGTGGAGCATTTGTGGACACATAACAATTCTAAGCTGAATCTTCTCTTGACTCCCCGCTCCCCGGGCTATGCCTCTTTTTCTCCTACAGATGATTCGCTATTATGGAGTGGGGTTGATGAAAAGATACATGAAGGTGATGGCACGGTTTGGGTTGTTTGTTTTTTTTTAACAAAAGGGATAATATGTATGCCAGAAAGTATGAACATGTGCCATTCAAATTATTGTAGGTGCATATGAAGGTAGAAATTCATAGACTGGCAATAGTTGTATTATCCAGTGAACTGTGTGAAGGAATGAGGAATTAGTTTAAATGAAAACTCTATGACGCTCAATGAATGTGAACACAGAAGTCTTTTTGTTAGGTGACATGAAAAGACGGAGGAGAATGAAACAAATAGTAATACAAAATGTAATTGGAACATTTGGAGACCCAAGATTGAATGCGAATATCTGGTGAATATCTGCTGAAAGATCTGCTTGTTTTGAGCTTGTGGCTTAACCATAAGTCTGTTTATACATACACATGCAAAGGAATTAATTTAAAAGCATACTGATTTGATTGTTTATGATAAAAGTCTGAAAGAATTAATGAGAAGTTCCAAATGTGAGAGAGACCATTATTTGATGATATCAAAAGGAAGGACTTGGAGAATGGACACAGAAGGATAGGAAAGAATTAAAAATAGAAACCATATGTAGTTTGTAGAAAACAATATAATTTTCTATCAGAATCAATGGAATAAAATGTAAGAAAAGATGATATGGTAGATGCTTGAAATAGAAGGAAAAGAATTATAATATAAAGTGCAACAGAAGTCTGTGGTGTTAATTATGCTAATGGAAGCTAGCAAAAGGAATGCTAACTGGGATGCAATTATGAAAAAGACTATGAATGAAGAGAAAACATATGAGGCTAATACTCATTTAGTGACTGCAATTGGGACTGGTAACTCAATTGCTAAGTGAAGTACTTACTAAGTGGAAAATCATGTGACCATGACTGTGTTATGATTTTACTTTAGCTTTCCTTTTTCCCCACTCTTCTACCCTTGGGAAAGCTCACCTTGGTGTTGGGATAATTAGCAAGAAGGGAATTAATGTTTGTATTTACATTCATTGGAGACAAATGGATTACAAGAGAGTAAGCAGACACACAAAGACATGCACATAGATTAGAGAACAAACAAAAGTATACAATACCAGCAAAAGAATAAAAGAAATGGAAATGGGCTGGTCACATAGCATGAAGAACTGATGGCAGGTGGACTAAGGCAGTCATAGAATGGATTCCACTTGATAAAAAGCATTCACAAAAGATACCTAAAGAATATAAAGAATATAGAGTAAGGAAAAATTACAGATAACAATGATTTTTGATGAGTGAAGTATTTTGGTCCAAATGAAATGCCTTAAAACGTGCTGATACCAGAAGAGGCTCAATTACTCAATATTTCATTGGCACTGTCAAAATTATGTATTTAGATAGGTACGAATGTTATTCTCTAGCAGTCTACTTATATGAATATGGAAAACACTTTCATCTCCTAAACTGAAATGAGCTTTTTGTTCTAAAAAAATACTATAAGGTACTGATCCAATGTTAGTTCCATAAATGTAAAGTATGAAAGATGGCTGGTGGAAGCGAATCCTTGATCTAAAATCCCCTCATCTCTTAGGCATCTTCTTCATTCCCAGAAGACAGATTAATCTGACAGATGCCAACAGCACAGAATCTTCCTGTGGCTAAACTATTTGTAAGCGAGTAGCCTTTTCCTTAGACTGGAAGGACACCATTTTCTTCTCTACTGCAGGAAGGAGAAAGTAAAGTCAAGATGATGGCTACAGCTATGCAATCACAAAATTAATTAGAGGTTATGGCTATCACCTTGACTTCCCCAACCAGGAATCACAGGACACTCCATTGCTGCTTGAGTCTTTAATCATCTTTTTAAGCTTCCAGAGGGTCCTACGGAAATGGAAACAGTTACATCTCTCAGACAGATGATAGTTACCAGATACACACTGACATACTTCTGCACATCATGCGCATAATTATCCTTACTGGCAGTTTAAACAGGATTTCTCAAACATTAGCCGTGCTGGAGTGTGGGAGGACCAGGGCTCTTATAACAGCTCAATGTCTTATTATCAGTAAAGAAGAGTGAAAGTTATGTCACCTAAAAAGTATCAGATTACTGGAACAAAGCCATAATAATTAGCAGCCATTGTCTCTTAGGCCCAGCAGAACAAAGCAAGGCTGGGATTGTTACCTAGAAAGCAAGTCTTCAAACGCATGGAAATGTTGGAGAAAAAGAGACTGAAAAAGTGAATTAAAGGAGGAAGTGCAAGCTGCAATACAGGTGGTTCTGGGATATGGAGAATGCTATGATGGCTGAAGGAAAGCACATGGGGCACTCTTCCAATTCAGCGACATCTGGGACAAGCAGCAGCTTTATCCTTCTTCATAGGAAAGGAGGATAGCTGCTGCTGGGAATTCACCCTAGAGGCTTCCACAGTTAACCACAATCTCATTATTAAAGCACTCAGCAGTTATGTCTTCATTATCACTAATGGGGCCATGGAAGGACTGTAGCTTCTGATGAGAAAGTGGGCAAGGCAGCCCTCTGCAGAGCTGCAACTGGGAAGAGAAAGTGCCGTGCAAAGGTTGAGCAAAGGTTGCCACAGCCAAGAGCTTCTTCACTCAAAAACACTGGAGCGCCTCTTGAAGCAATGGTTCTTGTCAGAGAAAGCCTATGCCAGCATTGCTGGGAATTCGCTACACCCCGCAGTGAGGAATGGTTATTCTTAGGCAAGACTCCCCGCTACCAGGAGCCGGTGACTCATCCCAAGAGCCGCCACAGCTTTTCTTCAGATGGACATTTTCCAATTTATTTTTCAAGGTGATTATCCAGGGCATGTCTACTGAGAAGGACCTCCTGGTTTTACTTCCTTATGATTGTAGTAGTCATGATTGCCATATTAAGCAATAATGTTTAAAAAGATGCCTGACATGGTAATTGCTATATGGGACATAAAGGGAGTAGCCTAAGGCTTACCTAAGAAGAATGGATCAAGAAAGCAGGACAAATCGAGAAAAAAAAGAAGATTTGGAGACAAAAACTACAGAGCTAAATTGAATGGAACAAGGAAACCAAAGCCAATAAATGAGCAGAACAAGGAGAAATCTGGGCAAAGAAAAGTGGACATTTTATGCAGCAGTAGAAGTTTAACTGAAGTGAATTACACTTATTCACAAAGAATTGCAGAGGAGAGTGCTTCCTTAAGGTCATGTATTGAACTGATGGCTGAAATGAGATCGGAACTGGGATAGCTCTGTTATTTGCATTATTATGGTAAAGTCCCCTTCAACTCAAGGCTCAGATCCTGGTGATTACATACATTGAAATCTGTGCAGTTTTCTTGGCCACAGGATTGAATAGTTTAATTCCTTTCTGGCTGTGTGGTCTTCCTGCTGCCCATAGCCGGGCCTCCTTTGCTTATTCGTATTCATTTAAAAAAGATATTGTTTTCAACAACATGGCAACTCGCCTGAAGCACAGCAATATCCCCGAGTGAAGCATGACTACAAGGGCAGTTAACTAGAGTATTGTGGGCCTCAGTTAATTTACATTTCATTTGATTTACACAAATGAAGAAGTTGATGGAAGAACTCCAATTCAATAGCCCTGGGAAGCATGACCCTCGCCTTTCCTGTTACTGGATGCTACTCTATCATCTTCTCTTTCCTGAAACCTGGGATAGCAGGTAATTACTGTAGTCGGTTAGACAGCATTAGAATTGCTTTGTGCTTAGAAGAGAAGTCGGCAGGGCCTTGATGATGGCTATCACATTTGGCTGCAAAAGTTATACTTTGCAGCTTCTAAATGGCAGCAAGTGGTTACAGCTTTTGGTATTTGTTTGCTGCCATCTTGTGATCATCTGGATTTCTGCTACCCAGATATGATTGCAGGAGCTTTTCTCCACCATAGACTATACAGTCATTCTCTCCCAGCCATAGGAAGCAGGCCACAGCAAGCCACTTCCAAAATTCTGCTAAGAAAACTGCAAGGACTTGTCCAGTCAATAGTGACTCAAAGAGAGTGAACCAAACAGACAGACAGTTAGACAGACTACATTTTGTTTTTGTAGCTGAAATTTTGTTTAGCTAAAATTTAATTTTCCCATTAGTCATACAGCACCTTTCAAAGTAATTCAGCCATCATTATGCCAGTATAGCAGGCACAAGACAAATATAATCATGACTAGAAGAAAAATGGGTTGTATTTTATTTCTCCCTAATTTTGACTACCTTCCCACCCACCCACCCTTAAAACAGTCTTGCTATTATCCTAGATAAGAAATTCAGCTGTAAAACATTTTTAGAGAGCCAGCTGAGTGTAGTGGTAAAGACATCAGACAGAAACTGGGAGAGTGTGAGTTCTAGGCCTGCCTTAGGCACAAAGCCAACCGGGTGGTTTTGAACCAATCATTCTCTCTTAGCCCTAGGAAAGAAGCAATGGTAAACCACTTCCAAAATCTTGCCATGAAAAATGCAGGGACTTATCCATGCAGTCGCCAGGAATCAACACTGACTTGAAGATTCTCCCTCAAACCAAACCAAATCTTTCTTGTCCTTTAAAGAAGAGCCCAGGTGTTTCTGTCATGTGTGAGAGTCACTTGTCCCAACAGCTGCTTTACAAGCTATATTCTTTGGTGCTACCTACAATCCTCCCCTGAATTCTGAGCAGTGTCACAGCGAGAAATTGATGCTAGGGATGTCCTGTCCCGTTTGTTCTCGTGCTGTGCTTTACCCAGATCCATGCTCATTAGACTTCCTTCCTGTAACCCACACTGACTCTTAGGAACTAGAACAAGAGGAAACAGAAAGCACTGAGGTTTCCAGTCTTCTGCTTCTTTACCTACGCTTCCGAGTTGAGCAACTAGCTTGACTGTGCCCAAAGAATTAAAGCCTGCCTTCTGTTCTACTACAGTGGAAGAAGACATCTGTCCAATCTCTTGCTTCATTACTGCCTGCCAATGGGCAGCAGGTTTGGTAGGTTTGTTACTGGCTAATGCTTTCTGCTCCCTCTATCTCATCCCCCATGCAAGGCTCTGGGTGTTAGCTCTTTTCTCCTTAATATCGTATTATGCACAATAAACACTGTTTTATTTTCCTATATCCCAGATTTGGATGGGAGGCAGGTCTGTGTTAAGGATTCTACCAAACTTTTGCATGGACAAACGCACAACTTGGACTGCATAAAGGGTTGCACATGTTAAGAAGTGTTTTCCTTAATCTGAGCAACTTTTTGAGCTATTAGGTAAGTGCTGCAAAGAATTTTCATAACTCTCCCCTCTTCATAATTCTGAGATTTCATAATCTCTTGCTCCGGGCAACCTTTTGTGGAAATGGAGCCTCTATCTAGCTTCTTATGTCATCTTCACAAAAACCAAAATTCCTTACCTTTCAATAGAACAATTCTCATCCCCTGCTCAGATGTGCTGTAGGACAAATGCAGATAGAGACATATTACCAGTGTAAGTGCCTAAGAAGTCTAAATTTTCATAATGGCAAATATTTTCTTACCTATTTTATCAAATCTAAGAAAAACATTGTTAGACACCATCTAAAACTGCCAATGAATTGGATTCTGAGAGAGCAGTTTTTTGCACCTACCTACCCCTTTGTTCAACAGATTACTACAAAGCTGAATTGAAATAAAAAAAATATCCAAACAAGCTTTTAAAAATATTATTTGAGGGATACTGTAGTAATGATATGATGTTGCTGTGATTGAGTGGCTCACAGCAGACTCTGTAATGACTGGGTTCATAGAGCATGGTTTGTCTAACTATAGTTTCTTAAGTAAAATCCAACTGATTATACTCCTGTAACATACAAAGCAAACTCCAATTAACCACATGATGGCATAGTGTACAGTATTGCGTGTGGATGGGAAAAGCAGAAGGGGAAGCAGGCCAGGAAAACCTCTGCCTCTGATCATGGAAGCTGAAAGCTGGAGGCAATTTCCCATTATTTTAAAACAGGAAAACTTCTGCAGACCTCCAAAATCTTACAAATTTGTGTAATATGAATTCACTCTCTTAATCCCCCCGCCCAAATTCCCTCCAAATGTTGGGTGGCCCTTGGCCCCCATACGCCTCCCTAAAGGTACCAAATTGTCCCACTTTACTGGCCTTCAAGCCCGAGAGTTGCAGAGCTGCTGAAACATGAAGAAGTGTAAATGCAGGTTGTCCTCAACTTACAACAGTTCGTTTAGTGACCGTTCAAAGTTACAACGGCACTGAAAAAAGTGACTTGTGACCAGTTTTCACACTAATGACCGTTGTAGCATCCCCATGGTTATGGGATCAAAATTCAAACCCTTGTCAATTGACTCATATTTGTGTCCCGGGGGTGGGGGGTGTCACACGATTCCCCTTTTGCAACCTTCTGACAATGGGGAAGCCGGATTCACTAAAACAACAGTTTAATTTAACGGCAATTCACTTAACAACTGCAGCAAGAACGCTCGTAAAATGGGGCAAACTCACTTAACCAATGTTTCCCTTAGCCCAGGGGTCAGCAACCTTAAACACTCAAAAGAGCCATTTGGACCCGTTCCCCACAGAAAAAGAAAACACCGGGAGCCACAAAACCCTTTTGACATCTAAAATGAAGATAACACTGCCTATATCATTTTTTACCTTTATGCTATGTATAAAAAAACTATAGTGTGTTGCATTTATGAAATCAATGAATTGCTACCGAGGAAATACATTTTTATTTCTGCACGCAACAAAAACATTTTGAACTCCGAAAAAAAAAAAAAAAAAGATGGGTTGAAAAGCTCAATAAATCACGTGCCAGCGGGTGTCATACATTGGCGGGTGCGAGACGTATTTTGAGCGACAGGGAGCCACAGCAGAGGGATGAAAGAGCCACATGTGGCTCCAGAGCCGCAGGTTGCAGACCCCTGCCTTAGCCACAGAAATGTTGGGCCTCCACGGTGGTCGTAAATCAAGGACTACCTGTGATTGTTTAATGGGCATTCCCTTGGCCTCTCTCTCTTTAAGGAGGTGTGTCGCCCACCCCCGCAAGTTCTCTGGAAGGAAAAGCAGTACCTCTCCCAACACTGCTTCCGCCGAAGAGGGCTTTTTGTGGTAAGGAAAAAAAAAAAAAGCAACTTTGGGACCACAGAAGAGCGATATATATATATATATATGTATGTATACACACGGGCGGAGAAGTCAAAGCTGGGTTGGAAAGATTCCCCGCCCCAACCCGTGTAGCTAACGAGAACTAAAAGGCTCAATCTCGGACCACCAAGCTTAGTTGTTTTCAGAGGGTCCACTACTTTTCCGAAGGTGGGGATAGCTCGTGGCGGAGGCCGAAGGAGAAAACTTTCCCTGCAGAGTGTGTGGCGGGTGAGGGTGGGGGAGAAGCCCGGCCCTGAGGAAGAAAAACCTTCTTTGGAAGGCTGCCGCATCGTCGGAGGTGGAGGAGGGAGGGGAAAGAAGGGAAGTTCAGAGCGCCCCCTAGTGCTGACGGCGGGCATGCCCCCTTGTCTCCAGAGGCAGAGCCAGAAAGGGTGAGGCGAAGTCTGGCGCAGCGAAGCCCGCTCCGGTCCCTCTGAGGCTGGGGAACCCCGACGGAGACGGCCGCCTTTCGACAGAGGCTGCAAAGGGAACGATGCGCTGGGAGCCAAAGGGGAATCAGGCTCCCAGGAGCTCCATCAAGTCTTCCACCAGTTTCGTTGGGACGAGGAGAGGGACCCGGGGCTTGGAGGAAAGGAAGGGAGCGGCCCCAGGTATGTTCGGGGTCGACGGCTGGGGCTTCCGCGTAAACGGATCCTTTGGGGGGGGGAGCCTCCAATTAGTTGCGGTGCTCCCAAAAGGCTTTATTGGGAGAAGCGGGCGGTCTTCGATCTCCGGCCACTACAGTCCTCCGTGGTGCGCTCAGGCTGCTCGAAGAATATGACGGGGGGGATATTTAATGTTCGCGAAGTTGAGATGCTTTCCGAGTGACTTGCTCGCTTTAGGGATGGAAGAAGCACCCAGGAGAATCGGTGCCGTTCTGGGGGAGAAACCTGTAGTAGAAGGCAGGAGCTCGAATTGTTTGGGCTTTACTATTCCGTGAAAAAAAAAAAAAGTAGCCAGAAAGTCCTGGAGGGAAGCAAAACAGCTGCCCTCTTTCGTGTAAGTATTACCGGGAACTGTTAATTCTAAGAATCCCGGTTAAATGGGCGAAAAATTGTCATTCGGAAGCTCTTCCAATAGAGTAGTGAGGCGTCTATCCCCAAATACTCCTCACCTGTTGGAGTGACGTTTTAACCCAACCTGACACTATTTTATCCCAGGTTCTGCCTTCCCAGGAGGCAGTTATTCCCTGCCTTCTATCACATGTCCTGGTTCAAGTAGGGAATAGAGTGGTGAAATATTCCCACCATCCTATTAATAGTTTGTAAGTAGTTTAGAACATGGCAGTTTTAATTCGCCTAAACAGCTGTATTGTACTTCAGTCTCTGTAACTTCCTAGCTAGCCAGTGGGGCTTTTGAATGTGTAGGTGTGGGGAGTGGGGTTTTATTTAGCTGAAAAGCAAGACAGCCAAAGGACACAACTTATACAAGGATATCATAAGTAGGGTGTATTGTGAATCTAACAAGTTATTTACTCCTGTACAACATCGGTGTGTGGGTGTATCCAATTAAAATGGAATAATATAAAATTTATTTGATTGATTAGACTTGTAGATTGTTATTTCTTCCTGACGCTAGATGCTTATGTTGCTTTGATTAATACCCGTGTAAGTTGTGGCAAGAACTATTTTCTGAAAAAGTCTTTCCTTCTAATGAAGTGGAGGAAGATAATTGACTTTTAGACTAATGCTTCCCTGTATGTTTAGCAATACATTAATGATTTTCAAATAATTTCTGGTAACTTTTTTTGTTAAATATTTTAACTGAGGAATTCATCAATGAATTAAACACTGCAGTTCTTCAGTTTTATAAGTTATTAATGCTCCATACCTACCATTAAAATAAAATTAAATAGCTTTCCACCTTCTGGATCATGAATTCACTCTCCCTAATATGAATTAAATCTGCTTTTTGCAAATCTCAGGAGCCCTAAATGGTTTGCCACGAGGGAAGCAGAATTTGCAAGAGCCTAGTTCCAATTTCAAAAAAAACATTTATAGAAAGAGTGAAAAATGGCTGTCTTCAATGTGACTACAGTGGGACAATTAGAGGATATTAAGAGGTGAATGGTATAATTTATCTTCCCAGATTCTGTCTATAGGGGCAGTGAAAAACATGGGAAGTTATAATTGCATCATCTGATTTTGAATATAGCCCCAGGTTATTATTGCTAGACAATAATTTTTTTTATGGAGCAATCCAGTTGCAATACCTATGATAAGTACAAGAGATATGCTTATTTAAGCACGCACGCCTGCTGCAAAAGTGAACAAGATAGCTATAGACTAACACAATTTGCTTCTGGTTTTACCAAATGAATTTAGACCATTATCCAACATCAGAAGGATTTGCTTCTCTTGCCAAATACAGTATACATAAGTAAAAGCTTCTTTGTTGGTTTGTGCAAGGAAATTTTAAAAGGCATGATACAGTAATACATGTATTAACATTAATAAAAATTCTACAAAATAGAAATAATCTTTCAGGGTTTTTCAAGGTGATTGCTATACAGGACAGTAATTGGAGGGAGAGAAAAAAGTTCAACGTGATGATAATACCGCAGTTGTGGTGTTTGTATAAATATCAGCACTTTTGTATATCTAGGGAGCATGTAATTGATCATCAGTTTTGGTGAATACCAGTGGGAGTTCATCATGAAAACTGAGGTTCCAACAGATTTTAAAAACCAACAAATTAGCAAACAATCAGAAGGCTCTATTGGCAAATCCATATTTTTACCATTAAAACTAGAGAGAGACACCCATGATGTCAACAGTTGAATTTGACTTTTTTACTCTGAAGTAAATCTAGCTGCAGTCTCAGGTCAGAGGATATAGAAATATTATTGTAAGTTGGAAGGCAAGTCATATTAGCAAATTTAGGAAGAATCTTCTATATACATAATCAAAGAATAAGCTTTTTGAACTTGATCTAAGTAAACATACAATAGCATTGTGTCGTCAGGTTAGACTTTTGGATTAGACTTAAATCTATAGGAATGACATAAAGCTATTCTCCTGGCTTTTGTAAATAGTGTAAAACCTGAGTAATTGCTCCACAGGTTACAATGTTACAATAGATATTTTTGTCAATCTCTATTATTTTGTTTATTGTAAAGATCTGGAAAACAGAGAAGCTTGTTGACATTATTTGAGGAACATTTAGTTAAATTTAATAATACTTTTCTATTGTATATGCTATTTGTAGCATAGATGCTAGTTTATCAGAAATAAGCCCAACTTGTTCTCATCAGCTTGTTCTTAAATTTCACAATGACTTCTGTAATCTAAAACACGAGTTGGAAGATTTATTGTGTTGGTAATATTAAATTAGACATGTCTATACTGTAAATTTGAAATCCATATTTATATGTTCAAAGAAAATGACAGAAAGAACAATGTAATTATGAATTAAAGCAAAGAACTTGTTACAAAATATTAAATATGACACTTTTCCATTTTTAGTGCTGTTTACCTCTTATAGCTCTGTTACCTGTTTGTTACTATTGTAAAATATCCTTCATCTTAAACTTACTTTCACAGAATTGCAAAATTGTTCTCAAGTTCCTTAATAATGCTAAAAATAAAGTACATTGTGAAGATCTTTTATCTTTGCTATTTGGAAGGATCCCAATAAGGCAATCCTGTGTGTGGCTGAAGAGATGTTAACAGATACCCGATTAGCATCAAATCAACATTCATCTTAATCAGAATGGGAAAAATTACTCTAGCGCATGAGGCAACAGATCATAAGCAGTAGAAATATAACAGTATATTAAATAAAAGTTTGCTTCCCTTGGTGATACAGGTAGACCTTGACTTATGACCACAATTGAGCCCAAAATTTCTGTTGTTAACTGAGACAGTTGTTACTTAGTTTTTCTCTATTTTACCTTTCTTGCTACAGTTGTTAACTGAATCACTGCAGTTGTTAAGTTAGTAACACAGATGTTAAGTGAATCAGGCTTCCCCATTGACTCTGCTTGTCAGAAGGTCACAAAAGGTGATCACATGACCCCAGGACACTGCAATCACCATAAATATGAATCAGTTGCCAAGCATCTGAATTCTGATCACGTGATCATGGGGAATGCTGCAATGGCCATAAATGTGAAAAAAAAAAAGTCATTAGTAACTTTGAATAATCATTAAATGAACTGTTATAAGTCATAGGGCTACCTATAGCCAAAACCTGCCTGAGGTAGCTGCCCCATTTTATTTTATGTACTTTTGGTTAGCTAGAAGTGAATTACCTTGAGGTAAATGGGGCTTAATTCCAAGAAAGTGACTGCATTGTTAATATTCAGCCCGAGTGGATCTTTTGGTTGAAAGAGAGGTGCCTAGGTTAAGGCCCTGTGGATTTTAAACCATAGGCAGAAAAGTCCACTATTTAAAAAGAATTTACTTAACTACTTGTTCATGAAAGCCTTACTTCCTTTCCTCATATTTCTCTTGGTTCTCCTCCTCATTGAAAGTATATATGTTGGGTTCTATGATAAAACATGTAATCCAAACCAGGTTGTAAATTTAGGAAAATATTTTTAAAAGTACAAGAGAAGTCAGCCAGTCAGGACAAGACAAAAGGGGAAGTTAGGAGAAGTTATATTAAATATGATGGAGTTCGTACAGAAAACTGGCTTCTCTTGCCTTTGGGTTCGGCAGGAGCTGGTGGCTGGGAACAAGTAGGGAGTCAGCTCTCATGGACAGAAATGGAGGGTCTAATCCTCTTTTTCCCCCTTGCAGATGCCTGAGCCTGGAAGCTGCCGTTGACAGGATGTTTGCTATGCACCCTCCCAATGCTTCTCAAGCACCTGCCATTCATCTAGTGAACAGTTCCTCCTTGGGTCTTACAGAGCTGGTGAAGACTCCAAGTGCTTCTTCTCCCGCTGCCCCCATCTTCTCAATGACCTTGGGGGCAATCTCTAATATTGTGGCCTTGTTAATCCTAGTGCAGTCGTACACCCGCTTCAGGCGTCGTTCCAAGGCCACATTCCTGCTTTTTGCCAGCAGCTTGGTTATCACAGACCTAGCAGGCCATGTCATCCCAGGCTCCTTTGTGTTGCAACTGTATGCCACACAGCGTAACTGGACAGCCATGGATCCTTCTAAAGCGCTCTGCCAGTTCTTTGGCGCTTCCATGGTATTCTTTGGACTGTGCCCTCTCTTTCTGGGCTTCATGATGGCAGTGGAGCGCTGCATTGGCATCACTCGTCCTCTGCTTCACGCTGCAATGGTCACACCAGGCCGAACGAAGCTTTCCTTGGTAGGACTGTGGACCATTGCTCTTGCCATTGCCCTGTTGCCTCTCTGCAGCTTTGGGAAATACGTTGTACAGGCCCAAAACACTTGGTGTTTTATCAAGGTGAAAGAGGCAGAAGAATGGTCCGAGATAGCTTTTGCCCTGCTCTTCTCCCTTTTGGGATTGGCCTCTCTGGTGGCCTCTCTCATCTGCAACACATTCAGTGGACTCATTCTGGTGCGAGCCCGTCTCCGTGGTCAGCGCAAATGCGGTCGGCGGAGAGCCAAAGCTCATGACATTGAAATGGTTGTACAACTCGTGGGCATCATGGTGGTTTCCTGTATTTGTTGGAGTCCATTATTGGTGAGTATAAAAAAAAAGGGGCAATGGGGACACTTAGGGTGGTTAGCATATATTTTGAGAACCAAAATAAGTGAGAAGTTGGCATGTATCAAACCAGCCCCTCCCTAGTTCACAATAAAGTTGGAGTGAGAGGGGAACTATGTTCAGACTTGGAAAACTTTGTTGTTAAAACTGTACAATTAATGTGGTACTCATCTACATGATTTTTGTTTCCTGGTCTGGTCTATTTTAAAGGGCTATGGTTGTTCTATTACCATGGCAGCTAAAAATTACATTAAAATATACGGAGAGCACCAGATTGAGTAAACTTAGAATCGCAACTTGGGTGTCCTCCTGGATGAACGGCTGTCTTTAGAAAAGCGTATGACGGCCGTGGCCAGGAGGGCTTTTTATCAGGTCCGCCTGATTCGCCAGTTGCGTCCCTTTCTGGATCGGGACTCCCTATGCACAGTCACTCAGGCACTTGTCACTTCCCACCTGGACTAATGCAATGCTCTCTACATGGGGCTCCCCTTGAGGAGCACCCGGAGGCTCCAACTGGTGCAGAATGTGGCCGCGCGGGGGATTATGGGAGCGAGGGGGTGCTCCCATGTGACACCTCTCCTGCATGAGCTGCATTGCTTCCAGTGGTCTTCCGGGTGCACTTCAAGGTGTTGGTCACCACCTTTAAAGCGCTCCATGGCATGGGACCTGGGTATTTGTGGGACTGCCTTCTGCCGCCAATAGCCTCCCACTGACCAGTACGCTCCCACAGAGAGGGATACCTCAGGGTGCCATCAGCCAGGCAATGTCAGCTGGCGACCCCCAGGGGGAGGGCCTTCTCTGTGGCAGCTCCTGCCCTCTGGAACGATTTGCCCCCGGAGATATGAAGGATATCGGATCTCCGTGCCCTAAAAACTTTTCTTTTCCATCAAGCAGGGCTGGCGTGAAACCCCTCCCCCCTTTTTTAGTCTTTTTAGCTTTTTAAATTGTCAAATGGGTTTTAGTTTTCAATGTTTTAAATTTTTGGGCCACAGTTATTTAATTCTTTTAATAATTTTAAATTTTGTATTGATATGTGTTTTAGTTCTGGCTGTGCACCGCCCTGAGTCCACTTGGAGAAGGGCGGGATATAAATTGAATAAATAAAAATTGAATAAATAAATAAAAAGAGGCCTTTGTGTATTAGGGAGATTCTTGGAAATACGTTCATACGAAACACAGTACTTTTGATTATGTAAGAAACTATTTGACTAGAGGGAAAATAATTGTTAACTGGAAAACTTCTTGAGGTTAAAAGTTTGAACCAAATTGACATTATGGTTAGGTATAATAGTCCAAATGAACCAAGCAATCACTCAATTGACTCTGGGAAGCTCTTATCAGCACACTAATAAAAGGCTGGGTTATGAATGGTACATTTATTATGTGGGCCGAGCTAATGTGTACACAGAGTTAATACCTGTTTCTAAGTTCTTAGGGTCACTGGGGAGGAGTGGATCATAGAAACCTACTGTCTCGATATCTTGTTCTCTCATTTGCTGATGTCACATTGCTGCTCTTTTTCTCTGTGCTGTTCCCAGGTCATTGTCATCTTATCAGCAAGCAACTCTCATAAAACTTTGAATTATGATCAGCTACTGTTCCTTGGTGTGCGCCTGGCCTCCTGGAACCAGATCCTGGACCCGTGGGTATATATATTGCTGCGACGCGCAGTGCTGCGCAAGCTCCTGGCTTTACTTCTAAGGCGCACCGACCTCAAAACAACACACTTTGACCGCTGGGAGGCCAGCTCCTTCCAGAGCTCCGAGCGCAGTGTTGCTGCTGGTCGCATCTAGTATTGGGTGGAGCAAAAAAGAATTGGTCGACTTGAAAGCACTTTGAACCTTCCTGGAATTCAGAATCTAGCAATTTTGGCTGCTGCTGCTGGTATAGGGAATGCCACAGATAAATTGGCAGTTTCGAATCTTGGCAGCAAATAAGAAGTTCAGTATTTTGAAGCAGCCTCCTGCCCGTTTCTGATTTTCTTATGAGAGGGAGGGAGAGAGAGAGATGAACGATCTTCTCGGAAGACATAATAATGACAGTTCTTTGGGGGTAGTCAAGGGCATCCACAGAAAAGGTGAGGGAGAATAAATATATTACAATGCAAATGAAAAATCACGATGCTCATGAATTCATTTTGATATAATGGTGGTTTCTATTGGACACTATGGAGGAGACTTTTGCTTAATGGTAAAGAATACATTATACATTCCTGATACTTCCCATAAAGCAGAACTGAGAACTCTTTGTCTGCTCTCAGACAGTCATTCATATCAAAAGAACAGCTCTTGACCAGAAAGCAGGCCAGTATGTTTTGATAGGAAAATGATTTAATGCATTTTGAAAGCCATGTATCCTTCCTGATACAGACTGCACTGTGCATGATGAACAGCCTGGCAAATTATTCATGCTCTCTTCCAAAGCTGAATAATGCTATCTGTGACTTTTCTTGCATAGTGCAAGACCAACTTCTCAAGAGTGTGACTCTTGCTCTTGTGGATCCTCGGGTGAGAAGACATCCCAGGTAGCCTCCTTCCTTGGATACTCAGTTCAGATAGATCATCATCCTGCTGCACTTTCCTAGCCAGAGAGTAGCCATTCAAGTCCAACCCTGTCAAGGCAGGCTATTTAACGTGCTGCCAGAAACGACCTGGATACTTGGGAGCCTATGATGCAGATTTTCCACAATGTTGAGGCAACTGTATTACTGCAGTGTGTAAAGGAATTTAATGGGTCTAAAATTTTCTGCACTTCTACGCAACGAATCTGATGCAAAGTATCACTTCGACTCACCATCACATATGGAGCGTGCAGCAGTTGCAGTGGGGAAAACAAAGGCATGGACTTAACAGTTCAGGATGGCCTTTAATTTAAACATGAATGTAGAAATTCTAGAGAACCCTTTCATGGGCATCCGTGGAGAGATTAAAAAAAAAAAAAAGTTGAAAATGTGATCTCATGGGGCCTCCCAAACTCAAAAAATTTAAGGAAGAGCCTTTCAGAAGAGTAAGTAGACCCACAGCATTATTTATTCGTAGAAGAGATCTGCAGGAGTTCTGTCCTAGAATGGATTCCAACAAATTGTTGCCAATGATCCTGCAAAATAACATCCTTGGGGAACTGGTGGGGCTGACCCACAGACTGCACGGGGATGCCTCCGTCTGCTGCTCTACTCCAAACTCTGGAAAGCTGTGAAGAACAGAGCACGGACAATGGGAAAGCCCTGAAATGATGGATCTGTAGGGGCTGGCTGTGGCATAGCCGTACCCTGTGGGAACCCTTAACCAGCACCAGGCACTCCACGAGAAAGCGCTTCGGTGGGGGATTCTGACCCTTCATGCTTTGTACTCTTCCATGTCCCTGACCTGCTTCGCACATGTTTGCTGTCAGCAGCCTGTGCCAGCCCAACTCATCTAGTCAGCCTGGGGGTCCCATTTATTGTTCCGTGTGTTTTGTTTATCATTCAGTGGCTGCTTATTGTCATCTGGCAGCTGGAGCATGTAAAAGCGAGCTTCCAGAATCCTGGTTGTGAAAGCTGGCAAACAAGTGGGATCAAACAGCAGAAGGGAAATTATCACCGTTGTTGGGAATTAGTTGGGGAAAAAAAGAAGTTGGGAGATCTGTTGCTCCAAGTTCAAGTTTTCTGCCCCAATCTACACACCAGGTATTGCCCCACCAACCTTATCCTTCAGTAGGTTTGTAAACACACAACTGTTTTGCTATGTTCCTGTACTATCAAGTGGGCTGTGCTCACAAGATGACACAGCTGCAGCTGAAATGGGTCTCTGCTGTCCATTGACCTTTTAATAAATTATTTATTTGTGTGCAACGTTCTAAAGACCATGTTTGGTGGTGCCTTGGCTGAAATTCCATTGCTACACACAACACTTTGGTTAATCCGTGCGCTATTTTTGCTTTTCTGTTTGTTGTACTGGCTACTGATTGAATTTTTTTAAACAAATCCTTGAAACTATGAGTTGACTGTTTAACTACCGACAACTGGTGGCAGCAAAAATGAGGGATTCTGTATTACTTGACTGCCATTTAGTGGTTGTCTGAATCTCTGCAGCTGCTAGAAATGCGCCAGAGGTTGGGAAAGAGAAATTGCTGTGAGAATCAATATGGTAGCTGTAAACTATTTTAAAAGCTACACAAGGAGCAGAGGCAGGAGATTCTCTGCCGGGCAGGCTACAGAAAGTACAAGATACACAGTGTTGCTATACATATGCAGTATCTGGAGGCAAGATTAGATGGAAAATATCCCAGAGTAGAGTAAGAATTCCCAGTTGCAGGTAGACAGCAAGATACAGGCAACAATGTGCAGGCATATCGTTTGGAAAGAATCAGAGGGCTGACAGTCTTTATACCCAGGGAAGGATGTTGTATAGATACGCCCATCTCTCTCTCCCCTGAGCATGTTTTGCCCTCTGCAGCCTTCATAGGATTCCTCCTATTGCAAGATGCGTGCGCTTTCAGTTTATTGGACATTCGGAAGTCTTTGTCACCTAATAACACAGACCAGAGTTTGTTGAAATCCACCTTATTTACTAGTCCAAAGGCTTTGCTGTGGGCTAAGAGGGGTCAAAGGGAACAGTTTGGACTGGCTTGCAAGCAGGATTGGAAAACCGCCCATCCTCCATTCCCTTGTGTTCTAAACTGGAAGCCAATACAAGAGCAGGCACTGGTGTGAAGCATTCTGATGCACTTGTGGGCAGAGGCCTGGTATACGGGAAGCCTTAATCCCGCATCTGAGCTTCAACGGGCAGCTTCCTGATTGTTATGGAAAGCAA
The DNA here is from genome assembly GCF_059756535.1 of Pantherophis guttatus. NCBI lineage: Eukaryota > Metazoa > Chordata > Lepidosauria > Squamata > Colubridae > Pantherophis > Pantherophis guttatus. The sequence continues at coordinate 173,097,643 of NC_142064.1, forward strand.
AACGCTAGAACAGATGGACCAGTCTGATGGAGAATGGTTAAATTCTCATGACAGCTGCTTTTAAGCTTTGTCTCCCCCTTCTGACTGCCACAGGTACTGCTTTAATCTTAAAAAAAAAAAAAAAGAGTGGAAAAACCAAGGGATTCCTGGCCACAGCCAAGCCAGACAGAAAAGGAAGTGGCACCCAACATTACCCACCAAAACAAAGCATGAGGTTTTCTTGTGTTGAGTAGCGCAGATCTGTAACCAAGGAGGAGGGCAGGGTTTAGGGCCTCAAGCATCAGTCAGTCCTTACATTAAAGAGCACAATAATATGAGCGCACAGGACCATCCACTCCCACCACAAGGGGGCGTTTCCCGTACAATCAGTTATAGAGGTCGTCTTCTCCCTCCTCCTGGAAGAGGCTTCCTTGCCCGCTGTTGCTGCCACTGCTGCCCCCTCCACCACTGGTCTGCTTGCCTGATGGAAACCTGTAGGGGGAAAAAAGGCGGAAGGGGGCTGGTTCAGTTCAGGAGAAACTGAGTTATTCACTCTACTGAATCAATGGACATCTTAACTGGAACTAGCTATGCATTATCACAGTGTTCAAGTGCAGGAATGTGGCTGTGGATTAATAAGAGGACTGCAGTCACCCTCAGGTGCATGCCGCATTGCATTTTTTAAAAAGCACAACATCCAATGGATGGATATGGTTCTTAATATGAAAATTAAAAAAAAAATCCATGCAGTTTAGAATTTAATTTAATTTAATTTAATTTAATTAATTCAATTTATATGCCGCCCCTCTCTGAAGACTCAGGGCAGCTCACAATACATTTTAAAAAATCATTATTAAAAACATTTAAAAATTAAAAACATTAAAAACATTAAAAACTCATTCACGCCATTCATGGCCGGATCTCGCCAGATCACAAGAGCGAGATCAACGGCCCCAGGTCTGCCGGAAGAGCCAGGTCTTCATCGCTTTTCGGAAGGCCAATAGGGTGGGGATGGTCCGGACCTCAGGAGGTAACTGGTTCCAGAGAGCTGGGGCAGCCACAGAGAAGGCCCTCCCCCGCGGGCCCACCAGCCGACATTGTTTAGCTGACAGGACCCGGAGGAGACCAACTCTGTGGGATCTTACCGGTTGCTGGGAGCTATGCGGCAGAAGGCGGTCTTGAAGATAACCTGGCCCTGAGCCATGTAGGGCTTTAAAGGTAGTAACCAACACCTTGAATTGCAACCGGAGACCAATAGGGAGCCAGTGCAGCTTGCGGAGAATTGGTGTAATGTGGGTGTATCTAGGTGCACCCACGACAGCTCGCGTGGCTGCGTTCTGGACCAACTGTAGTCTCCGAACACTTTTCAAGGGTAGCCCCATGTAGAGCGTGTTGCAATAATCTAACTGTGAGGTGACAAGGGCATGAGTGACTGTGAGAAGAGCCTCCTGATCCAAGTACGGTCACAATTGGTGCACCAGGTGAACCTGTGCAAAGGTCCCCCTAGCCACAGCTGTCAGATGTTGCTCTAATCTTAGCTGTCTAATCTTAGAATTGCACAAGCACACCAAAGTATTTATTAAATTTATATCCCTCTTAAAAATAATTGGTTTTTTTAAAAAAATCTCTTTAAGTAGATTTATATCCCACCTTTCATTCAGGGAAATTGGGTGGGAATAGGAGACTGAAATGGCTGACATCCTGACTTCACTTTTACGCACTGCTGCATTTTGTTGCAGACGCTGATTGTTCCATCTGTAGGATTTTATAAATTATTTGGGGGGCTCTGATATGAATGCATGAAATTGTATGGATCTTCTTGGGAAAAAGTCAGGAATGCAACTCCCCCGTCTACGCCCTCCCACCCCAGCCAGTGCTGCGGTACCTTTATTTGTTTGGGGATAGGGGTGAAATGCTCCCGGATTGGACCAGATCACCCGATCCGGTAGCAATTTCTCCCTGTGGTTCGGCGATCTGGTAGCAATCGCTGCCCAGGTGTCATTACTTCCTGGTTTTAACCAGGAAGTAATGTTTTTTTCCTTCTGCACATGCGCAGAAGGCGCGTGGCATGTGCACTTCCGAACCGGTAAGGAAGGTAAGTAGATTTCACCCCTGGATAGAAGCAGCACAAACTTCTTCTAATGTTACCTGAAGTTGCCAAAGCCACGGCTCTGCTGTAACGTCTGAGCAAACATCTCATATTTGCGTATATCATTATCGCTAACCGAACGGCGTGCAAAGCGCATTGCTTCTTCAAAGTGATCCCGCCGGATCTCTGGAACTGGGTCATAATCATCATCCTGTTACAAGTCACAGAAGAAAAAGCTGTCAGGCACACTGTAGCCCCCAAGGTGGAGAAAACACTCTTAAGAAGAGCGCTTGAGATAAGGGAAGGAATCGGGTCTGGTTTTCAATGGAAAGGGGAAAATACTGTGCCCATACCATGGCAGCGTACTTCTGACGCTGGCGTTCCCGTTCTGCCTTGATCTCCATCTCAATGGCCTCACGGATGGCAAGCTTGCAGGCACGCTGACAGATTTCGGTGAGGTCAGCACCAGAGAAGCCGTGTGTGATCTTAGCTAGATAATTCAAGTCGACATCCTGTTGGAAAAAGATATACAAGCTGAAGTATCACTTGCCCAAATTAGCAAAGTAAGACAAAAATGAGAAATGAATGCTGAGGGGCAGCAAAAATCTGTTTAAGGAGTTGACTATATGTCAACTAATTTAGCCTTCCATGGTGAATCAGCATAGAAGGCAGTGGCAGCCACTGCCCCATTTTCTGTATTGGAACAATTTGGTCTTGTCCGTAGAATGAGTAGTGATATCAATAGCACTTAGCACTTCACAGTGCTTTACAGCCCTCTCTAAGCATTTTACAATGTCAGCATATTTCCCCCAACAATCTGGGTCCTCATTTTACCAACCTTGGAAGGATGGAAGGCTGAGTCAATGTAGAGCCAGTAATGATCGAACTCCTGGCAGTGCACAGTTAGCCTGTAATACTGCATTCTAACTACTGCGCCACATGGCTCTTCTGCCATCTTGTTCCTCACTTTGACACTAGAGAACTTCAGGGAAGACTGAGCCACACACCCTCTTTAAAGATTGTCACAATCAGTCCTCCTCTACTGGATGGGTGACACCTGAACCTTGACATCTATTGCTGATTTAGTTTTACATGCCCATTTCTTGCCTCCTTTGACTGACCTTGGCAACTGGTGATTTTCGCAAGTTGGCTTGGAGGATCGCTACACGAGATTTGTCATCAGGTAATGGGATGTAGATGAGCTGGTCCAGACGTCCTGGACGAAGGATGGCTGGGTCAATGATGTCTGGTCTGAAAAGAGTTGGCAAAGAGACAACAGCAAGTTTCATGGGTTGCTTTTCTCCTAGGAATGGCTCCAGCATCTCAACTCAGATGCTTCTTTGACAGGAATGCATCTCTATAGCAGAAGTAGGCAAGACTAGGGGTCAAGGGGACAGAAGACTGCAAAGTTGGTGAGACTATATTCCATGGGGGGTGGGGAGGTGGTACAGTCTTTGCAGGGAGTTTGTTGTGGTCTGCCAGCAGCCTGCAGACCTGGCAGTGGAGTCGGACAGTGAGGAGGCTGGGGAGGACAATGGGCCAGTCCTGGAGTCAGGGGAAGGCCTGGACAAGGGCTCTGTGTTGGAGGCAGAGATGGGGCCAAGGCCATCTGGGAGTGATGAGTGGACTCCGAAGCCTCCAGAGGCAGACAGCAGAGAGGCAGAGGAACAGAAGCCTGTTCCTAATACATGCATGTGAAGAGCTGCCAGAAGGCAAGCCCTACATGGCTCAGGGCCAGGGAATCTTCGAGACCGCCTTCTACCGCATAGCTCCCAGTGACCGGTAAGATCCCACAGAGTTGGTCTCCTCAGGGTCCCATCAGCTAAACAATGCTGGCTGGCAGGCCCGCGGGGGAGGGCCTTCTCTGTGGCTGCCCCAGCTCTCTGGAACCAGTTACCTCCTGAGGTCCATCCCCACCCTATTGAAGTGAAGACCTGGCTCTTCCAGCAGGCCTGGGGCCGTTGATCTCGCTGCTGCAATTTGGCGAGATCTGGCCATGAATGAATGGGTTTTAATTGTTTTTAATGGTTTAACTTTTAATGTTTTATATATGGTTTTTAAATGCATTGTAAGCCGCCTTGAGTCTTCGGAGAAAGGTGGCATACAAGTTGAACAAATAGATAAATAAGAGCAGCTGAAGCAAAAAGGACGACTCGGGAGTAAGGCCAGAAGATGATTGGCCACTCCCATAAGGCTTAAAAGAGCAGCAACAGGCCATTGGGTTCTTTGTAGAAAAGCAACGTTGATTCCAGTGCTTCTTGTGTCTTTTAAACTTGGGGGGGGGGGGGTTGCCAAGAAAAGCCTTTGGCAGGTTGCCAAAAACATCAAAGGTTGGTGATAAGGCCCTAGGACTGGTTATGAAGAATTTGTTTTGGGCTAAGATGAGAATGAATTAATTCTCAGCTGTTTTAATAAAATAAGTTTGTTCAGGACTGAATTGTGTTTGGTAATAACTACTTGGGCCTCAGTCACAACAGTGTTTTGTTTTTATCTAGAATATGTTGATACTGAACTATAGAGCTGATACTACAGTTTTCCTGAGTTTGTTATTTCAAAGACAGAATTCAATCTACCAGATTGGAGAAATTATGGCCAAAGGGGGCCATAAATCAGATATGGAGGTCACATGTCACCCTGGAGACTTGTTTCCAAAGAAGAGGTCCGATTTAACTTTTTCTCAATGACCTCTTACTTCAATCCAGTCTCAATGACCAGTTGAGTAAAAAAGGACTCTGGAGGAGGAATAGCTAAACTGGCAACAGGACAAAGAAGTGGGTGTTGCCCAAGCATCTCTACAGCCCACAGAACTGGACCTTCCTTCCTTTAAATTCTCACCTATTGGTGGCACCTATAATAAATACTGTCTTCTTATTGGTCATGCCATCCATTTCTGTGAGGATTTGGTTGATGACACGGTCAGCTGCACCCCCACCATCCCCTGCTCCGCCACCTCGGGCCTTGGCAATGGAGTCCAGCTCATCAAAAAACAGGATGCAGGGAGCAGCCTGGCGGGCCTGGGGAACAAAAGGACCAATATGAGTTAGATAACAAAATATAAGACTGGCAAAGTATGTGTCTTGTGTTCCAAGTCCTTCCACCTTTCCAGATTAATGAATTTCAACTGTGATGCCTGGATTACAGGACTATCCTTTGGTAAAGTGAAGGTTAGACTAAATAGTCCAATGGACCATGAAAAACTAGTGGATTGTCCTGAGACAATGAACTGTGAATTGTGGGCAGCTACTAAAAATGGGATGTCCACCCTAGGACATTCCCCAATGGCTTCCTTTAATAAAAGCTCCGGAATCAGTGCCAAAATTCCACAACATATTTATAAAGTGGGAGCTCATTCTAACCTCTTTCACGTTTTCATTTTCTTCTATGGGTGGCAGGACCTCACAGGAGGCAAAACCTGGCCACTTTTGTCTGGATTCAAGCTAAGCAAGATTGCACTAGTTAATACTTGGATGGGAGACTTCCAGAGAATACCAGCGTTGTGTATTACTTTGGAGGGTAAAACAAAAATTCAGGAAAGATGATGGCAAACCATTTCTATACTGTTACTCAAAAACTGCAGGCATGTCTGGATGAAGCCACCAGAACAAGAGCTCATTTTGACATTATGGGTGACTGGGAAATAGATGATGCCTCCAGTTCCTGCCCCAACAGTCAGCCCTTCTCCTCCCCTCCCCCCCACCCCCCGCCAACTTTGTACTCTGTACCTTGTCAAAAACATCACGGACATTGGCTTCACTCTCTCCAAACCACATGGTGAGTAGCTCAGGACCCTTGATGGAGACAAAGTTGGCCTGGCATTCGTTTGCAATGGCCTTTGCCAGGAGTGTCTTGCCACAGCCAGGGGGCCCATAGAACAGGACACCTCGTGAAGGTGTCATTCCAAACTTCAGGAACTTGTCCGGATACTCCACTGGGAACTGACGAAGACAAGAGAGAAAAGAAGTAAGAAACTTGAGCCATTGGTCTTATAAAAGTCAGTACTATTTCTGCTTGAAAAACTACATTCTGACTTTTCTTCATTGTCTGGGTTGTAAAGACCAGCTAAAGAGAATGGCTTTACCGTCATTTACTGTCTTCACTGCCTAGGCACGTGATGGTGAACCTATGGCACACGTGCCAGAAGTGGCACGCAGAGCCCTCTCTATGGGCACGCATGCCATCGCCAGCTGCTTTTCTGGTTTCCAGCATGCCCAAGCACACCAGCCAGCTGCTCTTTCTGGGCACCAGAGCGCCGAAAAACAGGCCCCAAAACACCCCAAAAAACAGGCCATTTTCAGGCTGTTTTTCAGGACAAAAACGCCCAGAAAACGGCTCAAAAAATGGCCTGAAAATGGCCCCAAAATGGCCAAAAAACAGGCAGCGCATGCCATCTAGCTGGTCTTCATGTTTCTGGCGCTCTGGCACACACACATGCACATGTGTCCCAGTCTGGGCACTTGGTGCCAAAAAGGTTCGCCATCACTGGCCTAGGCAATATGCACACCACTCATTATTAATCTGGAACAAGGGTGGACTATAAAAAAATATCTGACTGCCATGGGAGACAGTCACATTATCTGGGGATGCACTCAATGGAGTTTATATTCTAATTCCTCCTATGAATGAACACTGGCCATGCTGGCTGGAGGTGATAGGTGGGGAAGCTCAGCAGTTTTCTAAAGGTGCCAGAGCTCTGTGTTAAGAGGACTAGTGCACACAGAATATGTAGCTGACCAATACTCTTCCCTGTGGTTTATAGCTGATCTCAAATATACACACACACACTTATATGTATGCATGTGAATTTAATATATATTTTATATTTATAGAAGCAGTATCAAGGATGTCTGTGATGAAAATGGTTCTGTCAGTGTCCTTCAAGCATTAAACACCAAACCTTACATTCATTATTGTTAGAGAGGAGAAATGCCAAGGGCACAACTTTTATAATTCTGGTTAAGCTTCCAATCTGAAAGCAATCTGCATCACCTTATTATCCCATCATCTCTTAAAATATCAAAGCAAGCAAAATGCTTGTCTGCTTTTTTGCCAAGAGCAGAGATGAGATCAGTGAGTGCAGAAATTGTGTATAAATACTGTGGTGCGAGGATGTGTAAAATTCAGCAATGGAATTTTCTAGAGAATTCTAGCACATTCTGTTTGCCCAAGTCAGAGCTTTAGTTTAGGAAATTTAGTTTCAAATGATTATGCCCTGGATTGGCATAATCCAAAAGAAATTTGGCATGCTCCATGTTTTTCAGAATGTTCCATTTCTGAATCACTGAATTTTGATTATCTCAGTGGTGATATATTCGGATTGAAGTTGGCTTTGATTTTATAACCAAGAGGCCTGTGAAAGGAAGAGGGAATTTCAAGGTTAAATAATCCAACATGCTGTTCATAAAAGGCTATAAAATAGAACAGTGCTGGCAGATGTATGTTCATTTCCTGCTGAAATATTGCTTTTTGGTTCCTAGAAATATATGCATGGATTTTTCCAGTTGCTAAAGGAGGCCACTGCATTACTGTAACTTGGAGCTGCTCTGTAAGCCACTGAGAGCTCTCATTAATGGCAATGCATTATAATGTGCTTTCAACTGAATTAATTTCCTCAAGGTTCTCTTAGCCCCCCCATTTTGGAACTTTTACTTCCCTGGCCTTGATTTACCAGAATAGTTGAGCTATTACAAGCAAGACACACTGAAATTTTTCACAAGGGTTGGATCTCAGCAAAGTTAACGCATTTGTACTGTCCTTTATCTTTTTATGCTATGCAGACACAATTATACGCACGTATGTTCTGATGTGTTTGCACTACTTGTGTGAATGACTGACCTGCACCAGTTCTTGTAGCTCACGTTTCACTTCCTGCAAGCCCCCAATGTCATCCCAGGAGACCTGCGGCACTTCCACTACGGTCTCCCTTAGGGCAGAAGGGTTGCTCTGGCCAAGAGCCCACTGGAAAGCAGAAAGGGCAGCATGGTTACCACAGCAGTTCGTAGGATAGCACAAAGCACCGAGATCAGTGACTGCCCCCAAGAGAGTTCATCATTTTGCTCAGCTTTCATTCCTGTAATTAAGCCTAACATTCCATGAGGCCCATTCAAAAGAACAAACCTTTCTATATTCAGATTGGTGGCATGGATGTGCAACAGGAATACAAGGAGGTAATAGTTTCACAGTATTCATTAATATTCCCAACTTCCAGAAATGAGTTAGAAAATTCTTCCCAGTGTACATAGGAATATTAATGAGGTTTTCGCGGGTGTTTGTATGCAGGTCTTTGGTTATTCGGGTCTTCTCCCACATAAAATTGTAAGTGTCTTGGCGACGTTTTGACGAAGTCTCATTCGTCATCTTCAGGCTGGTGTTCTGGGCTTCATGCTTCCAGGAGCAATGTGAGATCACAGCTGCGATCTCACATTAAAAAAGAAAAAAGCCCAGAACCGAGTAGATGAGATTCTACTGAGCTGGAGCTACAAAAAAACCTTGGCTACGTAGGGAAAACCTGGCTAGAAGAAAAACACACATAAACCCTACGAAGAAGTAAGAAAATTGATACTGTGCCTTTACAGGGAGGATATGGGTGTGGCCTACTGATGACAGCTAACGAGCTAGAAATGGATCTATTTAGGTCTCCCACCTAGCAGTGAGAGCTTGCTAGGTGTTAGAAAAGAAAAAAGCCCAGAACCGAGTAGATGAGATTCTACTGAGCTGGAGCTACAAAAAAACCTTGGCTACGTAGGGAAAACCTGGCTAGAAGAAAAACACACATAAACCCTACGAAGAAGTAAGAAATATATATATATATATATATATATATATATATATATATATATATATATATATATATATATATATATATATATATATATATATATATATATATATATATATATACACATACAGACATATTGAAAAATAACTACCATAATTCACAAGAAAAATGATGGAAATGATGAAAGTCTTAGCAATGAACAATGCAAGGAATCAGATCTAAAACAGTGATGGAGTGCACTTCTATTTTGCAGAGCACAGAAGCTCTTAAGCGACTTTCGAATAATCATAATACTAGGTGTCTCCACTAGGTCTTACCTAGGGTGCAAAGTTTTACGTTGGATCTGTAGAGGACATTAAATGAGGAGCTCTGAAATTTGTCACAAGACTTCGAATCAAATATTTGATTTTAATCTACCATTGAGGGACAATGTTCATCATCTTACATAACTTAGTGGTGTCACTTGGAGAACAGATATATAAGGAATAGTTCAAAAAATATTACCTCTTCTCCATATGATGTGAGGAGGAGAAATGGTAGCCATTTCGAACAGGAAAAAAATAAAACAGAAGATGGCCCAGGTTAAGTAGTCTAGAGCTGGGCTGTGAAACTCATGGTCTGCGGGCCAGATGCATCATGTGCTGGCCACGCCGTTTAGCATAGGGGACAAAAGTCGCGATACGTCACATGACGATGCTGTAACGACGTGAGTTTGACTCCCCTGGTCTAGAGTATCCTAGAGAGACCCAAAAGAACCAGCTCCTTTGTCTGTTGGTACACAATATGGTAAAGCCCACAATGCTAAAGGAATCTGCTCCACTGGAGGAGCACACTACAGGAAATATCTAAGTAGGCGATTTTGCTATTGTATGCCATATATAAATGGTGCAAAATCTTAACAATGATTTGTAAGGATTAATTGGTAGGCGTGTTGGGATGTGGGCATGGAGTTGTATCTGAAGAAACTGAACCTATATGAAGAATTTATTTTCCATCAGTGGTACAAACTTTAATTTCAAATTAGACCCTTGAGTATTTGTTTCAGAAAAGACCATCAAAGAAACAGATTACTCTTCCTAGTCCAAGTAGAAATCTGGACTATATGAAAAAAAATTTCAGACATACAGTAAATATTATAAAAGAACCCCCTCAATTATTAATATATGTGTAATAAGGGGATAAGTACAAGATATTTGCATTTGGATCCAGATGGAATTTAAAAAATGAACAAGATAATTCTGCAAGAGTATGGAATATACTTGACTCAAAAGAGTTAGCCATGAATAACACATAACAACACAACGTTACTTCATATAGTGCACAAATCACACAGTGCTCATTTGTTTTGTTTTGTTTGAAAAAATTGCATACAGAACCTTTAAACAGTGAATGAATATGACCTAATTCAAGAAATTACAAACCCTATTCTGTGGTGTGCACTAATGGGCCCAGTCACCAAGAAAAAATGGTAAAATGCCCTTTTGTATGGATCTGCAAAAGCTAAGTGATGCCATAGTTCCAGAAAGATATTTCCCCATACTTGGAAATGACATAAAGGACACGTTGCAGGAGGCATAGGTCCATGCATTTCAGAGAATCCTTAATTATAATATCCCTGCCAAATAGACCGTGGAAAAAGCTGCGTGCTATCCTGTGTGGATTTAAAGGATGACAAAATCTGATTGTTGTCAACTATTTTTCTACAAACATAATGTCAGTCCTATAAAGTACACCAGACTCAGCAACAGATGCTGTGTGGGCCTAAAGCTACTTTTATTAGAACAGCTATAGTAACAGAATTTTGCAAATCTGAATGTGCTTCCTCTACTCCCTCTTTTATCTTCGTATGAATTGGGGGTGGGGGTGGGGCTGTCTGAGGTGTTTTCATACACCACATTTTTTTTTTATATGAAGTCAATTCACATTTATGTGATCATTGCCTTGGTAACAAATATTCCCTCTAGTCATCAAGGCCAACCTCTCTACTGTTTACGCATAGCGATACTTTTTCCCCAAACTTATTTCCCAGAGTAAGATTGTACAATAAGCTAACACTTTTTTCCTACGTTGGCATTTCAGACCTCCTTATGACTGGTAATTATACCCAGTCCACTGAAGTAATGTACAACTGAAGTCATTTTGAATGCCTTGTTAACTTTCACCACAACTCTGCTGCAGGCAAAGGTGACCACTGAGAGCTTTGCACCTGTGTGACCTACATATGGCTCTTCTGAGACTCAGACTAGCACTATTAATCACCTGACAAATTATTAAAGAGGATAGCAGCTCCACTTTTCATTCCACTTTAAAAGAAATGTGAAGATAGAAATGGGCCAGTCTGGGAAAAGCAGACGCTGAACCCAAAGATGTTATGAAGACCTTGGATAACTGCTGCCGTTTGGTGTGAGAACTATGGGAAGAAGGAAGTACCTCAAATTGGATGGGGAAAAAAAGAACAATACAGTAGCTGCAGCCTTTGAAAGTTATACACGCGGATGAAAACCAGGTACCAAATCTTTAATAGAACTGAAGGTATCTTCCCTTCTCCTTCAGATGGGAAAATAAATATGGAATATCATGTCCACTTACGGAGACTACATCTGACTCAGCTGGCAAAAGTAACAAAAGCATTGGTTTCAAAATTATAACTAATTCAGGTCAAGTGAATCAGGAAACTTTTGAGATTTAGAGCTGAGTAATTACTGTTCAAAATCTAGACAGCATACTAAAAAGCAGAGACATCACCCTGCCAACAAAAGTGTGTAGAGTCAAGGCTATGATTTTCCCAGTTGCACTGTATGGCTGTGAAAGTTGGACCATAAGGAAGGCTGAGCACCAAAGAATTGAGGCCTTTGAACTATGGTGCTGGAGAAGACTCCTGAGAGTCCCTTGGACTGCAAGGCGATCAAACTGGTCAATCCTAGAGGAGATCAACCCTGACTGCTCTTTAGAAGGCCAGATTCTGAAGATGAAACTCAAATACTTTGGCCACCTAATGAGAAGGAAGGGCTCACTGGAGAAGAGCCTAATGCTGGGAAAGATTGAGGGCAAAAGAAGAAGGGGACGATAGAGAATGAGGTGGCTGGATGGAGTCATGAAAAAGTCGGCATGAGCTTAAATGGACTCCGGGGGATGGTAGAGGACAGGAAGGCCTGGAGGAACGTTGTCCATTGGGTTGCGATGGGTCGGACATGACTTTGCGACTAACAACAACAACAACAACAACAACAAATTACTATTAAAAAGTGACTCTATAGTTCTAAATATTGTTTCAAAAAGATGGGAGAAAAGATATAGTGGAAAAGTAGAGTTTTTACTATATTCTAACTTTTCTCTTTTTCTTCTTTCTTTTTTCCTGCACTCTTTACTCTTCTCTATTCTCTTTTCTTTCATTTAGTTTATATTAGATTTTACTATTATAATCCAAATATATAATAGTGTATAGCCGAAGAACCATGCACATGCCTGCTACAGATGTGACACATCAATAACCAAATTATTCCAACACAAGAATAACAAGATAACAAGACACACCCTTCCAATTAAATCAAATCCTAAACATCTGTACTTTGAACAAACACAGTTGGAAGCTATTTAGTAATTATAAAGAACATGGTCTTTGCAAAAATCAAGATCCCATTGTGTATACTTAGAAAAATGTTGAGTCCGTTTGTCTGTAATCAGTTTTTAAGTTTATGTTAAAAAGCAGAAATGTAATAAATCAGTAACACTGAAAGAAAGGGCTGGAGGAGTAAGACTGCAATCTTCTCTGTATTTGGGACAGAGTGTTCTGGGATTCCTCAGTTTTTCTGAGGAACTGGGCTCTGTTGACAGGAACTAAAAAGCAAAAGTAAATTGTTGTAGAAAAATGATGTAGCTATTGGATGCCCAGAACCAGCCTACCTGGAAATCATCCATGGTGACAGCCATAGCATTAAGGATGTCAGCATCGATTGTATCGTCCTCCAGGTCAATGACACTCATCTTCTTACGGATTGCTTGGAGTGCTGCCTCGGAACACAATGCTGCCAGATCAGCACCCACGTGACCATGGGTCTCATTGGCCACCTGCAACCACAGTCCAGGTAAATCAGAACACTTAATGGGGGAAACCAATGGGAGATCCCCGCAGCCTACCTGGGTTACTCCCAGTATTTATTTGATCACATTTGTATAATTCCTAATCTCACATAGTAATTCTGGGAGGCATGCATAATAATAATCCAGGGTATAAGGTATATAAAGTATATAAAAAGGAATATAAAAGGCACCAAAACAATTAATTTCAATTAAAATAAAAACCAGATAAAAACCAATTTATAAAATGGCAGGAAAATGTTCACAGAGTGCATTCCATTAGCCATCATACAACCATCTAACAAGCTCCACTCTATCATGAGATGCTCAAGCTAGTAGACAAAACCATGTTTAAGGGCCCTCTGGAAGACCAAGAGGGTTGGTCCAACTGCATGGGGAAAGGTGTTCCAGATATTGGGAGCTTCAACCTGTGGAACCAGCTCCCAAGTATCCTGGAATTCTGCTGCTAAAAATTCAGAGGTAAAATGGCTTTTTGACTGTGATGGTACTGCTTTATTTTAAGAGTACAGTAGAATGGGGGAGAAATCACGAAACTGTGAAAGGCAATGATGAAGCTTATGTGAAAGTTGCAGCTGCTGTAATTAATCTGTGACTTCTCCTTAAGATAGCATGTTTGAATTTCTATCTTTAAGCCTTTCCATTCTCTTCACTCTTCGTTTTTGCAAAATAATGTAAGAATATGAGAGTGATGAGGCACCTCTGATTCCCCCATCCTTCTGCAATTTTGTTTGAATGTATCTTTCTTAATTCCCATAATCCAATTTTGATTCCAGCTAACTTCTTAATGAGATACTCATTTGGCTTGTGTATCCTAATCAAGCTAATGTAATCATGGCCTTAGTCCCAGAATCCAAGACAGTTGCATGTTTAGTTTTCTAACTAATGGAAGCAATTTACGCTGGCAGTTGTTAACAATGTAGCTTTTACAATTTACTAATTGATCCCAAAATAAATGATATAAGTATGGGTGCTCAGATATGTAGACAATCTTACACGTCCATTATCAATAAACTCAGTCAAAAGAAACTGCAACGTGAGTGCCTTATGAATAAAATTACCAAGAAAGGTTATTGCTACTAACAAGAAATCCTTAATATTTGTACAGTAGATATTTAGATATGTAGCCCCAATTCATAGAATAAGCTGAACGAAATGCAATTTTGTTTATCCTTATCCCTTAAAATAGTTTATTCTTTGTCCTTACCTTCTCCAGGTCCACATCATCAGCCAGTTTCATGTTCTTGGTATGTATCTGTAAGATTTCTAGCCTTCCCACTGAATCTGGAATTCCAATGTCAATTTCTCGATCAAAGCGCCCTGCAGAAAAGCAGTGAGTAAACAGGATTGTCCAGTCCTGAACATATACTTTGTCCACACAACTATTGTATTTTATATATATCAGGCATTAATTGGCACGCTGACTGATGAAGAGATGATGTCTGCTTGTCCCCAATACTCTCCAAAGTTCACAGAGCCTGAGAAAAATGGTATTGTTAGATAGACAAAGAGGTGGAGAGAATGCCGTCCCCAAATGCAGAAAACTTGCCTTCTTTTCATTTAATAAGTTAAGCATCAGTGACAGCCACTTTTAAGGCATGAGAGTCAACGTTTTTAGACCGAAGGCTTTTTTTTAACCTGATAGCTAAAAGTAACTTGTGATTTTGATACATGATACCATTATGAATGGCAAATAACAGGAATGTCAAACTCATGTCGCCACAGCAACATCATGTGACACATTTCAACTGTTTTCCCCCTTTGATAAACCGGGCGTGGGCATGGCCAGCGTGTGGCACATCCGGCCCGTGGGCTGCGAGTTTGCCAGCCCTGGCATATAAGATCAGATCTCAGACAAGAGAAAGGCAGGGGTAGAAAGAGAAAAATGTGGGCAGATTCTTACCAAATCGACGCAAAGCAGGATCAATACTGTTTGGTCGGTTAGTGGCGGCCATAACTATGACATGAGAGCGTTGCTTCAGGCCATCCATGAGGGTCAGGAGTTGGGAAACAATCCGGCGTTCCACTTCCCCATGTGTCTGAAATGGGAGCGCAAAGAAGAACCATAGAATCATAGAAGAAAAGAAGATGCTGAAATATCAGCAACAGTGCCATCCTAGAGAAACCAACAAACCTGCCTAGATTTCAGAGTGTGAGCACAGCACCTCCTAGTGGAAGAACTGCATGAGACTGTTACTGGAGGCAAAAAAGGAATAATGGCTTGGAAAGTATGAGATGCATTATTTGCAGTATTGCCTTATTTGGATAGTGGATTTAAACAAGTTCAACTCCCTGCTCAGCCAAGAAACTCATTGGATGACCTTGGGCCATCACTGTCTCCCAATACAACTAATTATAATCAGAGAATTGTGAAAATAAAACATGGGGGCAGAAAACCATGTATAAACACCTCCTGAACAAGAAAGATACCATCGATTACAAATATTCATTCATTCATTTATAAATCAAGGTAATATTTTGTTTAGCAACACCTTGTCCACTGACCACAAATTCCAGTAAGTGTCTTGCTAGCTTTTCTATGTCTTTAGACGCCATGAGACTAAGGCAGCACTTATTCTTAACACTTAGCAGGGTAAAGATTTCTACTACCCCAGCCCTTCATTATCAACCCCTTCATCCTGGCATGAATTTTATTTCATATTGCCCTCTTCTCTTCTATGCTCTCTAACTTTATTGTGTGCCTGCCTGCCTGCCTTTTCACATAACTCACCAAAGAAAAAGATGCATTATTTCTCAGAAACCTGGATCTTACACATTAGTGCTGAGGAAAGAGATCAGGGCTTTGTACAAATTAATGTTTCACCCATTGATGAAATCTTATCATCTTTAAGGCCACTCTTTGTATTGAAACAACTCTACCAACATCTGAGGTGTGGGCAACTGAATGGAATTGCCACCACCTCAGTCACAGAGACCATGAATGTTTCTTTGAGTTTCTTTCCACTTTGCTTTCAAGAAACCATCCCTTACCTTCTCCCTCTTGGGAGCAATAGCATCTAGTTCATCAATAAAGATAATAGCTGGAGCATTCTTCTCAGCCTCTTCAAAGGCTTTGCGTAAGTTGCTCTCAGATTCCCCAGCCAGCTTGCTCATGATCTCTGGGCCTGAAGAAGCAAGACAGAATATTTATTTTATTTATTTATTTTATTTTATTTATATACCGCCCTTCTCCCGAAGGACTCAGGGTGGTGAACAGCCATAATAAAACAGTGTACAAAATAGAATTTAAAAGCAGATTAAAATAATTAAATCATAGGCCAAATTTAAAACTCTCATTTAAAACCAATTTTAAAACCCCATTAAAACCAAATTAAAACCATTTATCCCATCAGAGCGGCTTGCTGTAATAACAGGGTCTTCTTCACTGCACGACGGAAGGCGCGGAGGTCGGGGATACTTTGTATGTCCGGGGGCAATTCATTCCAGAGGGCAGGGGCCCCCACAGAGAAGGCTCTACCCCTGGGGATCGCCAGTCTACATTGTTTGGCTGACGACACCCTGAGGAGGCCCTCTCTGTGTGAACGTACCGGTCGGTGGGAGGCAATTGGTGGCAGAATGCGGTCTTGTAGATAGCCAGATCCTAAGCCAGGTTCTAAGCCTAAGCAATATGAACAAAAGGACTCTAGGACTCTTTAACAAACCTCAGGGTTTGGAAAAGGGGACTTTTTTTAGGATTGCCACTTCTGCTGTTTCGCGTTTGGTCATTGCCCAAAGTTGTAAACTTCATTGCACTGGTTCCCATTAATTTGTTATGCCACTCTATGCAATATACATCAATTCCTTTACAATCATCATGTAGAAATGTGGCAACTAGGAGAATATGGATGTCCTGGATAGTTGTTTTTTTCTATGACACTCGCATAGAAAGATTCACACCGTGCCGTGTTTCTTACCATTGATAAGGAAAAAAAATGCTCCAGTTTCATTTGCAACTGCCCGAGCTACAAGTGTTTTCCCAGTTCCAGGGGGGCCATAAAGAAGAATCCCTCTTGGAGGCTGAGGAAGGAAGAGAGAAAGCAGAGGAATCACATCAAATGAATGTGCAGTAAGTACCGTATTTTTCAGAGTATATGACACACCTTACCCCCCCCCAAAAAAGAGGGTGAAAATCTGGGTGCATCTTATACTCCGAATGCAGCCCCACCCAGCCTCTCAAACAGAGATTTCAGAGGCTGAAAAAAGCCTCTGAAACTGAAACAGAGCTTCAGAAAAAAAAGCCTTTGAAATTGAGCTTCAGAAAAAAAGCCTCTGAAAGGGAACTTCAGGAAAAAACCCTTCGAAACAGAGCTTCAGAAAAAAAGCCCCCGAAACAGCAGGAAAAAAAAGCCTCTGAAACAGGTTTCAGAGGCTGAAAAAAAAAGCAAGGTGCAAAGCTCACAAACAACAAACCTGTTGCTAAAATTCACCTCTGGGAACAGCTGATTGGGGGTACTCCAGGTGGTGATCCATCCGCCTATCAGCTTTTTTTCTTATTTTCCTCCCCAAAAACTAAGCTGCATCTTATACTCCAGTGCGTCTTATAGTCCAAAAAATACGGTAATTGGCTCAACTGGCAGTGATACAATCAACAAAGATATTCAGGGCAATAAATTAGGTGAAGATATAGTAAAAGCCCCTAGCATGCTCTTATTCTTTTAGCAATAAAAGTTTACATTACAAAGCCTAGCCTGCTTGGAAAGAAAGATGGAGAGATTGTGATCAATAGAAACTGAAACAGAATGTCCATCTGCCCATGATAGACTATTATGGCATATTGTAAAGCTAAGAAGGATGGCAAACAATAATGTGGAAATTATGGTAATCCTAGCCCTCCATTGTGGTACCTTCACTCCAATCGCTTTGAAGAGCGCTGGGTGTCTCAATGGCAGTTCTACCATCTCTTTGATCTGAGCCAACTGTTTACGGCAGCCCCCGATGTCATCATAGCCAACATCATTGAGGCTCTCCTCTTCATCCTAACAAAAGGCACACAGAAAACACACCACAAGATCATCGCAAAGAATCACGGTCTCTCTTCCCAGCCAGGACAACAATATACTGTAATTGTTGAATTGGAGACTCATATCTTAAATCTGTATGCTCCTCAGCAATAACATTTGGAATAACCGCAGAACTTGCTCTTAAAATGTTACCCCTGTTGTCAGCCCTTCAAGATAGTCCAGCCCAGAAACCATAAATACTAATACTACCCTTTTTGTTACAGGAACAATGTTTTTATGTTTTTAATTGTATACCACCCAGAGTCACTTTGAGAATGAGATGGGTGGTCTCTAAATTTGATAAATAAACAAAACAGAATCTTGCAAGTCTGAAAGCACTTCTCTCCTTCGTTTTTACTTTTTAGAAAATTAGAGTATTCCTTCTGAGATGGTTCCCATGTCCCTTTCCTTTCTGTGAGATGAAATACCTTCTACATGACAGAGGTCTAAGTCAGCGGTCACCAACTGGTGGTCCATGGACCACTGGTGGCCCACGAGAAAATCTTGATGGTCCGCAGAAAAATTATTTGCATTTTTTATATTGCACTAAATCAGGGGTTCTCAAACTACGGTCCCTGGGCTGAATACATGCAATAAACATTTGTGTTGCTGCAGAGAGTCTCCCACTTCTCGTGGGAGTTGGAGGGGAAAAGAAATGGGATCTACTTCTTGTGTGGGTTGGAGGGGAAAAGAAACTCTGACTTGAGGTCTGCTTCAGCCTCCTGGTGTGGGGCTTTGGGCGAAGGCTAGAGGGAAGTGCTGCTGGTGGCGAAGAACTGGAGGGCCTTGTTCCAGTGGGACTGCATCATGGCCTGAACTGGCTGACCATCTCAGCCTGCTGAGCCTCCAGGCACCTGTACCTGGCCTTGCACTCCCGCAGGTCTTCCCTCTGCTTGGAAAGCCTATGCTCATAGTCCCCAGTGAGGTGCTTCTGCTGAGCCTCCTTCTCGGTCAGATCCAATTTGGAGTGAGCCAGCTTTTTTGCCAATTCTTTCTCAAGATGGCTGCTGAGCTCCAACAACTGCTTCCTGTTGGGCCCTAAGGAGCCCAGGTGGGAAGGCGAGTGAGTGGCTGGGCGGCGAGGGGCAAGCAGAGGCCAGCAAGGCACCCCTCAATGTGAGTGACATCGAGTTGACCACACCCAGCCAGTCACATGACCACCTAGCCACGCTTACCCAGCCAGTCATTAGGCAGATTATATTAGTAGTCCGTGGGTTTTAAAATTATGGATTTAGTGGTCCCTGAGGTCCGAAAGTTTGGTGACCCCTGGTCTAAGTTGTGGCTTTTCCTCCTGACTCCCAAGGTCATTCTCACAGACTACAACACTTCTGCACTATTCCCATTGGAAACTGTTGAAGAGCCTCTAATGACTAGCATCAAGTTCTGGCTACTGGGTTCCCATTCTTGAGATGGATCTCATTAACTCTCCCACATACCTCTCGTTTGATGGGCTCCCCTTCACAATGGATAATTGTGTCAGGAGCAACAATGCAGTGGGGACTGGGATCTACTTCCACCACCTTAAATTCCACAGCCCTCATTCCACCACGTACAAGGAAGATATCACCTAGACAGAGCAGAGGAATTACATTGTTAGCTCAATTCATTATCTTTCTCAGAACTGAACCACGAAATCAAAGTGATGTCCCATGATAAGGATTAGGATATGGCAATATGGGTGAAACAAAAAAGGTAAATTTTTAGCTAGTGAAGGCACTGTAAAAGTAGGTCCAGCTGCAAAACCTAATTCATGTTCCCAATTCCTACTGGTTGTAGGAAAAACACTTGCTCTGGTGAGGCCCACCTGACAGCCTTTATTCCCCCATAATTCTAGAAAATGAAAAAAATCTTATCCACCAAACTTTTAACTTTAACTGGACTGATTTTAATTTTACCTTATTTTAACTACACTACATTGTTTTTATTTTTGTTCTACAATCTGTATTTTGGTTGCTGAAAATTGCCTTGAATGTTGTATGGAGAGAAAAGTGGGATATAAATGTAACCAATAAATAAGAGACTAAAGCAGTACAAGCTGCTGAAGGTTGATGGCACTGAAAAGGGGACAATTCCAGCCTCTTGGCACTGTCCAGTGTTGTAAAGAGCAGCTATGAGGGAAGCAGCTCTTGCACCATTTTCATTATTATGGCCTATGACCTAAGCCCTTAATACTGTGTGAGATGGAGGAAGACGCCCAAGGCAAAGAGAGTTATAAAGACAGTGTTGACTCCAACTATAGGAATTGGCAGTACTTGAGCATTAAAAACAACTTGTGGCAAAAAAAACCTAGTACTGACTTGGGTGGATGAGTTTGGTATAGTGCTTAAGGCATCAGCTTAGGAACTGGGAGATCATGAGTCCTAGTCCTGCCTTAGGAACAAAGCCAACTGGATGACCTTGCACCTGTTACTCTCGCTTAGCCCTAGGAAGAAGACAATGGCAAACCGCTTCCGAAAATCTTGCCACAAAAACGGCAGGGACTTATCCAGGCAGTTGCCAGGAATCAACACTGACTCAAAGGCACCAACAACAAAGAAACAAAATTTTGGGTGAATCTTGGTAACTTGTGAGCTAAAGCATTCATCCCATCAAACCAGCAGCAGTTAATAAAGAGGTGCCTATAAAACTGCTTTCGTTTTCTCTATCTCAAAAGTCTCTCACCGGCTCTACTTCTCTTTATCCTGTCCTGAGGGACAGGTCTAGTGAAATGACATATAAACAATGACTACTTGGTGCTTTTGACTTCTGTTTTGCCAGCCCGATTGATTTCAGGCCAATCCAATAGTTAAGAGGCCACTGAGAAAATGGCTCCAATTCTTCATCAGTAAAGAGGCAGACTACTCAAGTGAAACAGAGAAATGTTATTCTACTCTGCCAGTCCAGCTGGCTTGCTTGTAGCAAGGGGAAAATGGCAGGCAAGTGAGTCTGGCAGAAGGGGGACAGCGTAGTGGGAGTGCAATTGCTGGCGCAATTGTTTTCTAAGTGATTCTGTCCATTCTCACCTTTATGTACAGGACGATAGGCTTCCAGAAAGTATGGTTTGAGGTAAACTTCAAAGAGGTTCCCAGTCAACCCTGCAATAGTGTCATCGATGGGGAGTACATGAATCCTCTTTCCATACTTCACATCCGGACAGGCCTGTACACTAGAAATAGAAAGACTCAAATGGCCTCATCTGAGGTCAGCATTGTGCTACACACATCCACTGCTTACACATAATCCCCCAATGTTCATCTATGGAGGCTTCCACGATGGATGATACTGAAGCAAGGATTGGATAGGGCCAGAGCATCTAGACATCTATTTTCTCTCCTGCATCATTCTTTCCCCTCCTCTCCCTAACAGCCCCATTTCTCTACTCTGCAGCAAGCTGCAGATAGGAAAAAGGGAACCCTTATCCGAGATCTCAGTTGACCTCTCACTCAAGGCCTCTGAAGTAAAGCCAAGGCATCTTTACAGCTCTAGGACTGTAAGCTGCCCACCATTGCTTTACAGATATCCTGGATCTATAGCAGGAGGAAATGCTACTGGTTTGGCCAGTTCGCCCGAACCAGGAGTAAAAAATGTAAAAAAAAAAGTTCCGACAAACAGCTGAGTGACGCGTGATCATTGGAATTTTTTAAAAAAAAGTTTATTAGCATTTTTTTACTACCAGTTCGGATGAATAGGTAGTAAAAAATGCTTTTAAAAAGTAAGAAAAAAGGCTCCGACGATCACAGTTGTGCTGTGCGATTGCCGGAGCTTTTATTTTACTTTTTTAAAGCATTTTTTGACTACCTATTCGCTCGAGCTGGTAGTAAAAAAATGCTTTTAAAAGGTAAAAAAAAAAAAAGGTTCCAATGATCGCGCAGCACAGCTGTGATCATCGGAGCCTTTTTTTTTTTTTTTTTACTTTTTTAAAGCATTTTTTACTACCTATTTGCCTGAGCCGGTAGTAAAAATGCTTTTAAAAAGTTTTTAAAAAGTTTCCCACGCGCGCCACAGCTGATCACCCCCCCGCACTCTTCTACTTACCTTCCCAAGCCTCCTTTTGGTGTGCACTGTGCATGCGCAGTGCACGTTTGGCACATGGTGCGCATGCGCGGCCAGCGAACCAGTAGTAAACCGGTTCAGATTTCACCATTGATCTATAGGGCAGGTCACCATAGTGCTTATTCAGTTCTAGTGTCAAATTTAATATCCCAAAGTGCTATTTGGACAACTTCTAAAAATATTTTATCTATATACAGTAGTATTGCTTTTCCTTCAAGAGCTCCAGGTAGCACAGATGAACATGTCTCCTCATCCTGTTTTTCCATTTGATACTTTTATGAGATATGCTAAACTAAGATAGTGACCTTGCTAAAGTTACTCAAAAGCTATGATTAAGAGACTTGAACCTGAGTCTCCCTAATCCTGGTCCAACATTCTTTTTTTTTTTAACAGTTTATTTATATATTTTCATATTACATACATAAGTGCTTAGTGAACAGCGTATTGTCTGTATATTTTTATACAATAATACTCTTTCCACTCCTAATTTCTACTCTACTCCCAACTATTTATAAAACATGTTCGAAAATACTCTGTATCTTCTTTTTCTTTTAATGTCAATCTATCCATTTCTGCACAATCTAAAAAAATTTTAATTACATCTTTTGTGGGTTTCCTGGTCCAACATTCTAACCACTTCACCACATCTACATAGAGAAATTATTGTTAAGGCTGTTTCCTTCTAAACTGTTGAAATCCCCCTATTTAGGCCTACATTTTGTTTTGATGCCTCCTCATTTTAGCTTTCTCTTTTGCCAACAGCCTTTCCTTTTCCTCCCTTATTCTATTTTGGGATGCCCTCACCTGACCACATCTCCAAGGCGCACACGGAGGTTGTTACGGGTGACGCGGTTCATTCGAATCTTCTCATTCTGGCAGGTGTCATCAGTAAGAACAATGCATACTGTCTCCCTGCGTTTCTTTCCCTTCATTAGCACCGTGTCTCCACGGAACAAGTGCAGTTCTTCCATTTTGGCCTGAGGAGAACCAAAATACGTTTAGTTTTGACCCTCCAGCACATCTGTTCTACAAAGAAGACTACAACATGCTCATTTTGTATAAGCACTGGGCAAATCATTACTTGTGGACAAAATCAAACTGAGATTTGTTAGTTCAGAACACATAGTTGCCATCACCCCAAGTCCTACACACATAGGCTATATATATGTAGCCAGAATGCACTGGAGATCATAGGTGGTATTCAGCAGGTTCTGACCAATTCTGGAGAACTGGTAGCGGAAATTTTGAGTAGTTTACCGGAGAACTGGTAAATACCACCTCTGACTGACCCCACTCCCATCTATTCTCTGCCTCCCGAGTTCCAGCTGATCGGGAGGGAATGGAGATTTTACAGTATCCTTCCCCTGCCATGCCCACCAAGCCATGCCCACCAAGTCATGCCCATAAAACAGGTAGTAAACAAATTTTTGAATCCCACCACTGCTGGAGATGAAGTTGTACCTGTTGCAGGCTCTTTGTGAAATCAGGTTGCTTCAAAGGCTTCCATTGAAGCCTTTCTGCCCAGAGATATTGCATTATGTGCTCTCAAAGTTAAAAGAAAAACTTCCCGAGGAAGTGGGCTGTTGTTAGTGCAGAGGAGCAAAGGGGGCTGTTCCTGAGACATTATGTACAAATATTAAGAGCACTGATTACAGCAGATGAGGAACTCTCTCTCTTTGTCTATTTTCCTCATTGTTACTTAGCATTATGAGCTGTATATTGAGATGGTAGGAGGATGAAAAATAGATGTTCGCTTGGGGAAAAAAAAGTAGTGACAGGTAATTGGATATCTGGTAGAAGGCTGCAACCTGGCAGATGCAGGAAAAGGAAACCTGGCTGGCTTCCCTTCTTTAGAGACTGCAGTCTAACCAAAGATGTCTGGATGTCAGAGATGGTAGAAAGCCTCATCCAGAAAGTCATCCTTTTTAATATTAGGTATGCTATTGGAAAAAAAAGCCTAGTATCCAAGATTTTGTATTAACCTGTATGTATTTTATAGACTTGCATGACAGAAGAAGGCTGTGTCTATTGGGATACTCAATATTGTAATAGACTAGGGTTGGGAAATAGAGAACCATGTGGCTGAATCCATAGAAATTCCATCTCTCTGAGCAGGCCTTCTACCAGATAATCTGTTAATTTTGATTGTCGGCTGCTATGTTTGGATGGCCAAGATAACGTAAGTATGCTGTTAATATATGGTCTGCCCTATAATCTTTTTCCCTGAGTTAACCAAGGAAGCAGCTGACTTGGTGCTGGACTAGACCCAACTTCTTGTTATAGGGATTTAAATCATGCTAAGGTTGCCAAACCAGGAATGGCTCAGGATTTCATGTCCACAGTTCTTTTATCAGGTTTTTTTTTACTAAGAGCTCAGCATGTTGAATCAGAGAGGCAGAGGTCTGGAACGCAATTGGAGGAAGTCTTATGACAAACTGGGGTTCTCTTTCAGGTTGATTTGAAATCTTACTCTGTGGCATTAGGTTTAGCAAAGTCGTCTCCGCACAGGACAAGACAGCAAAGCTTTTCTGTACTGACTGGCATCCTCTCCATCAAGATGTGAATGGAAGATAGCCAAAACTGACAGAGACGCATTTCAGCAGTTTTTACTGTTCTTCACAGATTCACCTCCATTTTGACCTCATGAGGACAAATCCTAAGGATAAGCACTCGTAGCTATATAAGATTTTTTTTTAGCAAGCAGATGGTATGGAGAGCTGACTTTTGCTCAACTCTTTCCCCTCCTAGTTGAAAATCAGCCAGTCAATGCCTCCTTAAGCACAGATTGTTTCTGGGAATCAGGATGTGGCACCTCAGCAGCTACTAGTCCAAGTTATAGGAATTGTTAAAATTGTTCTGAAATATTTGTTCTGAGTACAGGTAGTTCTTGACCTATGACCACAATTGGAACCAGAATATCTGTTGCTAAGCAATGTGGTTGTTAAATGAGTCATTCCCGGTTTTACAATCTTTTTTCATTGCAGCTGTTAAGTGAATCCAACTTATCCCATTGACTTTGCTTGAAGGTTCAAATGGTGATCACATGACCCCAGGATGCAGTAAATATATGCCAGTTGCCAACCACACAAATTTTGATCATGTGACTGCAGGGATGCTATGACAGTTGTAAGTGAAAGGACTGGTTATAACTCAGTTTTTTCAGTGCTATTGTTTTGTGCTGGACAGAAACAGGGATGGCAACAGTAATGATGTCTGTGATAGTAGTCTCAGACAAGCAAAAATAACTTTTGTTAAACTAAAAAAGAAAAAAATAGGAAAAGCAAAACAGGTCTGTCTCTGTCTGAGAATTCGCCTGCAAAAGTCATGAAATACTGACTTCAGGATGTGTGTGCACGTATGTGCATACACGAAGAAAACAGCAATGGGTGATAAACTAACTTGCTTAAAATTCTAGGAAGTGATATTACATATACGAGAGGGCCAGTTAAGATTAATCTAACCACAACCAACCCAGTGCTTGTGGTTAGATTAATTATATGAAAAAATATAAAGTTTAAAGTTAAGTATCTTGTGGATTGCTTTATGATGTACCCATTGAGTAGAATATTTGAGGTCAACTATAAATCAGATATCCCCATCCTCTCATTCTCCTGATGTATTGGGACAGCAACTTCCCAAATTCCCAATTATCTTGACCAAAGGTCAAGATTTCTGGGAAAGGGCTGACTTAATACATTTTTCAGGCAACAGACTGGGAAGACTGGCGTAGAAAGATTGTGGAAACTGGGATGTAGGATAAAGATTGGTCAGAAGAAAATGGAACAATGGGCTTAAATTTACCTGGGACAGACTCAAAATACTGTTGTCTTCATTGGCTGCTTCATCTACAATGAGGCGATTAGGACGATGCTTTTGGCGCAGGATGGCTGTGGAGTAATCCTCTCCCTTGGGGCTGCAGAAGAGAATGTATATGATTTAGATGCACCAAGATGGGATGTTATGGTGGAGAAAAGATTCTGAAGAGGACTACAATATGCAGGCTATATTCACATACCATGCCAAACCACAAACTGGCCACATTTTAACTCAGCATATTGTTCAAATTGACTGACTGACTGACTGAAGCCAGTGTAGTTAGTTTATGGTTCAGTGTTATATAAATCTATACACTTGGGTTAAGTACATCATATTTAACTTAATCATAAGCTAATCACCTAGATTGGGTTTACATGACATGCTAGGTTAAACTGTGGTTGGGTAGCATATGGTTCAAGAAGTTGTGTGAACAAA
The DNA here is from genome assembly GCF_059756535.1 of Pantherophis guttatus. NCBI lineage: Eukaryota > Metazoa > Chordata > Lepidosauria > Squamata > Colubridae > Pantherophis > Pantherophis guttatus. The sequence continues at coordinate 173,123,864 of NC_142064.1, forward strand.
GCCATGAGTTTTTAAGTACAAAAATATTCAAGCCAGAGATACTCAGATCACAGAAATATATGATTACAAATAATATGGGAATATGAGATATAATGAAGGAGTCCCCAACCCGCAGGCCGCAGCCCACCACTGGGCCATGAGTTGTTCGGAATTAGACCACAGAAGCAGCGGGCAAGTGCATCACCCATCCCCACTTGTGCAAACAGTGGGCGAGCGCATGCACGCACACTCACAAGGAAGCATCCCCTCTCCACCACCACCCCCAAATCCGGAAAGTTGGAAAGGTTGGGGAACTCTGATGTAATGTATTATTGAAGATCATTATTTATCATCATTAATATCATCACCATATCAATATTCTACATACTAATAACATTCTTCCATTGTCTGCTTGTAACTTTCAATTAGGTGAAACAGTGCATTATAGGCAATAATGTTTTCTTCATTGTACCTCAAATGGGCTGACTTATAGAATGTGTCCAGTATCTGAGACCCATTATTTCCATGGGACTGAAATTTAAAGGATCTTCAGAACAGTTGTATTGACAAATTTGTGGCTGCTACAGTGCCATTGCTGTCGCCGCAGTCATGTGATTGTGATTTCCAATGCTCCTTGCCAGCTTCCCATAAGCAAAATCAATGGGGAAACCGGCAGGAAGTCAGAAGTTGCTCCCACTGGGGTTTTTTTTTTTTTTTTTTTTGCCTACCCATGGTCATGTTGTTTATCTGTTTAGGTAAGGAAATATATCTGAAATGATGACCCAATAGGTCATTTGTTGTCTGATTATTCATTACATTTCTATCCCATCTTTCATTGCAGAATTCAGGCTGACATGTACAGACCTTATATTTTCCCCCCACATTACAGTGAGGAAGGCTAACTAAGGGAGTGTGACATGCCTAGAATCAACCAGGGAGTTTTGATGATGACAGAAAATAGATTTCAGTTTGAATCTCCAAAGCTACACTACATTAACTACTTTACCACTTCAATATTTTTTCAAGATAAGATTTACAGCAGTGCATTAAACAACAAATCTCAACAATATTTACTGTGATTATTTTTTCACAACCGACTTTGTTAGAAACTTGGATGAGGAACAGTTATGAATTATTACTTTACCTAAGAAATAAATGTAGCTCGAAATTCAAATGATGCGTGCTTATAAGAGAATTCTCCCCTCTCCAAACCTTACCCTGAAGTGTCCATGTTTTAAATATTGCAGCCTTTATGCTAGAGATGACTTTGTTAACCACAATGTACCTGAGTTAATGTATTGCGCTAAGCCAGAATTTTTAACTGCAGTTTGTTGACTAAGTCACAGTTTAGTTCTCATAACACTAATTCATCACAGGTGGGTTTATACAATTATTAAAATAAATAGATAACGGGCCTGGTAGCTCAGCAGACTAAAAGCATTGTGATTAACACCAGCTGTCTGCAATTACTGTAAGTTCGAATCTCACCAGGCTCAAGGTTGACTCAGCCTTCCATCCTTTCTAAGGTAGGTTAAATGAGGACCCAGTTTGTGGGGGCAATAAGCTGACTTTGTATAAATATACAATGCTTAACGCATTGTAAGCCGCCCTGAGTCTCCAGAGAAGGGCGGCATATAAATCAAATTAAAATAAATTAAAATAAAATAAAATAAATAAAATAACATAAAATAAAATATATGATGGTATAGCACAATATGTGAATCCAAATAATGAAAGTTGCTGCTGGAATGATGATTTGAAGGCTAGGAAAATTAGTTATCTCCCCGACAATGCTACAATAAAGAAAAACACTGGATCCAGTACAAGAGTTACAAAAACTAAGCACTTAACTGCTGAGTGGTTTGACAGCTTAAATACTAGTTAGCTAGCAGAAAGAATAGGCTATTTCGAATAGAGATCTCTACCTTACCAGTCAAAATGTTTTGTACAACTATCCTTTCCAAATGTAAGGGATGCTTGTTTCTTTGTTGTTAGGAAAGAAAGAGGAAGTAAGGAAACAAGGGGTAAGAATAAGAGGACATTTCTGGACCCCTCTAATAATCCACAGCTAACAACTACACAAAACAAACCACCTTTTGAAACAACCATAGATTTGCTTCTCATGGCAAATTTGCAGAAGTAGCCACCACGATCTGATGGAAGCAACAGCTTAATGGCAAATATTTATTTTAGCACTTATGGACAAAAGTCCATTCTGTGATACTGAGACAAAGTGGGCTTTCATTCTTGAAAACGTAGGTGCAATAAAAGTGTCTTCGCAAAAGTTGAGGGAAGAATAACCTCAATGCTTTGTGAAGAAAAAAGAAGAAGGGGGTGGGTCCTGTGACTTTAAAGTCTCAAGTCCAAGACGCATTCCTGCACCTATAAATAACCGGGCCGTGTTGACCCTCCTCCGTGCTCCTGTTGTGTGATCATTCTCGGATATAAACGTCAGCTGCCCCCTGCTTGGGTTTCCCCAAACAACCAAGGGAGGAAGCGCGACAGAAGAGAAGGCCCAACACAACCTGCTTAGAAAAACCTCCTACTCATCCTGAGAATCAAGGGGTCAAGACAGCTTGTATTGCATTCGCTCAAGCCTATAGAAGCTGCCCTATAGCCCAGCCAAGCTGAGCAAAGCTGCTAACCCTCAACTTGGGGAAAGTTTCCAGGATCCTGTCAAAACTTTTCTGGGCTGAATCGAGTTAAGTCAGGTCAGGCCCAAATCGAGCTTTCCCTAATCTCTTCTCGACTTCCCCCCCCCCGCCACCCCCGGTAACTGTTTCCAAAGCTAAAGCGACGCAGAGGAGATGGGTTTGGAAAGTGATCCCTACTACAAACTATCGGCGCCGGGTCCCCGAACGCCCCTTCCCCTTCCACGCGTTAAGAAGCAAAGGGAGGGTGGAAAAGGCGAAGGCGCCGACTCCCGCGCCAGATGACTTACTCCCCTCCCGTGGCAGGCATGTCGGCTGCTCCTTGTCACGTCTGGGCCGCTGATTCCTGTTTTCTTTCCCGCTCGGGCACCTAGGACACACGGCCGTGCCCTGCTCGGTCTCTCTCCTTGCTTCACAGCGGCTGGAAAATAGGTCTGCTCCCACCCGCCCCTCTCTCGGCCTATTGGCCCGCCCTCTTTCGCCACAGCCGTGCCAACCTCTTTCCCAGGCAGGCTGACGATTGCTGGGTAAGTGGAGGCGGGGGGGGGGGGGAGAGAAGATTCACTATCTCAACCCGATCGACTGCAGGCGCGATCCTCCAGCCAGCCCCAGAATGCCCGTGACAAAGCCGATCTATTTATGAATGGATCTCCGCCCTTCTACCATCCTCTGAAATGGTGAATGGAGAAACGGAGGGCGCATTCCAAATTATTGCGGGCCACGCAGTGACATTTCTTGCATAATAAGTGTCCTTGTCCTCTCCTTCCACCCCACCCCACCCCGCCTCTGGGATCTCTCTGACTGGCGGCTCGAAGAGCTTTCTCTGCCTCTTCCTGGGTGTTTTTGTGGGTAAAAACAAGACGTAAAGCGAGGCGAGAGGGTGCAAGTGGAGAAAAAGCACGGCGCTCCAAACCTCCCGCGTGCAATTCTGTGTATGCGGCAGAGGGATCACATGGCAAATGTGACAGAACTTAGAAGCAAGTTGTTTTGCCTCGGGTAGGTATTTGGCGGTAGAGAAAAAGCAGAATAAACATCAGTAAATCATGCCCCGTGCAGAAAACAAGACCAACAACAACAGGACTGGCCGACAGGCATTCTGGATGTTCTGGGATGTGGAAAATAGGGAAGGCGATCCTGTGTGTCTTCAGGTAGAATGTAAGGGATAGTATGATAAGTATGGTAAGGGATAGTAAGGGAATGTAAGAGATAGGGTAAGGAGCTTGCAATTGCAAGTTGCAATTCTGTGTCCACCATTTAAAGCCTTAGTAAGCCTTTGCACTTCCATGCTGCTTGGTCCAGCGCATTGTAGATTTTTCTGAAGATGTTCAGTGCCTTATGAAAAGTCTACATTACAAAGAATTGTTTGATGCACTTGCCATATTATGGTAGAAAGGCCTACATCTTGAATGGGTCAGGCTGCAGAGCTATTTATTCCTTGCAAACCCAGAGTTGCATAATCCTTTGATTATCTTTTTTCTACATTTGGAAAATTCAGGCAATCAATAGTTCATAAGACATGCTTTTATTCCCCCTTTTATAAATCATAGTTTAATACAATTGGTGGATATTATCATTTTCAAGCACTGATGCAAATAGTTTCAATGTACCGGTAATTTATACAAGGCATTACAGAGCTTTTCCTGGAGACCTCTGTGTCATTTTTTTCCCTGAATGAATTTCTATAGATTTTATTCTAATCCTGCTGGCTGAAATCCTCTAACCTTCTGTTGCATATATTATCACTTGTTTCTGTTTTGTGCTCTGGGGAAATAGTCCAACTGACAGGCGTGTAAAATCAATGGAACAAATGCCTACCTTGGATATGAATCTAAATAAATGAATTTGTCTGATTGGATTATGATCAGAAACAGATTAGATGGCAGATTGTCTGTTTGTAACAAATTGCTAAGTATTTATTACCGTCAGTCTGTCATTTGCCAATGCAGTCAATGGAAACTATAGCCTAATCTATAACCATATAAGTCAAGTACAGATATTGTCCTGGTATTCTATTTTTCTCCTCTTAAATAGATTTTCTATGGCAAGAAAAACTGTTAAACAACAGAGAAAAGTAGGAAAAACTGTAGCTGGTTATAATGTCTAGATTTACTGAATATACGCAAATGGCTGAGCAGACATTAAAAAATTAACCTAAAAGGCGAGCTTTGAATATTTTGGGTTTATTTGATATGTTATATATCAGTATGTACTTATTATAGACATTGAGCACTTGTAAAAAACATGTGGCACCCATGCATAATTATAATTTACGTTCCAAAACTCAACTTATTATATAAATTATATAATAGTATGCGATTAAACTGCACAATTCTTATACAAACTGTTATATCATGCTCAATCCACTGTACATTTACATACCTATTTAGGTCAGTATCACATTCCTGGATCCTATATCCTTATATCTGAATGTAATCAAGAGATATATACCTTTTATTCTTTTAAATAAAAAAATATAATTAATAGTGTTTTCTGAGAAACACACTATCTTTGTGGAACAGGACGTGCAACTTTGAACTGAGCACAGCATTAGACTGAATTATTTATTATGCCACAGCTACTAGAGCTATTATATAAAGCTTGGACAGTCTGTTGAGGGGCAGATTACAGCTTTGGAAAATCGTGCTGCTAAGATATTTTTTTCTGTGATTAAAATACATCATTTTTGTAAATCATTGGATTATGAAGGCCTTCATTACCATTTTAGTTTACAGAAAGCACATCGGTTAACTATTGGCATTTAGTAGACGCCAATTGAGTTTAAGTTTAAGTTTAATGCAATTTATATGCCGCCCTATCTCCAATAGACTCAGGGCGGCTCACAACAATAAAATGCACAATTGCACATTAAAACAATATGAAATTAAAAGTCCAAATTAAAACAGTTTAAAATCAATTTAAAACTACTAAGAAACCCCCCCCCCTCCCATCAGTCCAGGCTACAAAACAACCAGGTCTTCAAATCACGGAGCTCCAAAGGAAGTTGGTTCCAAAGGGTGGGTAAACCCACAGAGAAAGCTCCCCCCCTGGGGGTCGCCAGCTGACATCTCAACGACATTGAGTTACATTTGCTCATGTGAGTGTTTATCAAGGTGTGGTCCAAGGACCCCTGTGAGTCCCCCAAAACCTTCTGAGAGGTCCACAAAATAAAAATTTGCCAGCCTATGTTGAAAAATAATACAATATTAAAATCCCATCAAATAATTATGAGTAGTAGTGGCAGTGAATGCATCAATTTTAATTTTTAATATAGTAAATATTGATAAACATAGCCATATAAGCAAAAGCTCTCCTGGGGTCCTCCATAATTTTTTAAAATGGGAAATGGTCCTGAGAGATTTATGATGGTTGCAGTGTCCCAGGATCATGTGATCACATTTTGTGACTTTCTGACAAGCAAAGTCAATGGGAAAGCCAGATTCAGTTAACAACCATGTTACTAACTTAACAACTGTGATTCACTTAACAAGTTTGGCAAGCAAGGTAATAAAATGGAGCAAAATTTATTTAATAACTGTCTCGCTTAGCAACAAATTTTGGGCGCAAGTGTGGTCATAAATCGAGGACTACTTGTACTGGCCTTTGTTGCCCTTTTAAGATGGTTACAAACCGGATGTAGTCCGCAATTCGTTTAGTACTGTTTAGTTCTGTTCAAAGTTACAACAGCGCTGAGAAAAGTGACTTACAGGCGATCCTCATTCAACCATCACAGTGTCCCCATGGCCACGTGATCAAAATCCAGATGTTTGGCAACCATCAGATGGTTGCAGGATCCACAGGTCATATGACTGCCATTTGCAATTTTCTCAGCAAGCTTCTGACAAGCAAAGTCAGTGATGATTCACAATGATTTCCTTAATGACTGCAGCAAAAAAGGACAATGTAAAATTTGGCACAACTCACTTAACAATTGCTTTGCTTAGTGACAAAAGTCCAGGATCCAATTGTGGTTGTATATTGAAGATCACCTATCGATGAAAATTCTCAATCATCCAGGTAGAGTTCTCTGAAGGTTTTGTCTGAAGTTGAATCATTGCAATTGGATTATTTTTTGTTGTTATTAGTTTGCGAGATGTTTCTCTGCCCATCCAGGCAGCTTCCTCAGTCAGAGCAAGGCAGGCAGAGAATGTACCAACTCCAACCTCAGGGATTTCCTCCCCAAAATGTATTGCAAAATGTTGATAACCTTCAAACAGCCTTGAGGATCACCTGTATTGACTTTAATAATAATAATTTTTTATTTTCCTAAAAGTATGCCCATGATATCCTTTAGAATGCATTGGTGAATTTTTTCATATTTAAGATTCATTGCAGTTTAAGGAAATGCTCCGTCAATGAAAGTACATGATTCACATCACTATTTTGTGACTGGTTATTTTTATCATCAAAAAATTTCGTGGGAAGAGAAAGCCAGCCAGCCGAAGGTTTATGTAAATTATAGTGCCAGTTTTTGTTTTGATAACTAACTCCTTCTGTTTATTCTCTGTCACTGCCTAAAAAGCCTGTGTGGAGAGAAGGAGTAAAATGCATTGGGCCCTTGGCACTTGGCATAACCAGATGGCATTCTATGAAAAAAGCAATAGAGAGGATGCAGCCAAGCCAACACTGACTGTTCAAGCTGTTTGGTGCTCTCAGATGCAAATTTAAAAAGCCCAGGATGAAAATCAGTCAGTCCAGGTGAACTGGGAAATTATTGCCTTCAAATTGCTTAGCTAAAGGAAAAGAAATGGAAAAACCTGAACGATTTCCTAAACAGTGTCTTGCTTCTGCTAGGTCTACTGCAATGTTATTGGAAGATAAATTGGGAAGACTATCTTATCTGAATCTGTACATACCTCCATTTTCAGGGTACATTTGGAAATGCTGCATACTGGAAGGAGTTTAGAAAAAAATTGCTCTTCTGCTATAAGGTTGCGTTAAGTTTGCTGTCTATGCAGCAATATCTGGATTTTGCTTTTTGTATGGTATTATAAAAGATACATGTCTTTTACAACATCATATAAAGTTGCTAATCACTTCCACCCACTGCATGTATCTTTTAAAAAAGCACAAGCAAAATGCTACGGAGTACAGTGAACAAAGCAGTGTTTTGGAAAGCACAGCAGGGCATATTTTTCTGATTACCTTAGTGAACAGTGGGGGACAAATGTAATTGTCTGTGCAGTGGGGTCAGCACTCTTCAGTGCCATTAGCATTCTCACTCTCTACTAGTTCTCAAGGACTCAAGAATACACTTGAGGAAGAGAGTTGACATATTCTGTACACACACGCAAATACCCATCATGGTACTTTTTTCATGCTAAGTAAATTAAAGTTGTGAGATAAAGAAATATAACTATAGTTTACATCAACTCCATTTACTAATTGCTTCTGTACCTTTCTATCCTTGCAAACTATATTTATTTCCACCTTGTCCATACATTGCCTTTTACAGTCCAGTTTGGGCATATTTCAGCTAGTATGGCGCGCACACAAAAAAAGAATCTAGCTATACCCCAACGGTGCTCATACTATTCTGTACAAACTAGGATCTGTAATCTAGGCACTAAATTTCATGACAAAAAGAGCCTTGGTGGCGCAGCAGACTAAAGCACTGTTAAGTAACACCAGCTGCCTGCAATTACTGCAAGTTCAAATCTCACCAGGCTCAAGGTTGACTCAGCCTTCCATCCTTTCGAGGTAGGTAAAATGAGGACCCGGTTTGTGGGGGCAATAAGCTGACTTTGTATAAAAAAGAACACCACTTGGGGTGGGGGCGAAAGCTCTACTAAGCAGGTATATACAAAAGTATGAAGGCTATTGCTTAACGCATTGTAAGACGGCCTGAGTCTCCGGAAAAGGGCGGCATATAAATCGAACCAATAAATAAATAAATATCTTCTTGCATTTCGCCTATTGAAAGCCCATATAGTGCAAAAGGCAGACATATTTATAGTTACTAGTTTAATTAAAGATGTACGTTTAGTAATAGCCCATCAAAATTGAACATCTATAAAGTGACCTAATTAGATAATTCTAAATTTCTAGTACAGGTAGTTCTTGATTTACGACCACAATTGAGCCCCCAATGTTTGGTGTTAAGTGAGATAGTTGTTATGTGAGTTTTGTCCCATTTCATGACCTTTCTTGCCATAGTTGTTAAGTGAATCACTCTAGTTAAGTTAGTAACACGGTTAAGTAGCAAAAGGTGATCACATGACCCCAGGATACCGCAACCATCATAACTATGAGTCAGTTGCCAAGCATCTGAATTTTGATCACACGACCATAGGGATGCTACAACAGTCGAAAATGTGAAAAATAGTCATAAGTCACTTTTTTCAGTGCTGCTGTCACTTCGAACAGTCATTAAACTAATGGTTGTAAGTCAAGGACTACCTGTATAAGCAATACTAATTTGAATCTGGATCTATAGTGCTATTTTTGACATTGAGTCTATAGTTTCTGAATGCCACTGTGTATAGGATTAGCAATATACACTGTTGGAATTTAGATTTCTTCCAATTCTTTATGTACCAAAATTCTAGGTCACTGTTAAAATTGATTTATTAGTAAAATGAGATTAAATGTGTCCTACTTCATCTGTAAGCTATTTTGGAATTCTAATAGGTGACTTTTATTATTAGTCTGATTTACATTACCATGTTTTTGGACACAGTTCTTTCTTTGATCCTCTTCTACTCACACTGCTTTTATTAATTGATTTTATTTTTAATGCAAATAATAGGTTACTGTTAGAATTAGCCTACCGTGTATGTTTTGAACTAGTCCTTCAAGTAGAATTGCAGCTTCAAATTGCAGGACATAGCTCTTGCTCTCTGATTTAATTATAATAGCAAATAGGTTTTTACTAAAGAGGAGGCAAAGTAGCAAATTGAAATAGCAAAAGTTAAGGCTATTATGATTGATTTAAAAACGTCCTTTCCCTTATATTTTCACAGAGATCACAGAGAAATGGAAATCTCATTCCATTTCTATAAAATTTAAGCATTTCCTATTCTTTGACGTCTATAGTAGAGTAATGTAGCCATTAGAGGGTGCCACCTTACAGGAAACAAAAGAAGCTGTAACAGTACATTTCATTTTGTATTTTATCTAGTGTTGCAAGAAAGTTTGCCTTTGTCTTTTTCTAAGAATTCTTTCACGCTTTGCGTGAATTCACATACCTTGCTAAGTCATTAAGATCCTTTGGGGTTTTTTAAAACTGTAATATACAGATAGTCTTTGACCACTCATTCAACAACAGTCTGAACGGTGCTGAATGAGCGGTGGTTATAAGTGGTCCTGTCTGAAGTTCTGGCTGTCTCTGTACTCCTGTCGTCACGTGATCGCAATCTGGATGCTTGGCAACTGGCTTGCATTTAAAGATGGTTGTAGCATCCTGTGGTCACCATTTGGGACCTTCCATGCTGACTTCCCACAAGAAAGAAGCCAGCAGGGAAGTTGTAAGTTGCTCTAGTCTAGTAAGTCTCCCTCGCCCACCCACCCACCTTTCCCCAGGCCTGGTGTGCTCATACAGCGCCTCTCCAGCCACACATACCCTCCCCCATCCAGCAGGAGCCAACTCAAGTAGTGCTTGTGTAGTACTTCCTTGGCCACCCACATTCCTTTCTCCCTCTCCACCTGGCAGCAGCCACTTACCTGCCTACTAGCCTGCATGTCAACCTTCTGGGACTTGCAACTTCCTGCCAGCTTTCCCATTGACTTTGATAAAAGCTGGCAGGAAGCTACAAAGAGGTGCTTGCTTAATGACTATGACCCTCGCTTAACCATTGCGATATAGTCACTTGACATCAAATTTTATGACTGCATTGCTTAGCAATGGAAATTTCAGTCTAATTGCAGTTGTAACTTGAGGATTATCAGTATGGACCCAGCCACGGTGGTTCACAAACCAGTCCTAATGATTTAGTATGATGTATGAATCCAGGAATGATGTGGTGGTGACAAAGTAGATTTGTCATATCCGGAATGTGGCAAGGACCCCGATGGCCAATTCCAGCATATATTTTAATGCATATCCTACTGAAAATACAGAATGTGGTTTCAAACAATTTCTGTAGTTCATTGCTGATTCAGTCACATCTAATTTTAGCTGAAGTAGTATGAAACATCAGTAACATATTTAAGAGGATGCAAACATATGTTTTCTATGTTTTTCTATGTTCAATTCCTGGAAAAATAAAAAGCCAACCCAAAACAATTTTATTTTATACCATATACATCAATGGAATAACAGACCATGGTAATAAGTGCAGAGTTCTCACTGTGTTTCTAGTTTTATCAATAAAAATCCACAAATTGGGCCAAGGAAGAACAAAGAAAAATTCACATTTTCAAACCATTTTTACATCTTTTGTCAGTCTTTGTTTCACATGAACTGGTTTTAAACATCTTACTAAGCAACGAAGTGTTCTGTTTGCCAGAAGAGTCTTTGAACCTAATCACTATGATATATAACCATTTGTATGTGAATGCATCCAACTGTATCTTGGTCAACCAACAAAGTTTAACAAATCATAGCTTAAGAGAGGAGCACAATCTAGCTAAGAGTTTCATGTCTCTCATCAGTATCCTTTTGCAGTCACTACATCTGTTCCAGAGTAAAATGATGTATACATTTTGATCATTTTCTCTCTAACTTTTAGAGTTGGGGAAAGTATAAGGGACAAAAACCCTTTTAACCCTTGTTCCTTGCTCCTTTCTAGTTTGAGTAATAGTAATAAATAATATTATTAAAATAAATAAAAATAAAGCAAAGATAATGTTGATAGTAATAGGTGCCTTCAATGCAATTTCAAAACACCTCTTGAAAACCATCGGCCTTGACAAAATCATCAGTCAATTGCAAAAGGCAGTTATACTTAGCATAGCTTACGTCCTGCAATACCTTTATTATTATTAAACAACACCTGGCAAGGACTTGATAGGTGTACTAAAATACCAAAACCAGTCTAAACATCTGGCTGTGTGATCAATATTTTATAAAATTTATATGCCACCTGACTCCCAGTGACTCTGGGCTGTTCTCAATTGTTAAAACATTTTTAAAAATAGAATAATTTTTTAAAAAACCTAAAAGCAGGCACTACAAGGGGACAATCATGGCAAAGGGGAACAGAAAGAAAGTAAATGGTATCAATCATCCCCTCCAAAAGCCTGGGTGAAGAACTAGATCTTTAAGGTGCTTTGAAATCCCAGTAGGATGGGATTTGAATTTGAATTTGAATTGAATTTCACAGGGAACCTAATTCCAGAATGCTCCAGAGAAGGCACACTTGGGGATCCCAACAGGATGGCCTGGAATTAACTGACAGAGTTAATGGAGTTTTCCAACCTTGCCAGATGAAACTAGTTGGGCAGATTCTAGTTCTTGCCATGATGTGCAAAGTCTGGCTTCCTGAACCCTTCACAGACCTCAATCTTTGTGCTACATAGTCGTCAATTCACAACCACGAGCCCAAAATTTCCATTGCTAAACAAGACAGTTGTTAAGTGAGTTTTGGTCCATTTTATGACCTTTCTTGCCACAGTTGTTAAGTGAAGCACTGCAGTTATTCAGTTAGTAACATAGTTATTAAAGGGATCCGGCTTCCCCATTGACTTTGCTTGTCAGAAGGTCACAAAAGCTGATCATGCCAGTTGCCAAGTGTCCGGATTTTGATCACATGACCATAGGGATGCTGCAAAGTTGTCTGAAAAACGGTCCTAAGTCACTTTTTTCAGTTTCATTATAACTTCAAATGGTCATTAAACAAATGGTTGTAAGTCGAGGACTACTTGTATATGCCTAACAATGTCTATTTATACCTTTATGTGATCACATATATAGATTTGGGGAGAAATGATTCTGAAGTAGGACATAGGTTCTTGTATTTCTGTCTATATCCGCTTTGTTTGATTCTAACATGTCTTGATGTGACTATTTGTAATATTTTTTTAAATGTAAGTTAAATGACTTTTGTGTCATTTAACTTACTTAGAGGTAAACTTAGTGTTACACTTATTAGATTGCTTTATAAAGAATGACTGCCTACAACCTGTTTATAGATAAATGCTGAAAATATTTGGCACTTGGCAACTGAATGCAATAGATTTAGTATATATAAAAAATTAATGTGTTAAAAATAACATTAAAAGAAGGGAAATATGCAAATTATCTGCAATGGAGGGCTCAAATAACATATGATCTCTATCACCTGTTGATCACTGTTGGCAATGTTCTTCAAATCTAAAGTGAGAACTTGCTTTCACCAACATGTAGTTATTCAGGGATATTATGAACAATCAAAACTATTTTTATAACAAAGCAAGGGCAATATTCTGGCTACTTTTGTCACAAAAGTGAGGCTTTTAATCAATATGAATTATTCTGAAATAATGTATCATCAAAATCACTTCAGATTAACTATTACATTTTATATATTTTATTCAGAAATTGAATCTATTATGTCGAGTTGTACCTTCCTCCCTCCCTCCCTCCCTCCCTAAAAGCCATTCAATTCAAAATTATTCTAGGTGGTATACACTTTAAAGACTTATAATAAAAATAAAGGTGGTAACTAAGGAACCAACATACTTTAATAGTCAACATAATAAATTTCAAGGGATACTTATTCTAGCTAAATCAGTGTCTGGAGGAAACAGCCAAGTCTGATCTATTTAAGATCTATTTAAGGCAGGGCTGTCAACTCATGTCCTGCAGGCTGAATGCGTCACGCACTGGCCACACACACCTGTTTTAGTGAAGGAAAAAGTCGTGTGTGATGATGTAACACCGCAAATTTGACACCCCTGATTTAAGTGATAACAGAAAGGGTCTCACCATGCTAGATAAGGACATACATACTAGATAAGGACATACATACGCGGTGGCTCAGTGGCTAAGACGCTGAGTTTGTCGATCAAAAGGTCGGCAGTTCAGTGGTTCAAATCCCTAGTGCTGCATAATGGGGTGAGCTCCCATTACTTGTCCCAGCTTCTGCCAACCTAGCAGTTCGAAAGCATGTAAAAAATGCAAGTAGAAAAATAGGGACCACTGATGGGAAGGTAACGTTCCGTGCGCCTTTGGTGTTTAGTATGCCGGCCACATGACTATGGAGATGTCTTCGGGCAGCGCTGGCTCTTCAGCTTTGAAACGGAGATAAGCACCATCACCTAGAGTCAGGAACGACTAGCACATACGTGCGAAGGGAACATTTACCTTTACCTTTACTCAACATACTCAAGATAAAGTGACTTTAAATCTATGTCTGTTACTATAACAATCATTGATACGTATGCAGCTGTACCTGTACTCTTTTGTTCCTTCCTAAAACATGCTGTCACTAATCTCAAAGAGCAGAGATATTTCAGATATTCTTTTTTTTCTGCACATCTTTAGCTTTCCTATATTCTGGACTGTGGTAGTTTGCAAATAATTTGGATTGATTTTGAATGAATAATTGGAAGATTAATCTACGTAAGAGGGCTACTTTTGGTTGGGAAAATTGATTCACTGGGTGGAGGCATGTATTTTAATATATGTTCAAGAATTGTTGTCTCCTTAAAGCAGTATGGTTGGAATACAGTTTGAGGTACGCCTGAATTTGGCTTCGTTCTCTATGCATTATCAAGGGCCTCTGCTGATTTAGCTGGTTTTTCTGACATAATAGCTGCCTCTTTTCTTGGCAAAATTAAAACTGGAATAGAGCATTATTCATGCTATAGTTACCTTTGTCGGAGTTATTATTATATTTCTAATGTGCTCCTGAACAGTTCAGAAATTTTAATTGAGTCAGAACGCTATGCATATGATTGTGTTTATTTTACACGTTTCCCTTCCTGCTTTCAGTCCCAAGATAATTTGTAGAGTAAGAAACAGAAATTAAAATGGCAAAACAAGACGGGCAAAAAGAATTGGATTAGTTTAAAAAAATACATCAGATCAGAAAGATTATAAAACAGATTTAAGATCAGGAAATTATTTTATTTTGCCACTCTCTTGAAACAGGAGGGAAGCAATAAACTTTTGGAAGAGTTCCATGAGCATACCGCTGAGCAGTTTGCTTCCGTATCTCAAGGATACTTTCAGAGGTAAAAGAGAAAGACGTTAGATGATGAATGAAATACATGTAGAAGAAAGTGAGATAAAATTATTCCAAGTGGCTTAGAACTTTCAGGGCAATTGCCAGTTTTAACTGTAGGGGTAATAGCTGTTACTTAACCTGAAAACAATGTGAAGATGGCACAAAAGAGATCAGATATAAATACAATGAAATAAATAAATGTATTTATTTATCCATATAACATGGATGGATGATTTCTGTCCATATTTGAAAGGTTGATGTAAACAATTTTTCAGTAAGCCCTTTGAGATATGTTGTATAATGTTATCAAACATCTTTTTTACAGCTATTTTATTCTACATTTATTTTTTGCTATAAAATAGTGCAATACTCTGCTTTACTGTAAGCTACAATATTACATTTTACTACTCTACTGCAAGTCAAACTGTGACCATACGGAAATACATCAAGACAAAAATAAATTTTACAAGTAGATATGATACAATGTGGATTTGGCTTGTGGTAATGGATATATGACCAGTTCAGTATACTAAAATAACATATCTAGAAAAGTACATACTTAGATTCTTTTTTACATAGATACAATCCATTAGCAGATTCCATATAACTCATTTGTTTTCTAATAATTCAAGTAGAAAACAGTGCTCTAGTTGAAACTTCTACTGAAATGAGGGTGACTTTTCAAAAGACTTGAAGCCTTTACGGTATGAGTGTACCAAAATAATTCATAGCAAATGTGTTGCTTGAGTTGTCTATTTATAGAAAATCCTGAAGATCAGCAGTTTTGAGACAGTGCGCTAAGAAACTTGGTTCTGTGCTTATGACAAAGGTTTTGATAACTTCCTTATGCCTCTTTCAAGTTGAACTTAATGACTCAGTGGATACATACCATACATCCATGCAGTTCTTGGCAACAGTATATCATTAGTTTGCCATTACTTTCTGCTGGAATGTTTTACAATTTCCCAAGCTAGACCATAACCTTGGTAATTATCAACTTTCTTTTTAAAACTGAAGAGGTCCTTATATACAATTATGAGTGAACTGATTTTGACAGTTAATAGTATATAAGGAGTTATATGAACTTAAATGAATTCTTGTATCATATAGTACAATTCTGTGACAATAAATATGGGCAAATACACAAACAAAAATGCTTTTAAGCAAATCTTATTGTTCAAATCTACATTAGTGATTAATATAGGTTTCCCTCAGATTTTTGGATCAGCCCCCTTTCAAATGCTGAATCGAATCAGTTCACCAAGGAGATGGAATAAATAATGTATTCCCCCCCCAAAAAACTGTATTTTATAGTTTTTTTTTTAAACACAGTTATTGATGGTGGCAAAGACAAGCAATGATAAGAAGTTACATTTTGCCATTTTCTTATCCATAAATTTATTCTTAATAAAAATTAAATGCCTCATATGATTTAAACAAGGACTCTGGCTATAACTGGTTATTGTAATTACAAGAAGCAAACAAAAAATGTTAATCATTTAACACATGAGTGGCGCAGCAGACTAATGCTACTGTTAAAGGTAATATTTAGCTTCCAGATGCCTGCAATTACTGCGAGTTCAATTCTCACCAGGCTCAAAGTTGATTCAGCCTTCCATCCTTTCTAAGGTAGGTAAAATGAGGACCCGGTTGTGGGGGTAATAAGCTGACTTTGTATAAAATATACAAGAGTATGAAGGCTATTGCTTAACGCATTGTAAGCCGCCCTGAGTCTCCGGAGAAGGGCGGCATATAAATCAAAATAAAATAAAAAAAAAACACAGAGGTGGGAATTATGACCCCTTTATGACTTGTAGATTTCAACTCCCAGAATTCCTGAATTCTTGAAGTCCATATGTCATAAAAGGGCCATAGTTCCCAACCCCTGATCTAACATTAGCCTTGCATAATTTGTAAGGTGTTTAATATTATTACTATAAATATTAATCATAAAATCAGAATGCAAAATGAAGAATAAACTTGTTTGTGGATTAGGAATTTGTTTCCTGGCAGCCTGTCCTTTTGAGTCAAATTTAACCACTGCCTTTTTGTTTTCAAGTTAGGATGTTAAATAATGGAAGGATCTGAATGTATACAATGTTGATGCAAAAAATGAAACATATTTAACATATGTGCAGGTTGTAATCCTACAAATATGTGTTGACTGAATGCAAGTTATTTTAATAGCTTGATTACAGTTCATGAACCCGTGTACTTGGCTCAATCATGCAATCAAAGTTGATTAGTTTTGCTTCATCTTAAACTGATTACTTTATATTTTAGAGCCTTTCCCCATTTAGCTTCTATTCCTGGAATCATCTCCTTTGAATAAGGGCTCATCCCTTGAAGTTTTAAAAGCTCCCCCCCCCCCACACACATTTTTGCAGGAATTCTGTGAAGCTAAAAAAGCCTTTTTCATTATTCACTCATTTATAGCAGCCCCTCCCCAACCCCTGGGCTGCAGAATGGTACTGGTCCGTGGTCTGTAAGGAACTGGGCTGTGGCAATGTGGGATCTAGGCTGCGTGTGAAACCATCCTCTCCCCCCCTCCCCCCCCCAATGGAAAAATTATCTTCCACCAAACCAGTCCCTTGTGTCAGAAAGATTGAGGACTGCTGATTTATAGTATAGATTTCCTACCATTCAGAAATATTTAATTATAATGAATTACTGTTTACTGTTGTACATAATTTTAATCTACCTTTACTGCACTTGTTATAAGCACATACTACGTATAATTATCATTACTACCACTACAAAAAAAAATAGGACCTGGAGAAGTTTTAAAGATTTGGGATTATTTGGGTGGATATTTAGTTAAGAATCCAATGTTTTGAAAGAGAAGGAAACAACAGAGCACTTACTACAAATAACCATGGCCTAGCCAGTGTATTATTATTATTTAGCATATGATGAGAACATGACAGAAGTAAATATATATATACAGTCCACATAATTATAAGTAAAACCTCTATGGGGGTATGGCACTGGATGTTCAATTCAGCTATCCAGGTGATCACCTCTGTATTGCTTCATTGTAGAGCTTCTAGATCTAGGGAACCAGAGAACACATCATGGACAATCTTGCACAATATGTTTAATACTTTGCATATAAAGTACTACAATCACAAGGGGAATCTTTCCATCCCCATTGATAAAGGGCAGAGACACTTCTTCCAGTATCACACTTAATTCTGCTTAAATTCGACCAAAGCCAGGGTCAAACCAGCCAGTGAATGAGTCTATCAGATGAAAAGTGGATATAGGGCTACTCTTAGTGTTCCAAATATTAATCAATTCAACATTTCTTTATAGATATATTGCTATAAACCTCCCTTTTATGACTGTTATAGAGTTTACAGTAATAAGAGGATACAATGAGACTGCTGCCCTTTTTACTCTTGTGAAAGGCTATTTTAACAAAGATTGGGGAGGGGAGTCTAGGGCTAAAATCGGGAGAAATCAGGGGTGGCCTAATGGTTCAAATAAACAGTGTTCCAGGCGCAATAATCTATTTTTCAGTTGCATTTTGCACTACTGTACTTGAGCTACTCTGAGAGACATTTGGTTAAAAAAAATAAAGCATAACCAAAGAATTCGATAAAGGAAGTGGAACGGCGTTCCAAAAAGATGGGTGGCAACTCCTCTACTAAGGATGTGTAGAAAAGAGAAAAACTGCTAGGATAGTAGCAGCGATACTGAAATGTAGCTCCCCAAATATCTAGCAGCACCTGATCCACCAGGGCTTCTCGCGTAGGAGAACTTTCTAAGGCAGGCAAGTCCGTAACTGCTTTTCTTAGGGGGAAAAAATACATTTAAACAGAATTTGAGGTATTCTTTTTTTTTTTTCAACTCCTCAAATCGGGTCTCTACAGTAGCTCTTTCATTCCTCCTCCTAATGGTAGGTCCAGGTTTCAACTCTGGGCTGGAGAGCAACGGGGAGAAAAGGCGCCTTGCAGCGGGGTAGCCTCTAAAACGGAAGCCAGGCCTCCTTCTCCAAAAACGAGTGTCCAAGAGCAGCCTCGCCCTGTCCTTAGGAGCGAAGAGAACTGCTCCCCCAGCCCAGGCAATGCGAAGCACAGCGAAGGAAAATAATGGGGTCCAGTTTCTTCCTTTTAGCCCTTCCTCCCTTTGCTGCTAATCTCTTGTTTTCCTTTCCGAAAATGGAAAGACGGAGGCCTAGAAAAGCGCGCGGCTGCCGCCTCTCGCAGCTGCGGCAAACAAGCCGCAAAAGCTGTAGCGCCTGTAGCCGTCTCGGTCAGCTCCCTCCCCGCAGCCACAATAGTCTCTCCGCCTCGTCCTCGCCCCGCCGCTTCCCCCGACTCGACTCCGCTCGCAGCTCCCCCGCCCACGTGACCAGCCCGGCAAGTTGGGTGCTGGGAGGGAGCGAGCCAGCGCGGCCGACGCCGCAGCAACAATAAGAGCGAGTGGCACATACTGTACTCGGGTCAGGAGAAGGGAGGGCATTTCTGTGCCGCTCAAGCACTCCGGCCGAAGGTTTGTGAGGCCGCGGCGAGACGAAGCTGCTGCTGCTACTCCTCCTGCAGCCACTGCAGCCACCGCCGCCACTGCAGGCAGCTGCCCGCCCGCCGGAGCAAAAGCTGCTGCTTTAAAGTGAAGCTTTCGTAGTCCTCCTTCCTTTGGTCCGCTCGGCCGCCGCTTGTTTGTGGGTGGCTGGACCGCCCCCTTGTGGGGCTCAACGGCTCCCTATACGCCCCGCCAACCAGCGGCGGAGGAGAGGATGGCGGATCGGCTGGAGCTGTAAGGGCGCCCCGGGGAGCAGCCGCTTCCCCTGGAACAACGCGAAAGAGGAGGAAGCCAGCGGAGACTTGGCGGGAAACGGAGAGGCGGAGATGGCTAACGAGTCGCTTCAGGTAAGAAGCCTGGCTCTTCGCTCCTGCCTGTGTCCCGAGCGGAGAACCGGCACAAGGAGATTGTGGGGGGGGGGGGGGAGGAGAGGAGAAAGGGCCGCCGATCTCATGCCTCCTTTGGAGCAGCAACAGATGCGAGCGGCTGCGGGACGCCTTCTTGCACCCAGTTCGGACTTCGTTCGGTGCCCTTCTCTCTCCTCCTGCCAGCTGGCGGTAGCGGTGGCGACAGGGGCTGCTGACCATTCCCCGCATTCGGACTGGCATCGCGTGAGCGGCCCGATCCTGGTACTGTCCTCTTCCCCCCCCCCCCGCGTCACACCCGCAGCTTGTTAATGTTTATCCTTCCCTAACTAGGAGGAAATGGGGGGGGGGCTTAAGGACATAAGGACCTAGACTCGGATTGCTGCTTGGTAGTGTCGTGCGGGGGGGGGGTTGTCTCTGTTCGATAAACATGAACATTCTGCTTTATTGATAAGGGAAACTGGTTAGTAGCATCTTTTGCCCGTGGAAGCCCATTAACAGATACATAATATCAGCGGGTATGTGTGTACATGTCCTTCTGGCTTGGGTGGAAGATAGACGGGAGAGACTGTGTAGATAAGTCAATTTTGGGAGTGCCTTGCCTTCTACCTCTGGCCCTCTGTCACTACATCTCTCAAGAGGGAAACAAGCCTGGTTTTAGATGGGATGGTAGCTAATTAAAGACTTCATTTCTTTTGATCTGTTGAAGTAGACATTTCACAGGTGAGTAATCGTGTTTGCCAGGTTTGTTGACTTGACTAATTTATTATGGATAAAAGAAAAAGAGACAAAGAAAAAGACATTGGAAAGTCTCCAGCTGGGAGAACAAGTAGGTTCTGTGTAAATAAGAAAATGTATAAGAGATTGGCCAATAGCAATAGCACTTAGACTTATATACCGCTTTACAGTGCTTTACAGCCTCTCTAAGCAGTTTTACAGAGTCAGCATATTGCCCCCAACAATTTGGCTCCTTATTTTACCGACCTTGGAAGGATGGAAAGCTGAGTCAACCTTGAGCCTGGTGGATTTGAACTGCCAAATTGCAGGCAGCCGGCAGTCAGCAGAAGTAGCCTTCAGTACTGCACTCTAACCACTGCACCACTGAGGCTCTAAATGGAGGCTCAAACCATTTCTTGTTTCAGTGGCTGGGGTGCAAGGATGTCCATCTGATCAGGAAGGAGATCTTGAGGCTGTGGCAAAAACATTGATCTAATGTATGACTTCTGTGAAAGAGTGAATTCTACTATGCATTAAGGATCATTGGAAAAGGAATTGAAAACATCACTGCCAAATGCTTCAATGTCTTTGCCTATTCCCCTTGCTGTGACCATACTTGGAATGCTGCTTATACTTCTGGTCCTGACATTTCAAGAGGGTATTGTGCAATTAGAGCAGTCGAAAGGTTCAGTGAATCGGCCCCAATGAAAAGAAGCTACACCATTTTAGATTTTAAGCAAAAGGAGGCTTGTCAGAACATATGAAGTTAGGCACAGTATAAAGAGATTAAATAGGGATTTTTGTTGTTCTCCTGATATTAGAATTCTCTCCACCCCAAAGCTGAATACTTTGGGATTCAGACAGAAAAAAGAAATTGCTTGAAGAAGTGTGCAGTTAAACTACGGAATTCTCTACCACAAACCATGGGAGATGGGAGTTCCCAGTTTGAAAAACTTAAAATAAAAACAAATTTAAACAGATCCATGGATAATGATGATGACTGTGTATTATGATGCCCTATGTCTCTCTCAATAGGTATCAATTGGTAGAAACATCAATTGGAGGGTGCTAATGCATCATAATCCTGCTTGTGGGTTCCCATTGGTATGGGTGGGGTGGGCACATCAGAATGCTTGATCGGAAGGGCATTTGGCCTGATTCAGCCTGGCTATTCTTACCTGCTTCTGAGTTTGAATCTGTCAGTGCCATCAGCCTTGGAAATTCTATTCCTTCTTCCTTTGTGTGTCCCAGAATGGTAAAATTGAATGGGACCTTCCTTTAACTTCAGAAGGATGTTTCCACTTTAGGGCAGGCAAAGTATATGAAATGGAATATAAGTCCCCTTGATTTTTGCTAGGATATGATACATTTCCTTTCCTCTGAATAATATTGCAAGAGATATAATAAACTTATCTTTACATATATTCTTACTTTCTCCCTTGTGCTATGATCGTTGCTGTCAGTTTAAGTTTTTTTCCCTGTCATAAAGCTATTTTCATTTGTTTGGATTTATTTTTTTCTTTCTGTGGTATCTAGGGAGTTCTCTTGAAAAGGAGTTTAAAGTGCTGATGTAAGATTTTTAATCAGGGAGACATGCACAGACCATTTCCTGAAATAAAGCATTTGCTAGGCAAATTTCATTTAGGCAGTGTTATGTGGAATGGGCCTGCAATGGGGTTTTAAGGATTCCGCATATAAGGCTACTTGTTGATTGGAATATTAAAGACTTTCTGGAACTGCTGGATAGAGATTTCTGCTTTGTGGCCAAGTTTTTTGGCCATTAGTTTGCTTTGGAAAGAATGGGCATCTGACAGTCCTTCTCTTTACAGTAAACTGCAAGATAAGAATTATAGCTGGTATATGATTTGTTGCTTGCTTGTTTAAATGATCATTGCCAGCTTAAAATCGATGTGCTAAAACCATTCTTACTTGTCTGTAGAGCTAACAACATTTCAATTATTAAAGATATGGTGCTGATAATCAAATCCATTACTGTCAGCCCTTACCTTGTACTGTCAACAGTCTATTGAGCTAAAAGGGACAAAACATCAGATTAAGCTTTATCCTGACATTGCATTTTATATTGTTTAGCTTGGATGTTTGAAATGAAGAACAATATTTTTAGACAAAATACTTCAAAATATTGCAAAAATGACAAATATAAAACAAAGCGCAAGAGAACAGTTTGCGTTGAGCTGTGAACTGAATTTCAGTCTCTTCAGATTATGAATACATGAGAATGTGCTAAATTGAAGTCATTAAATGCATGCATTAGTATCTGTTTTTTTAAAAAAGAAAAATAGCCTTAGAATTGTGCAATTGGCTGCAGAGGAATAGAAAGAGAGTAGAAGCATTTAAAGGAAGTTTTATAAAGTTCTTTAAACTTCAAATGTACTTTTACTTTCTGAATGACTGTACAGTTTTTCAGTAAAAGTTTAAATGTTTTTATATCCTTTATTGGCTGAAAGCTTTATTATTAAGGTTAGATCTTTGAAAAGCAGACTTTAAATATGTTGGATAAATTTAAAAATGTGATGTAAAATCTTGATATTTTATCAGTGAGTTTGGGAAAAACAAGTGCTCACATTTCTTACCTCCAGACTGTGATATTAAAGATTTATTTTTCATTTGGAAAAATAGCCATTTCACATGAAGATGTGTAATATTTAGTTT
Source organism: Pantherophis guttatus (assembly GCF_059756535.1). Lineage (NCBI taxonomy): Eukaryota > Metazoa > Chordata > Lepidosauria > Squamata > Colubridae > Pantherophis > Pantherophis guttatus. Next base: position 173,146,862 of record NC_142064.1, read on the forward strand.
AGATCTTTGCCTTTAAATGAGACAAATAGAAAAAAGACAGTTCCTTTTTCACAGTTTGATATCAGCGCCTTCTAGACTTGTAAGCAAAAAAATGTGAAAACCTAATGCAAATTTTATTATGTGGGAAATTTTTCCATTCTCCAGTTGGATAAAGTACTATTTCTTTCCTATAGGTAGTTTGTCCAAGCATTTTTAATGTAATGATTGTGTTCACACGATGCATTTATCAATGGCTTATTGAAACACATAGTTTACTTAGTTAATCCTATTTTCTATATTTGTATGATGTAATGGAACCATCAGCTAATCATATCAGCTGGGTTACTTTGTGATTCAGAATATCACGTAGAGCCATCTATTGTAAAGCATTATAGGTAAAATGTTACTATATTAGTTTCTAACTAAGAATCAAATCAAGTTTTGTTTTTCTGCAGATTCATCTTTTTTCCTTCTTGTCCTAATGTCATGTATAACAATATCCCAGGATTAGACAAATGCTAAAGAATAGAGGCTTAATGTTTTTAGGTATATTTGCAATAATTTAGAATTGCTTAACTTTATTTATAGAAATTTATATACAAATGTTTAAAGGTAGATCAATATATGGTTTAACAATAAGCCAGCAAGACGTAAGACTGAATTCACAAATCAGAGTAAAGTTGTGAATGGTATGTAAAGTAAAAATGTAAAAAGTAAAAATAGAGAAGCAGAAGCATCTGGAATTTTTTAAAAATAAAACCTATATTTGTTTATTATCCAAATTTGAGGAAGTTCTTCTGATTGATGCACTCATGTAAGTTAAGTTGGGAGACTTTGAATATCAGGTTTTGACTAATAGCTAAAAACCATGTCTGCTAGAGCCAGTTAAGATATATGAGGGAAAAATGTATCTATCGAACATAGAGGGCCATTGGGCAGTGTATAATATTAAAAATGGGAAATCAAAATAATTTTTAAAAGTAGCAGCATTGGTCCCAAAAGGAAATTCAATATCCACCCGAATCTAAGACGTGGAGGAAAAACTGATTTCAAAGACTGATTAAAAATAAGCAAGGTAGAGTGATATAGATTTCTTCAGGAATGCTGTTCCAGAGAGTAAACTTCCTAGATATTCATTAGATGACCTTGCTTAATTGATGGACTCAAAGCATGCCAATTTTGTCCAATCATACAATGTAGAAATGATTGGAAATAGGCAATCCCTCAGATAGCCAGGCTCTAAGTCTTGAAGGATTTTTGTAAATGAATTACACTCAGAAGTTAACTGGCAACCAATGCATTTCATGGAATAGGGTATTACCTGGGCATATATTGTGGCATACTGTTACTGTTTGCATTGCTACATTCTGGACTGATTATAGATTACAGGTGGTCTTCAAGGGCAGCCCCTTGTTGTTCTGCCCCAACTCCGGATTCCCGAGGATATTGATACACACCAACGGTCCTTATCAAATTTATTAAGTAGCAGGAATAAACCAAAGTCCGGCAAAGGTTGGCAACCAGCTCAGAAAACAAAATACGATAAGACTTCTCCAAAAATGCTCTGATGATAATTACAAGTTGTTTCCAGCAAGAAACTTACTAATGGCATGTGACTTAAATAGGCTAAGGGAGTGGCCAATTATCCTCAAGCCTTACTCTCGAGGAGACTTCCTCCTCCTGAGTAGCCACTTCTGCCTTTTGGCAGCCCTGCGTGCTCGAGCATTGAAAAGAGGCTCCTCCGCTCTCTCCACTTGAAGGAGCCTCTGGAGGTTCTGAAGGCCCTGGCTGAGTCTCTGCCTCTGGCACCACATCCTCTTCAGCCTCCATGCTGTCCGAGGCAAGTGCCGGCTGCGCAGGCTGCTGGTGCGACACCACACCAGCCTCGTCGTCGTCAGGATCAGCCACGATCCGCGCAGGCTGCTGGCGGGCCACAACACTTGTAGAGCACATTGTTATTGTTCAAACGTGAAGTGACTAGGGTGACTGACCATCTGGAGAGCCTCCCCAATCTAGAAGTGAGGGCAACTGGTGCAGCAGAAGAATCTGTGCAAAGACCTTCCTTCCCTTAAAGATAAGGATCTGACAATTCAGGAAAATTCCTAAGCTACACACACATCTCAAATGGGGAAATACTACATCATCTAGGACTAAAGATGAAAATTTCTGGGACAAGAGGTCAAAGTATCCCCAGCCTCTCTCAGTCTTGCTGGGGTTGAATTTAAGTCTGTTTTATATCACTCAGAGCCCTGAAGTCTCCAGATTCCAGCATGACTACGATGGCCTGGAATTAAGATATAAAACTGGTACCATCAGCATATTATTGATATTTGATTCAAATTATTAGATGGCCTCGCCCAATAGCTTCATGTAGAAATTAAATAGAAGTGGTGACAGTATTGATGCTTGAGGCACCCCACAGGTTAAGAGCCTTAGCTTTGATGTCTCCTCCACTGTCAATATCAGTTGGCTCCATCCACATAGAAAAGAGCAGAACTACCATGGAACAGTTCCCACCTTCACCCCTACTCCCAATAGGCAATCCAGAAGGATGCCATAAATCAATAGTATCAAAAATCCCTGAGGTATCAAGAACCAAGATCACAACACTAACCCTATCCTAGTTCTGCCAGAAGTGTTTCACAAGAACAATCAATGCTGCCTCTGTATTGTGTCCCAGCCTGAAACTAACTGAAAAAGGTCCATATCATCTGTCTCCATCATGGCCGTCTGGAGTAGCAGTTGAATCACCTTCTGAACAATCTTTCCCATAAAGTCTGATATGAAATTAATAGATAGAAGTTCCTATTGTGTCTAGATTTCTTTAAAAATTTCAACAAATGCTAAAGAAAAAGTTTAAGAGGGAGCATTAATTACTTTGTTTTCTTCAGTCTTACCTTTTGTATAGAATTAGTGTCTCAATACTGATCTGTAATGTTCAGATTATGCAGTGTATAGCAGATGCAAAGAGCTATATATCTCACGGTGGGACAAATGGCATTCATTTTTATGCAGTATTATTCACATGGTAGGAGAATAGTTTTGTCTAAATCTTTGTATTGATTTTATGGCCAGCAAAATTTGACAGAGGCAGTTTACATTTCTATCCATTACAATAATATCTATTAAATGATGATAAAATTGATGAATGTGAATATTCTCTTTGCACAGAGCCATAAGAATAGAAGAGATTGACGTCCAACATTTTTTTCCTAGAGCAGCCAGTAAAATGCCTTTGAGATTTGCACAAGCAAGACAAAAATGCAGTTGTACCTTTCTGCCTAAATTCTTCATGCTGTCTCCAATCTTGGAAATAATGTGTAATCATCATGCTTAACAGCATACAGTACTCATTTTTATGGTACAGTAGTCATACATTGCTTAACACCATTTTTAAATCCAAGTGATTTGGTGGCCATCTCTACATCTTGCAGCAATGAATTTCACAGTTTAGGTTTATACAATAAACTGGCATTCTCTACCACATAGTGGCAATATGAACAGTGGTAACTCTACTGTCTTGAAACTCTCATTGTACAAGTTCATGTAATGATCCTGGATTCAGATATTAAATTGAATGAACATTTCCCCGCCTATTCAAGCACAATTTAACATAACGTTCTTGAGATCAGAACTGTATTACTTATTCAAAGTGTGGTTGCATATGGCACTTGTTTATAACATCACAATATGAACATTTTAATTTTTAATGGCCTTCTTTCCAACAGTTATGCACTGGATGGGTATTTTATTGAGCTATCTATAGTAATGTCAGGATCTGAACAGTCTCTACCAGCTTCAATCACAAAAGTTAGGGTTTTTGTGCTTCCAATTGTACCTGTTTATGTGTTGGCCATTTTATGCTTGTTTATTTTAAATTCCTCCAGTGTGGAGAGATCATTTGGGAATTGTTGTTGTCTCATTAATCATCGTACATTAATTGGTGTTAGAAAATATAGCTTCTGCTTACCTTGAATTGCAAATCATTTATGAACAATTAAGGAGCACTAGGGAACTCTATTGTCCATTTATTTTACACTTTGCATTCTTACTGGTTACTAATTATTGATTCAATTAATAAAACTCTTCTTTCATAATTGAAATAAGTTTTCTCAGGAGATTTTCATTTACTTTGTCAAAATGCTTGTAATGGCTGGCTAAGAGACTATGAAAGAGGATAGGAAAAGAATATTACAAGTAGGAATTATCTCCATGTTCTTCCTTTATCAAGAGCAAAGGTAGATATTTTCCCAGTACCTAACAGGTGATAAAAGAGAGTATCAAGAAGGGAATTTAAAGATAATTTGGGTGCTAAAGTAAATATATCCAGTTGCCAGTATTTCTGTAATCTAATTCCCTTTTCCGTTTTAATAAATCTGGTAATGGTAGACTCTGAAAATTTTGATTTGTGGCTGTAAGTAGCTGTTAAGAGCTTTACATTCTTGGTAATTTGTCTGTTCTCCTTACAAGGGAAGCTGTCTAATTCTGCCTTCTTGACCTAGACTGTGGCACCCATCCACAAAAAAGGTTATTAACAGTTGAACAGGTTTCCCTGGTCTGTTTTTCACACGCCATTCAGATTTTCTGTCCTGGTAAATGGATTGCAAACCACCATCTTTTTTCTCATGCCTTGAAGATCCCTTTGCAATCATATTCATCAATATCAATATCAATTTGCCCTCTTTTCATATATAGTATTTCATTCCTGAAAGCATTTCCTAGTCTTCTGCACAAAGATACATTTGAAGAATTAACTTTTCATTTAAGTTATTTCTTAGATCTACTTTGATTCCTATATCATCCAGCATTCCAATTTTCTTAAGTCGCTTTTCTGCTACTCATTGTTGATCGTAATGTTTGTTTGTTTGTTTATTAGATTTGTATACCGCCCTACTCCCGAAGGACTCAGGGCGGTGAACAGCCATGAAATAAAACATATAAATACAAGATTTAAAATAGAAATAAAACAAGTTAGATAAATTTGGCTGAACCATATTTAAAACCCCAATAATTTAAAACCAAATTTAAAATTCCCATTTAAAAGAGGAGAAGTTTAGGTCAGGCCGGCTTGCTGGAATAGGAACGTCTTCAGCGTGCGACGGAAGGTACGCAGATCCGGAATCCTCCGTATCTCGGGGGGGAGCTCGTTCCAGATAGTAGGTGCCCCCACAGAGAAGGCTCTCCCCCTGGGGGCCGCCAGTCGACATTGTTTGGCCGACGGCACCCGGAGGAGCCCCTCTCTATGGGAGCGTACTGGTCGGTGGGAGGCTATTGGTGGTAGCAGGCGGTCCCGTAGATAACCAGGTCCTAAGCCATGGAGCGCTCTAAAGGTGATGACCAAAACCTTGAAGCGCACTCGGAAGACCACCGGGAGCCAGTGCAGCTCGCGCAGGAGAGGCGTTACATGGGAGCGCCACGTCGCTCCCATCACCACCCGCGCGGCCGCACTCTGCGCCAGTTGGAGCCTCCGAGTGCTCCTCAAGGGGAGCCCCATGTAGAGAGCGTTACAATAGTCCAGACGGGAGGTGACGAGGGCATGAGTGACCGTGCATAACGAGTCCCGATCCAGAAAGGGACGCAACTGGCGAATCAGGCGAACCTGATGAAAAATCCTCCCGGTCACGGCCGTCAAGTGCTCTTCTAAAGACAGCCGTGAATCCAGGAGGACACCCAAGTTGCGAGCCCTCTCCGTGGGGGCCAATAATGTTATTAATGTTAGGTTCCTTCCAAGCATTCTTTGCATCCCTTATTGTCTGCTTGCATTTCTTTTCTGCAGTCTCATACAGGATTCTTTGCGGGGCCATCTGAAAGTTTCTGTATTCAGATGAAAGCTCTCTCTTAATAGCTTTAATGGTGCTGATCCTCTGAGGTCTCTCATATAGCATGTGGCAGCTGAAAAATAGAGTTTGTCCAAAAGGAATATGCTGTTGCATGATGCTCAGATTTATTGTTTCAGTAGCAAAATATAATATGTTTCTATGCTTTGAGTTTCCATATAATTCTGTACAACAGATGCTGCACAATAGCCAACTGAATAGATGTATCTTTCAGAGGAACAGTGGTGTGTACCTCTGAACATTATGCTTCCCGCCCCCCCCCAAGTGGTTAACTAATACTAATAGAGTTTTTATTTTCTTTTTGTGAAAGATAAATAATTCCAACTCTTTGCACTCCTTAGATTTGCTACTTTAGGGCTTGTGTATATCTTTCCCCATTTGAACTAAATGTAAGACTCTTTGGCCAGAGCCAAACCTTCTCTTGATTTGGAGGGAAAGTTAAATTATTGTGTTCTTTCCACTGCTGGTTGTGCACTCTGAAGCGGTGACTACCCAGTGCGTAGTAGTGTTACAGTTACATGGTGATTGTGCTATGGATAGAAGCTGTTCCTGTCTGGAACTTTCTCCAAAGGAGCCTGACAGCAGTAGTTTGTAACCGCTGTCTTGAACGAAGCTTGAATCTATCTTATTCATTCAGGAGAGAAGCTTTCCTTTTTATATAAACAATTCAGATTGAGTTAATGAAGAGGATCAACTGTTCTTCTTTGGAGTTGCAAAGCTGTTGGCTTTTGCTTCTCCAAATCTGTTCCCCAAATTAGGAAAAAGAAAATGCATGTGAAAAAAATTTACATGGCATAGGGAAAAAAGGCCATGTGAAAGTATTTGAGGCATCAGAATCAAAATAGGGAAGAGAGGGTGTTCCATAGATAGTCAGAAAGACCCTGACAATCTATCTGAAGGGACAAATCCTGTAAATGATATTAATTTATCTCCTCTTCTGATACAAGCTCCCAGAAAAACCTTGAACAACTCAGTTAATATGTTTCTATATCAATATTTAAACCTGATTCTAAGTAGTTTCATTGTTTTAATTTCTATCCAGCAAGTCCCAGAAATTGTAATGTTGGGGAAGAACTAAGAGTTCTTTGCTATGTTTATTTATAGTTTATTCTATAGATGCCTAGGATCCCTTAACTGAAAGCCATAACTGTTTGGCTGGCCAGTTTAGAGACCGCCTTGTAGATATTGGCTGTGTCATGCATAAAAACAAGCCACAAAATGATTTGTTTGGCTTGGACAATGTGAAGTATGAAGCCCCTACTTTAGTATAGATTTATGTGGGAACCAAGTCATTACAGTTTGTTCAACAAATAATAGTTTTAAAGCCCTGTTCTGGGATTATGTTGACTGTTGATTGCAGTTCAACCTTTAATTTGCTGTTTACTGCTGTAAACATGATACCTGTACTTTTGTTGAATACCATTAATATCCAGGAAGTGCCTAGATTACACCAAATTTCATTGGATTTTGTTTTTTTAAAAAACTCTGCTTGGCATTAATGCCATTTCTTCTTCTTTTAATTTACTGCCAAGGTTCAGGTCTTAAAAACTATCTGAATATTTATATAGACAGAGATCTGCCATGCAACAACTTTTTGTCTGAATTAATAGTAAAGTATAGATAAAGATATGTGCACACTGCATAAAGATGTAAATCCGAAATATGGAATTGTACTATTAGCCAAAGCAGATAAGATATATTTTATTTATTTATTAGATTTATTTGCTGCCCATCTCATTTTGATCTATCTGAAGGCTTAAGTCATGGTCTATAAATATTTTAGAGTAAGCTTTTGTATATGGTTATAAAGGACCTTGTTCCCTTCTTCAGTATCTTAGATTGATACTAAGTGTGTCTAGCAATTACCTGTTTATTTTCTATTCAAAATCAAAAGCATTTTGGAAAGTTGGCAATGCATTGAACAGTAAGGCATTTCCTTTACTTCAACAGTGGACTGCCTATCTGAACCAAAGATGTAAGTATTGAGATGGTCTGAAAATCCACAAGGTTATCACAATTAATGTGCTGTTTTTAATGAAATCATTCAATTCAATAGTTTTTAGTAGAATGCCAAATAACATCTAGTATTGCTTTTAGCATTCAAATCATACAGCTTCATGGTGCTGTTAAGGATAATAATTTTTACCTTTAGACTTTTTTCTTCCTGTGAATGAGAGGAGATTTTAAGTGGCATTGCTCAAAACTAACTTTCTTGCAGCTGTTTTTTTTTAAAGACGTGACTCATTGATCTCAACCTTTTCGAGTTGCCCTATACATCTAGATGGCAGCAATTTTGGGGAAGTTAGGAGTAAATACCATAGAATTCAGTGAGAAATGTATCCGCTCTTAAATGCAATTCCAAACAGAGACATTAGGATATATATTGATGTCTATATAGATCAAGGGTGTCAAACTTGCCTCATCACGTTGCCATCACGTGACATTTTGCAATGTTTTCCCCATTCGCAGAACTGGGCTGGGTGTGGCCTGCGTGTAACGCATCTGGCCTGCGGGCTGCCAGTTTGATACCCCTGACATAGATGTTAGTGAGCCCAGAGGCAAAAGAAAGTTTGGTATTGCAATGGTATGTCTACTGTTGGTACATAGAATGTTAGAACGATGAATCAAGATTCAGAATCAATGTCAAGGAAATTAGTAAACTTAAATGGAGTAAAATGGGTCACAGAGAAGCTTCTACTGAAAACAAAACAGAGTTGCCATCATTATTTTAAAAAGGAATGTCGAAGACAGTGCTTGAAAACAACCCCAAAATGATGTAATGTCAGATCAAATTCAAGGCAAATCAGTGAGTATTATGGAAACCCTAACTTATGTTCCAACAGCAGATGCAGAGCATAAACAGTTTGAACAGTTGTAACAATTTGCAGCATCTTGTAGATACAACACTGGAGAAATGTATCTTACTCACTATAGGAGACTACAATAATAAGATCAGAAGTAAAATAACATGTGAAATAATGAGAAAATGTTGCCTTACTTTATGGAATGAAACAGATTAATAACAGTTCGGCCAGGCATATTAAATGTTTATAGCAATTACATTTTTTCAACCACCTAAAAGAGGACTCTACACGTGGACGTTGCCAGATGGAGATTACCAGAATGAAACTGACTACATACTCTATAAGCAAAGATGGAAATTCTTTTTTGTCACACAAACAAGGCCAGGTACTGACTGCAGTTCAGATTGTAACAGTCTTGATTCAAAATTACCACTTAAATTCATAAAACAAATATCATGTAAACAATATCAGCAATATTCCACATGTTTGCATTATGAAAGTAATAGGTTAAATGTATTAGAATTGATAAGTACTGTACAAGTGCCTGAATACCTTTGGGCAGAAATTCAAGGCATCACATAGGTGAAGCAAATAAAGGCATCTTAAAATGCAAACTAGTTGTCTCTTGATATACTAAAAATACTGGCCATCCCCAAAAAGTCTGAAAGGCAATAAAAATAGAGGAAAACAGAGGAAAAATAAATGCTGACTTCCAGAGAAGAGCAAAAGGTAAGGTGAGGTGATACAAGGAGTGCAAAAAACTGAGGATAACTGAATATGAATAGGTAGGTCCTACTATTTAACAGAAATGGTGATTAATAGCATTACTTCCTGGACAACAGATATATTTAAGAAAAAGAGGGTAACATTTTATCAAGTCTGGATAATATTAGATATTAAAGCATAGAGACATTGCATTGACAATGAACATATGGACACCTAACATCAAAAACGTCATCAAAAAAGCACAACAAAGAATGTTCTTTCTGTGCCAACTCAGGAAGCTCAAACTGCCTAAGGAGCTGCTGATACAGTTCTACAGAGGAATTACTGTCATCTGCACCTCTATAACTCTGATTTGGTTCTGCAACCCAACAAGACAGACACAGACTTCAGAGGATAATTAGAACTGCAGAAAAAACAATTACTACCAACCTGCTTTCCATTGAGAACCAGTATATTGCACGAGTCAAAAAGAGGGCTGTGAAAATATTCACAGACCCCTCGCATCCTGGACATAAATTGTTTTAACTCCTACCCTCAGAACGATGCTATAGAGCACTGCACACCAAGACAACTAGACACAAGAACAGTTTTTTATCAAACGCCATCACTCTGCTAAAGAAATAATTCCCTCAACACTGTCAAACTATTCACTAAGGCTCCATTACTATTACTATTAGTCTTCTCATCGTTCCTATCACCCACCTCCTCCCACTTATAACTGCATGGCTGTAACTTCATTGCTTGTATCCTTATGATTTATATTGATATTGATTGCTTCCTAGTATGATTTGATTGCTTATTTACACCCTATGACTATCATTAAGTGTTGTACCTTATGATTCTTGATGAATGTATCTTGTCTTTTTATGTACACTGACAGCATATGCACCAAAGACAAATTCCTTGTGTGTCCAATCACACTTGGCCAATAAAGAATTCTATTCTATTCTATTTGTATTGTGAAAATTACGTTTTTTTCCCCAATTCTGACTATAAAGTGATGAAAGTTGGATCATTGGAAAGTCTAAACAAGGAAAAATGAAACTGCTGTTGCTGTGGAAAATCGTTGGGAATATTTTGGTCTACACATAGGACAAATAATAATAACAAACTTAAGGCTTAGATATTTTGAATATATAATGGAAAGGCAAGATTCATTAGAGAAGACCATGATGCTTGGGGAAAAAACGAAAGGCAATTCAATCTTATTAATTATATAAAGATAAATTTTACAAGAATTTTAAAAAGCAGTTATTGACAAATAATCCTAGTGAAATGTTGTTCCTGGATCACAAAGAGTCAGGGTCACTGAATAAGGATAACATAGATAACATGACTTCCTTCCAAGAAAATATACATCGATTTTGCTGCTCAGTACATAATACATTCCCAATCCTGAGAATTTTGTGGTGGCTTTTAAGTCAACAAGCAAATCAGGTGATACTTCTCAACATAACTAAAAATCCATCAGGAAGTAATGCTATTAATCACCATTTATGTAAAATAGCAGGACCTGCTTGCTGTCAAGAATCTTTCATTTTTTACAAGAGTAGCTTTTAGTTTCCTGTACAGATCTGACTGACAGATGACGGAACAACCTTATTTGCTTTCTGTAGACTAAATTGTGTCTAAATTTTAAATCCTCTGCACATGATCAGGCTATGCATGCACAAGGATTGTGGAATACACGTAAGTTTATAAGGTTATGTTGTGATGAATTGTGAAATTAATACCAATCATGCTCAGTTTGGTCTGTAGCAGGTTTGATTTTACCATATAATTTGAGTATTTATGTTGCCCATCTAATTAGATATAGTTAATCAATGTTGGATTAGTGCCCAGTTTAATAACTAAACAACTAAACAAAACTAAACAACTAAAAAAGAAAATGACAGGGTATTTGGCATCTATAGTTCGCAGTTAAAATTATTCCAGTGTTTTGTCAAGGACAGATGCTGAATCTGGACATTATTTTTTTGTTATAGACTTTGTTCTCCCTACAGCTACACCAGTAACAAAAAGCTACATATAAAAGATACAAACCACAGGCAGACTCAGATGACAACTTTGCTCCTATATTAATTTATTTAATTAACAATGCTTAATATATTTGCCTTAATAGCACAGTTAGATCGGTTTCTGCAAATCTGAGAAATAGCAGTATCAAAAAACATGAAGCTACTTGGGGAGTGAAACATACATTAGTTTTGGTACTTTTTGGACAACTAATGGCTGCAGTGAGTGAAGCAATGTCATTATGATATAATACACATAAGTAGGACTAGGATTTTCAGAGATTGTGATTTGGAAAAAAGAACCCTTTCATGTGTGATAAGCCTTTCTGCTGACCTCTTTTTGCTTCTACCAAAGTGATGTTTGTATTTTGGGGCATTAAATTTCATAGCAGAATTTCTGCAGGCCACCAAAAAGTGGTCAGGGTTGGTCTATTGGTTATTTATCTTTATAGGAAAGGACCATTTCAACCTACTGAGCTATTGGGTATTGACCATCCTTTGGGGAAGGGAGTGGGAAGAATTTCAGAAGGAAATTCAATTCTGAAGTTATATATACTTTGTCAAGAAATTCAGTATTGTCATTACTTGAATTGAGCTCACAGGTGCTTTTTTAAATAAAGTGATACATATTCAGTAATTTACCAAAGCCAGGAAATTTGTATTATCACTTAACACTGCCTTTTAAATGACTGCTGCAACTATTTTAACTGTATGTAATTTTCATTGCCTGATTTGTTTGCTTTTTATTTTCCTTCAATTTCGCTGCCTGTATCACCCTCCCAATCACATATGTGTGTGTCTGTCTATTATCTATCTATCTATCTATCTATCTATCTATCTATCTATCTATCTATCTATCTATCTATCTATCTATCTATCTATCTATCTATCTATTCCATCCATCCATCCATCCATCCATCCATCCATCCATCCATCCATCCATCCTCTATCTTTTCAAGGCTGCTTTTATTAATTTATTGCATCCAGATGCTGGTCCAGCAACAATAAATTAGATTTACAGATGCAATGTTATTTGACTTATTTTTTCTCTAACAGAATAATGCAAATATTTCTTTGGAAATGTTTATGCAGTTCTTGCTTCTCATGTCCCAGGAGCCTCAAATTACTTCCTTAGTAACAGATTCAAGCTATCTTTCTCTGTGTCTAAATAGAAGAAAATGCAGAGTTTTTAAAATAGAGCAAAACCTAAAATTTAATTTGGCATAGACACATTTACCTGAAGTGAATAATTTTTAGATTACATAGAGCCAGCTCCCAAATTATACCTTTATAGTCACAGATCCATCTAAGTATATTAGGCTGCCTGCATATCTCAAACAATGTTTGAGTGTTAAGTGAATTTCGTTGTATGGGTATACTGTGTATACACATACAATGACAATAAAGTTATTATTTTTATTATTTTGTTGTATTGGCTTGAAATTGCGGGGCCATGAAAGTTTAATATAGCTGTAGAATAGAGAAAGGTGACCTGTAGTATTCCATATGTTTTTGAACTAGAATTCAAGGCATCCTTCATGATTTGTACAGCTATTGGGAGTTGCAATTCAGAAATGTAGGCTGTTTGGCTTTGCAGTATAAACCTTTTCAGCCTCTTGCCTGGGGACTGACTTGCTTTTCACAAAATGGAAGTGAAACCAGAAACTGATGCCCTGTAACACTATATTGTTTTGGGAGGGGAGGAGGACAAAAAAAGGGCTTCGTATTGGGTGCTTGAGTAGCGAGAATGAGAGCTCATGTGTCTGCCAAGACTCTTATGTGCCTGTTTACTATTTCCATATTCGTCTTAGATACAGAATATTTTCTGGAAGAACATAGAAGAACTGCTCATACCTCTCAATGCTCAAAGCTTTGAATCCTTTCTGTGATGGAGGTGAGAGAAGCAATTGGGTTCTTTTAGTGTGTGTGTGTGCATTTGTGTGTGTGTGTGTGTGAGAGAGAGAGAGAGAATGAGATTCTTCTTTGAATACAAAGTGCCTCTGATTGCTACAACTGCCTGCTTTTGAATTTGAGAAGCTGTTCTGGTGGCTTCACTGCAAAACTAAGCTACAACTTTTCTGAATGGCTGTTGTTGTACAAGCAGGCAGTTTGCTATGGATACTCATTTCTTCTAATATGTTTGCTATATATTGGCTCTGACTGGCAATTGGGTAATGTTGACAATGTGTTAATCAGAGCTTTATTTTCATAAGTTGTCCATTCCTGTGACTCTTTGTGTTTAAGTAGCTGCAAGTGAATGATGTATTGGGTGGTGTGGGGAATCCACCGTTTTCCATTACACTTTAGGGATGCCACTTGGAACAAAACAGTATGATTATAGGCCTTGGTCCTTGGATTTGGATTTGTCTGTAGACATACAGGAAATACTATTTCAGAATAGTACAAAATAATTAGAGACATGTTCTATTTCAAGTATATGCTGTTATCGGTATTAAAGAACAATGAAAAAGGGAACACACCTGGAGGTACAACTTTGATATACTTGGTTATCATAATGTAATAAATCAGTTGTGAGGCCCAATTCCAACACTGAGCAAAAATTTGCAAATTTTCAAACTAAATCAAAAGTACATGGATTCTAAAAGCAATGGATTAGAAAACTGAGCAAAAACCAAGTATCTTTACAAATAAAAAAGACTTTGGAAATCTAGTTCATGTATACTATCTTTCAATAGCTAATTTAAGAATAGAAATCTTTAATAATTTGAAGAAAGGTTGATATAATCATCTTTCCCTGAATAATAATTCCTTCTTGACTCTGGCTTCGAATTATATTTCACTGTACTATATTTGAAATACCGGTACCTGTAAAATGCTTTGTGGATTCAGGTTTATGACTCTTACAAAGAGGAGGAAGGGGCAAAGAAGAAATCAGTGTTGTTCATAAATAAAATTAGGTTGATTAGCTAGTAAAGTCAGCCAACATTTGTGGCTTCCTAATGAAAAATAGTGTGTCTTAAAATTTATTATATATGTCTTAGAATGGAGTGATCTTCCATTTTGAGAACAGAAGCAGACGTTTGTGGAGTGCATTAAGCAAAGCTGTTTCTTTGTGTGCAGATATCAGTAATTATCAATACTGTTTCTTTGATGTTATTGTCCAAAATTAGAACCTTGTATTTTTGTCAATTCATGAACTTTACAATTTTTTTTAAGCCAGACCTGCATTTCTCTTTAATCTTTTGTTGTGTAATTAATTGAAGTAGGAAATACTTCTTATTACATATGTATTCTAAAATATTCCAATTTTATTTCCTTGATGACATTTGCAATTTCCCAATCTCTTTTCTTTCTTTGAAAGACTCATTCCAGTTATGATATTTTAATTTATCTTTTGTAAATTCACATTTCAAAGGCTTCTGTTCTCCTGATTGCTACTGAGGTGCTCTTTTACTTCATACAAAAGAAATGACAAGACATAACAGCATACAATTTGCTAAGCAAGTTCCAATTTTAGGTCTCAACAGCAAACAAGCTGACTGATTTTTTGAAAAGCTACCTTCATCTGTTTAATCCTTACCCTTTGCTAAAACAGGAACAAAGACTCTATTTAAATTCCCTTGGCTGCTGTTATTTAATTTGGATGTGATAGGAGGGAATTTAAGCAGGATGATTGAATGCAAATTAGTTTTCAATTAATTAGAAAATGCTTTATAATTTGTCCACCACATAGAAACATTAGTATGATTTCCTCAACTTTGCTTTAATGTGCTGTTTAGAATCTTAGGGCACATCTAGATACTACTGAAAATCTTGTCATGACCTTTAATTGGATGAAATCATGTGCACAATTTTTGAACCAAGGTACCTCAAATGGGCTGACTTACATGTATCTGGGAACCATGACTCCCAAGGGATGAAATTTGGGAAAGTTGTGGCTGTTTCATTCCTACTGGTTGCTGCTGCCACCATCGTGTGATGTTCATTTTCAACATCACTTTCTAAAAGTGCAGCAGATGTTAATATTTTCACAGATTACATTTGATTTCCAACACTTATATTAGGTCAGGAAGCAGACTTGATAACATAACTTTAAATTTATTTTTACCTCATGGCTACTATCAATGCCGCTCAAGTGCAACAGTGATGTAAATTCCAAGCTGCTGCTGCTGCTGCAGCTGGGAACAGTGAAGGGCAGTGATGAAGCCTTCCTTGTTTCTCTCTTTGTTATCTCAGACACCTCATGGCCTTAGCTATGTTTTGATTAAACAACAGTTTCCCTGCTGCTGTGTCAAGCGGTTCTAAATCTCAGGTTGCTTTCCATACTTCTTCCTTAGCAAGGCAGTAGTGCATGCTTAAGCTTGTTTTATTTATTTATGAATTTTTAGACCACTTTTACTTCAGAAGACTAAGCGATTTACAAAGAGCCTTCTCATGATTCTTTTCTTTAGGCTTCTGGCTCTTAGTTTAGAATGAGTGACTGGAGTACGTCTCCTTCTGTGGTTAAATCAGATTGCATTCAAGAGATGCCATCCATTAATGCTGAAAACTCAGAGGTGTCCTTGGCAGAAGCCAGCCCTGTTTAGCCTAACATAATTCGATACAGTGTAATGCACATGCAGACCCGGACATCTTAAGGGCATCACAGACCTGTTATTGCTCAAACTCGGGTGGCTGAATGCCACTTGTTCCTCTAAGACAGGGGTCTACAACCTTAAATATTCAAAGAGCCATTTGGACCCGTTTCCCACAAAAAAGAAAACACCGGGAGCCACAAAACCTGGGTGGGCATGGCCAACTCGATATCACTCACTTCCACCAATCACATGACCTCCCCTAGCCACGCCTACCCAGCCGGTCATTAGGGTAGAGAACCAGTTGTTAAAAAACACCGGGAACCACAAAACCCTTTTGACATCTCTCTCTCTCCCCTCCCCCCCTCTCTCCCTCTCTCTCTGTATTTCTCTATGTCTCTCTCCCTCCCTCTCTCTCTGTATCTCTCTTTCTCTGCCTTGGCCGCTTCTCTGTAGCTCCCCCGCCGTCACCCTTACCTTCTCAGGCCAGGCGAGGAGTGACTGGGAGGGGAGGGTGAGGGGCGGGACCAGCCAGTGGTGGGATCACCTGACAGGGAGCCACAACAGAGGGCCCAAAATGCCGCATGTGGCTCTGGAGCCGCAGGTTGCTGACCCCTGCTCTAAGAAGTTGGATGCTGACCGCTTGGGGATCACATAACTACTCGTACATGGGGAATAATTGTAATCCCCGATCCTCATCACGAATAAGGTTCAATGGGTTACCCGCACCTGTTAGTGTAGGGTAGACACAGCCAGACAGTATGTCCATAGATGTAAAAAATTGCTAAACTGTTTAAAAAGCAATCCAGGTCAGGATTCATATACTTCCCTACCCTTTCTGTTAGAAAATTGATACAGTACTGAAAAAATCAGCCACACAGTAATAGCAGGGTTTAATTAAATACAAAATAGGATTGCAAAATTGAGTATGTTCACATGGCCTACTTTGTGAAATAGTTTTTCTCTAGGGAGGACAACACTTATATTAGGGTAGACTTATAGTCGAGAGAAATCACTATACTTCACTGATTGACAGGATATTGTTACTCTTTGTCATAGAGCTGATATCTCGCAACACCTGGCAAGCAGGACTCCTAAGTATGATGGTTTCTGGACAATTACTGTATGTTCCCCTTCACTTATATGCTGTAAAATTCTGATCTAATGATGGAAAAAAGAATTTATTTTTATTTTTTCAATGACTTGTCCAATTTTATACCTCTTTCTTTTCTAAGCAAAGAAGCTTAGATTTGGCAATTTTTTTCCATAGGGAAATGACTTCACTACTTTATTTTTGCTTGTTGAACAAAACTTCCCATAGTATTCCAAATATGACTCATTGTGACATTTTTAAAAAAGAAATATTTTCTAATGATTCTCAAGATGAAAAGTGTGTTTACCAGAATAGCCTAATTAAAGTTTTCATCAAACTTCCATCCCTACCCTAGGATCTCTTTCTTAGTCGGTCTCTCCTAGACTGTTCCCTTTTAGTATACGTGTGAATTTGGGCTTTTAAAAATTATTATTACTATGCTATAATGTGCATTATTCAATACTGTCAATACTGTAAGCCTTATCTAGAGCTGGAAGGAACCATCAAGCTAATCTCCTGCTGAGTGCAGAAATCTAAATTAAAGCACTTCTGATACATTATTATTAAGCCTCTGCTTGAACACACCCAGCGGAAGAGAGTTGAGCACCTTATGCCTGATCCTCTTGTTTGGAGAAATCCATTTAAAGTTTTCCATTGTCCTTTTCCATCTTAAACCTCACTAAATAATTTGGTAGTGTCAATAAATTTCATCAACTTTCTAGTCCTCCATAATTAGATAATTTAAGGATGAGTTAAAAATCAGCTAATTATCTTCCATTGTTTGTGGAGGAAGAGCTCTTTCTATCACCCACCATTCACAGTTGTAACTGCTGATAATTATTGGGTGTGCATCCTATGTTCCAGAATTCAAATTATTATATTTGAATATAGTATCATATTGGGGATTGAATAACAGAGATTGCTATAATTTCTGTAAAACAACCAAAGGGAATAATAAGCTAAAAATGTAATCAAATCATGTACAAAAAAGCCATTTTTGCCTGTTAACTTTTCCTTGTTTTCCCCCTTCCTCCATGAAGGCAGAACAAAAGAAACCAAACCCCTCATTCATGTTGTAATCACTAGTTGACAACATATTCCACAGATCACCTGCTCATAGGTACTGTTCCGGGAACAATGTCTTGCATCAGATATTCCAGACAGCCCTGTATGATAAAATTTTTGTGCCTCATATAATTGTCTTACTTTTCCCCAAAGAAACCTAGGAATTGTAGTTCGGCAAGAGTGCTGATCATTCATTTAGAAATTAATAATTTCATCTATCAGGATTCTCTAGAGAGGATGATGAAATGTCCAGAATCTGTAGTCTGAGAGGTAATACCAGGCATTGCAAACTGTTATGCTTGCTCTCACTTAACGAATGGGCTTTTAATTCATGCACTAATCCCTGTTCCAACCATTGATAGATGTAATTCTAGTTCCACTAAGTGGTACTAAAGGCATCCCACTATAATCAGTTCCACTAAATGGGTGGGTTCAGTGGTGGGTTCAGTTGGCCTAGTGGGAAATTTTCTCACTTCATGCTTATCTTATTGTAACATGGACACAGCCTGCTTCATTAGCCTGTAATGTTGTAATGTGCCAGTTTAGTTGCTGATATTTTGGCGTGGGTTCCTGGGAGGGATGAATCAACTGTATGACCAGTTCTCTTCTCCTACACAGTTGCAAATCTTTTGAAGGTCCCTTTGGACAAAAGGCAACAAATTCCCCTGGTTCCCAGCATCTGAGTCAGTTTCTCTCATCTGGCTTTTGTCCAAGACAAGAGTTGGAAAGGGGTGGAAGAAAGCACAGCCTGCTTCATTAACCTAAAATGAATTTGCTCAGGCAAATGACATTTCTTGGCTTTCCAAAATCAAGGCAGTTTTTGTTCAAGCGCCATCCTTTCTCCCCCTCCCCCATTTTGCCTATGGATGGTAACAGAAACAATGTCTTCCTGCGAAGTTTCTCATAATCCCTACTAAACTCTAGTGACCTACACAAGGGGAGCTTGCTGGCAGGAAATTGGATGACTTGGTTGCCATCATACCAACTTCTAAATCCCACTATGTTCGTAGGACAAAACCTTCTCTAGCCACTTGTCCTTCACCACATGGGATGGTTTTGGCTTTGATCTGCATCTCTGTGTCTTTTTCAGCAAATAGTTTGGGTTCCTTATGGCCCCATATGTTAGCTCACCTGAATTATCCACAAAAAGCAGGCTAACAGGGAGCTTTTATAGAGGAGCCAGGTGGGTCAAACAGAGAAGTTCTTATGGTTCCTTGGCCCTGAGAATGGTTAAAGGGGAAACTGGCCTGGATTTGCAAAGCCTGATACCGGCATTTAGCCATATATTGAAAATGTGCCAAGCTTCCAAGTTCTCTAACAAATGCTTCTCCCAAAGTTTCTCTGGAAAAGAATAAATTTATACTTTGGGTAGTGCTTCAGTCTTTCTTTGTATGCCTGCAATACTTTAAAGGAGGAAAAAGAATTCAGATATAGAGAAAGAAAGAAATTGTCTATCCCTACAGCAACCAAACATGAATAACTACCAAGGCAGAAGATGGATGTAACACTCTAAGTTTGGGTTTGTATTGTCCTGTAGCAATCTTTGAGAGTCTGCTGAATAAGGTTGGTCCTCTGAGAGAATCTAGACTGGCAGGCCAAATCTAAAGGCCCCTGAAAAAGAGGATGTGTGCTAAAGTAAGAAAAAGGCTCAATTCCTCCATTTGTTGTTAACATATCAGGCACTCTAATCAGAATTCTAAGTAACAAATGATCAAATAAGAAATGCTCAGTTAAGAATAAAAACTCTCTCGCCAAATAGCAGCTGGCTTTAACATTCTCCCTACCATCACAGCACCTGAGCTACGTATGAATGCAGGGGATTTTCTAGTAATTTTCCATATGTGATTTAGAAATTCTGCTCCCTGTAGTGATGGTTAGTGTTGCATGTGAGGATGGGATGGGGTGCCTTGCAAGGGAGATATCCTGGGGGGAAAATTCTCGTCTAGTTTCACATAAAAATCTTGTTTAAAAAATCAGGTATAATTGAAAGTTTTATTTTTGTAAACAAAATATTCATAGGAAAAGCAAAAGCAAGTGGAGAGCTGCAGTTTTGCTTGTTTTTCATCACTGGAAAATAGAGGACACATTTTTCCATTCTTTGCAGTAGGAAAGTTACAGTTTCTGAATAGGAAGAATCCTGTAAAGAATGTATTTATCTGGGATTTTGAAGACAAAGATATTGGTGTAATTTATTTTTCCTGCCTTCTCAACTCTCTTTTAAATGCATGTTACACCTGGCATCTTAAAAGGATTGTAATAAGCAGTATGTTTATTGCTGTTTGCAAAGGAGTTGTCTGAGAAACAGCAATTATAAAATAGTTTTGGAAAACAAAAAATAATAGATGTAGAATGGATAAATGTTTTGATAATTTTAACATGTACAATGTAGTTGGCATTCAGTTTATAAGAAAGCAAGAAAACAACCTTCATAGACTAGCATTTTCTTAAAATCCTTTCCCCTCCTACTTTCTGTGATCTGGTATGCTTTGGTCTTTGTCTTTTTTGTAACAATTAGTCATCAGATATTTTATTGTTTGGAAACAGTAAGAAAGGAAGGCCATCAAGAAAACTAAATTTACCAGGTTTCATTTGATTTGCAACTGTCATTCAATAGCTCCTTCACCAGATGCCAGAGGGAAAAACTAAAATCCTCACCACATTAAAAATAGACCCCTTATCTTTTCATTTTCCCCTCCAACTTTTT
Source organism: Pantherophis guttatus (assembly GCF_059756535.1). Taxonomy (NCBI): domain Eukaryota; kingdom Metazoa; phylum Chordata; class Lepidosauria; order Squamata; family Colubridae; genus Pantherophis; species Pantherophis guttatus. Next base: position 173,167,620 of record NC_142064.1, read on the forward strand.
TCTTATTCTGCCTTTAAATTGAGGACTGCAGTTGTGCTTTTTTATCGATCTAGTGTAAGTGCAGGATATAAAAAGAAAAGGTCAGTAGTAAAGTTTACCTTGTGCTGTATCATGGCATTAAGCATTTCCCTGCATTTAGAGCCACAGCATTAGCTTGTATGAAGGCTGAAATTGGCAAGAGGGAAACCAGCAGTTCTTAGGCCAGAAAGAATCACTGTGTAAATATAGAACAGATGCTCGGACTCTCAAGGTTGAGAAAAGAATGGCCAAATATCTTTTGGCTCAAAAAAGAGGGAGGAAAAAGTCCTGGGACACTTCCTCTTCCCCTCCCTCATATGCAGCTTAACTCCTTCTTTATGCAGCAGGTTGATTTTCTCTCTGTGTGTATAATTCCTTGCTGGCAATAACTTACCTAGCCATAAGTTAAGTTTGAGAAGCTCATTCTGTTAGCTAGCTACTGAAACGCAGAATTTAATTTCCAGAGTGGAGAGATTTATTACCATGACTGCTGCAAATGCTTCCAGTATGGCGAAATGAAATGGAGAAAGCTGTGGATCATGGCACATGTCAAGATATGTATGTGTCGTTCTGGTGTGTTTGAGCCCAGCATTTATCCTTATAGTAAATGAAGCAAACAAAATGTTAAAAAGTTATGATATTTATGAGTTACTTACCAAGCACATCTACCGTAATTATATTAAATATTATATTAAATATTTTATCAAAGTAACCAAAATATCTTTACAATCCCTGAGGCATGTCAATTTTGAGCACCCCAAATGTTTGGAAATTGAAAGTTGAAAAAATGGACACTCCCTAATGGTGGACGCTAACCCTAAAGTCTTTAATAGATGATGCTAACTGTAGCAGGAATTCTTCCAACTCCTCCCCATTACTCCAGTTGCTGAATGCACAAAAGTCCTGGCAGTAAAGTTAAGATCTATATGCCCATTGCTTTGTGTCGGCTGTTTGCCAAGTTGCATGAATTATTTATTACGCTGCTGTATCGGCACTTGGTTAATGCCCTGCAGGATATATTAGAAAATTGCCAGTGTCCCAGTGTCTCGAAAACCGAGATACACTAAGGGAATGCGGCACAGTATGGTATTGTTTTATATCCTGTTCTAAAATTCTGCAAAATCATCCAGTACTATAATAACAAATTCAACCACTGTTGTTATAAGATATTTGTGATGTTGGAGGATAATTGGTATTGATGGGGAAAAGAATGTTGAGAATTAGTAGTATTATACCTAAACAATTCTTTGAATGTCCAGTCCCTTTGATTTATTGGCTGGACTTTGTAGCCAAGTACTATGAGCACTGGTTTCCTTTTTGCTTTGGAAGCAAAGCAGGAACATGACAAGAGAATTTCACTGGGAAGGAGTAGAGGTAGACCTCCTCCCCAACTCTCAGTGGGGTAGAACTTTCCTGGCAGAGTTGAGGCACAACTTTGGAGTCCTCTTGGACATAGAACTCCTGCTTGAGAATCAGATGGCTGCTATAGCTAGGTGGTGCCTTTGCACAGATCCATTGTGGGTCAGTTGAGCCCATTCATAGACCACTCTTGGCCTTTCCACTTCCCAGTGATGTACACGCTACAGTATACATGGAGCTTCCGTTGATGAAGTTCAGAAAACAGCCATTGTTCCAGAATGCAGCAGGTGCACAGTGTCAGTGCCATTTGGTTTGCAGCGCTGCTGCACAAGCTGTACTGGCTTCCAGTTTTTCTGATATTGGTTATCAGTGACATGGTAACACCTTATTTGTGAGATTGCCTCTCTGTGAGGGTTTCTGCTTATCTCACCAGATAGATACGATGAGTACACTCCATGTACCTTCTGCAAACAAAAAGTAGTATACCTTCTCGGTAGTGATCCCTATCTTGTGTAACACACACACACACACACACACACACACACACACACACACACACACACACACACACACCAGCAGGCCTTTAATCTTCAAGTAGACCTTCAAAAATTGGCTCTTCTTCCAAGCATTGGGATCGGGTGAAGCTGGAGCCCTGTGATTATTGTTATTGGGAAGTGTTGTTTAAGATTGCCAGGCTTTGTTTGTTTTTGATTTTTAATTTTTTTACATAGTTTTATTGTAGTTGCTGTAAGCCCGTGATTGCGAACCTATGGCACGCTTGCCAGAGGTGGCACACAGCGCCCTCTCTGTGGGCACATGAGCCGTCACCCCAGTTCAGCTCTGCAAGCCTCCCACCGGCCAACTGGTCTTCAGGTCTCTGCCATACATGCGTGGGGGGTGAGGCACGTGTGGCGGGCACGTGCGCACATTCACAGGGGGGCAGGGTGCATGCGGGGGGCCATGCGCGCATATGTGGAGGGGCAGGGCTCGTGTGCGGGGCCCGTGCGTGCATTGCAATTTGGGGTTTCAGGTGCGCGCGCATACACACAGTTTGGATACTCAGTCTGGAAAATCCTTACATCACTGCTGTAAGCTGTCCAGAATTATGGTATATAGCACTTAGCAATAGCATATAAGATGGACAACCATATATGTTTTCTAATAAGTGACTAAAGAGGATGATCTGTTAAAAAATTCTTCACTTCAGCCTTAAAAAAAAAAACAAAAAATGCTGCTTTACATCAAATAGTCTAAACTGCTATTGCCTACTCTGTGTTTCAGGCTTTCAGAACAAAGGTATTTGTGATCACCTGCAACTTAATCTTTTTTAATTCAAGCTTCTAGGAATTGATACTGGGGCCTTCAGTGCACAAAGCTTCTACCCTAAAACAAAGCTGTTTATTAGGAACAAGGTTAAATCTATTGCCTTGTAATAGAAGAATTTTTGCCTTGTTTTGTTAATACTGTAGCTGCATTAAAAGTTCTCTTGTGGCAGAATAAACAAGAGTCTGTTCTTTGTGGATTGCCTGAAATAAACTTATCTGCCATTGCCAATTAATCTTCATCTTATGAGTTGCTAAGAAGCCAAGGCAAGCAACAGTTGAAGTTGATTGAACTCATCTGTGAACAACTGCATTCTGAAACACAATTGAACTAAGCCTGTGGTAAAATCTTACCAGCACTACCAGCAGTAATATTTGTAGTCACTTAGTTATTTTGAAATAAATATTAACAGATATTTTAGTTTTGAGATTAAAACTCTTATTGTTGGCATTTCACATTTTAATAATTTACTAGTATAATTTTTAACTATGGAAATCTCTAATCAGCCAGCAGAGTTGTTCCGGTTTCTCTCTCTAGCCAAAGATAATCCCTCTGGGTGATGAAGAGTTTTTTGACCAAACTCAGGTAGAAATGGATCTAGAAAATAATATACTTTGGACAGTCCTGGAGTTGGTCACCAACCATTTGCTCAAACACCTTATATTGTGTAAGAAAGATATGTAAACAAACAGCCTAGAGTTGCCTACTTCTAAGCCTAAATTAGATTTTTTTTCAGAAGTGTCTTTAGTGCTACAATTGCTCTGTCACTCGAGGCATCATACATTCCTACAACTAGCTGTCTCTTTTTTCCTTATCATCTGTTAAGAAGCCAACCTAATTAATTAATAATTAAATTATTAAATTAATTAAAGAAGAAAGCTGAATGCAGATTTCCAGAGGGCAGCAAGGAAGGATAATGAAGTTTGCTGGGATGAGCAATACAAACAGCTTGAAGCGGCCTACATGAAGGGTCACACCAGGAATGCATTTATGCAAATCAGAAAGATCTGAACACCATTTATTGCTCGTAAAGTTATCATTAAAAGCAAGGCAAAGAATTGTCTGACTAACAAGGCATCAAGAACAGATAGCAAGAATATACAGAAGAGCTGTCTGTATGCAGGTAGCAAAGGAGCCCAGCCTCAGGATGATGAGGAAAGAGAAGTAGAAATAGAATCGACCATTCTTGAGGAAGAGATTATATGGGCAATGGACCAACTGCCAAACAACAAGATTCCAGGTGTTGACACATTCCTGCAGAATTACTGAGACCTGCACCACCCAAAGTCATTAAAGACCTGTGCGAGAAAATCTGGGAAGCTAACACATGACCACAGGATTGGAAACACTCAGTGTTCATTCCACTAAAGGATGACTCTAAAAATTGTTCCAATTATTGTACAATTGCTCTCATCCCTCACATTAGCAAGGTTCTGCTTAACATTATACAACAATGTCTACTACCAACCATCAAAAGGGAATCACCAAATGTCCAAGCTGCTTCCAAAGGAGTCATGGCACCTATGATCATATTGCAAATCTGCTCTGGATCATGGAGAAATCTAATGAATATCAAAGGATTATTTACATATGCTTCACTGACTACAAGAAAGCCTTCAGTTGTGTTGATTATGACAAGCTGTGAAGAACCCTACAAGATCTGGAGATACCAGCACATCTGGTCAAGTTGGTACAATCATTGTACAGAAATCAGGAAGCCACTGTGCAAACACTATATGGAGACACGAATTGGTTTAAGACAGAGAAAGGAATGTGACAAGGTTGCATTCTCTCCCTTTCTTATTCAATCTGTATGCCAAAATGATAATGAGGGAGCTAGATCATGAAAACTCAAAAATTGGGGTAAAAATTGGTGGAAGAAACGTCAACAATCTTTGATATGCTGACAGTACAACTCTCCTGTCAGAAACCAAAGACGACCTGGAACATCTGATCAAGAAAATCAAAGAAGAAAGTGAGAATGTTGGTCTCTTCCTGAACATCAAAATGACCAACCTCATAACCATTACAAGGAAGAGAATCCTCAAACTAGTAATTAATGGTGAAGCGTGGAATGTGTGGAGAAATTCACTTTCCTAGAATCTCAGATAGGTCAAAGCTATAAATGCAGCACCGAAATAAAATATCAGATTGCACTGGGTCTCACAGCAAAGATGAACATGAACCAAATATGGAAAAGCAAGGACATCAACCTGGCAACTAAATGTAAATTATTTTGCTGTATTGTGTTCCCGGTAGCTGTGTATGGTTGTGAAAGCTTAAAAAGCAAGACAGGAAGACTTGTTTGAGCCATGGTGCTGGAGAAGGCTTCTGTGTATTCCTTGGACATCAAAGGTGACTAACAATCAAGTACTGGAACACATAACACCAAACATGTCACTAGAAGGCAAAATCATGAAACTGTACCTCACTTACTTTGGCCGTGCACAGGAGGAATTTATTGGAGAAAGCAATTATGTTGGAAGAGTTAGCAGTAAAAGGAAACCAGACCACCCAAGAATACAGTGGCTGGACACTATCAAAGATGACACCAACCAGAACATAGAAAAACTCAAAGAAATAGTGCAAGATTGGAAAATGTGGAGAGATCTGTCCTACAGAATTGCCAAGAGTTGTATTCAACTGAACGGATAACATCATCATTACGAAGCCAAACTGGAAAAAGGATAAACAGTTTGTCAAACCTGTCCTAAGAATTTGTCTGCATCATTGGATATCAGTGAACTGGAACTTGAAATACCAATATAAAACTAGTTTTGTTACCAGTATCAGATGATTGAAATCATTATTGATACATAATATTTTAAACTGGTATGCTAGTGTGGTATAGTTTCCAAAGCTGCAGAAGCAAATAATTGTCCTTTTAGCTGTATTACTTAAGGGACTCCGTGGCAAGTTTAAAATCTAAATCAGGCACACTCTTTTTTTCCTTCACTGAGTGTCTTTGTAAAGAAGACAAACATAGCTTCTGATTATGAATAATTTTCGAAGAGTCTCCTTCTGCCCACCGTACAACTATTTCAAGGAAGCGTCACATCAGAATACTGTACATTGAAGCAATTCAGTGAAAGGAAATCTTGAGGTTATTTCTTTATTGGTTGGGCCCAGAGGGAGGGGTCCCTCTGGTAGAAATGTGCCCACCAGGTTTCCACGCATTCCATCAGCCAAGGTCACAGGGGAGGGGCGGGGGAGTAGCGGTTATTATTAGAGAAGGCCTTAGGCCGAGGGAGACCACTGTACCTCAGACAGCCGGTTGTGAGTCCCTCCTTGTGAAGTGGGGCCATGGGGTTCAGATGGGCTTGCTGATCACGTACCTGGCTCCCTGCCACGTGGCGGCAGCCCTGCCCGAGCTACTCAACGTTATTGCCGCGGTGGCGGTTGATACTCCCAGACTTATGGTCATGGGGGATTTCAACCTGCCATCCGTGGGTGAGGCGTCTGAGGTGGCTCGGGAGTTCATGGCTTCCATGACGGCCATGGACCTGACCCAACTAATTCATGGCCCTACGCACACTGGGGGAAACACACTGGACCTGGTTTTTGTCTCTGGACAGTGGTTGAGTGATCTCGAGATAGGGGATTTAGTCATCGAGCCCTTGTCATGGTCAGATCACTCGCTCCTTCGCTTTGACCTTCGAACCGCAGCACCCCGCCGCAGGGAGGCGGAACCGGTAAGATGGTACCACCCCAGGCGCCTGATGGAACCTGATAGGTTCCAGATGGAACTTGGGCCAATCCCGGAGGTTCTGGCTCACGCCTCATCTGGGGACCTAGTTGCCGCCTGGGATAGGGCGGCGGCTGGAGCCCTGGATCGAGTCGTGCCTTTGCGGCCTCTGACCCGGCGCCGATCTCGCCTGGCTCCTTGGTTCACCGAGGAGCTGAGGGAGATGAAGCGCCGGAAAAGACGCCTAGAGAGCTGTTGGAGGGCTAGTCTTTCTGAATCTGACCGAACACTGGTAAGATCTCATATTAGGAATTACCTAGTGGCGATAAAAGCAGCAAAGTGTTCTCATTTTGCTGCTCTTATTGCGTCATCAGATAATCGCCCGGCCGCCCTGTTTAGGGTGACCCGCTCCCTGCTCCACCAGGAAGCGCGGGAGGACCCCTTGGAGGGAAGAGCCGAGGATTTTGTTCAGTATCTGTATGACAAAATCACTCAGATTCGGGCAGGTCTGGACTCTGACGCGATAGATCCAGAGAGGGTGATGGAGACAGGTTTTGAGACTGTTATCTGGGATGAGTTTGATCCTGTGACCCCAGATGACGTGGACAGGATTCTGGGTAGATTGAACGCGACCACATGTTTGTTGGACCCGTGTCCCTCCTGGTTAGTGCTGGCTTCCCGGGAGGTGACGCGAGGCTGGCTCCAGGGGATTATAAATGCTTCGTTGGGTGAGGGTGTCTTCCCCGCCGCCCTGAAAGAGGCGGTGGTAAGGCCTCTCCTCAAGAAGCCTTCCCTGGACCCGGCAGTATTGGCTAACTATCGTCCAGTCTCCAACCTTTGCTTCGTTGCGAAGGTTGTTGAGAGTGTGGTTGCGCGACAGCTACCCCAGTACCTGGATGAAGCGTCGTATCTAGATCCGTTCCAGTCGGGCTTCAGACCTGGGTACAGCACGGAAACGGCATTGGTCGCGTTGGTTGATGATCTCTGGAGGGCTCGGGACAGGGGTTGTTCCTCTGTCCTGGTCCTGTTAGACCTCTCAGCGGCTTTTGATACCATCGACCATGGTATCATGCTGCACCGGCTGGAAGGGTTGGGGGTGGGAGGCACCGTTTTACGGTGGTTCTCCTCCTTTCTCTCTGACCGGTCGCAGTCTGTGTTGACAGGGGGGCAGAGATCGACCCCGAGGCCCCTTATATGTGGGGTGCCGCAGGGATCGGTTCTCTCGCCCCTCCTGTTCAACATTTATGTAAAGCCGCTGGGCGAGATCATCCGTGGTTTCGGGGTGAAGTACCATCTGTACGCTGACGACACTCAGCTGTACATCTCCACCCCGGATCACCCCAACGATGCCCTTGAAGTGATGTCCCAGTGCCTGGAGGCCGTACGGATCTGGATGGGGAGAAACGGGCTCAGGCTCAACCCATCCAAGACCGAGTGGCTGTGGTTTCCGACGTCCCGATATAGTCAGCTGGTGCCATCGCTGGCTATTGGGGGCGAATCATTGGCCCCCACGGAAAGGGCTCGTAACTTGGGCGTCCTCCTGGATTCACGGCTGTCTTTAGAAGAGCACTTGACGGCCGTGACCGGGAGGATTTTTCATCAGGTTCGCCTGATTCGCCAGTTACGTCCCTTTCTAGATCGGGACTCGTTACGCACAGTCACTCATGCCCCCGTCACCTCTCGTCTGGACTATTGTAATGCTCTCTACATGGGGCTCCCCTTGAGGTGCACCCAGAGGCTCCAACTGGCGCAGAGTGCCGCCGCGCGGGTGGTTATGGGAGCAACATGGAGCTCCCATGTAACACCTCTCCTGCGCGAGCTGCACTGGCTCCCGGTGGTCTTCCGGGTGCGCTTCAAGGTTTTGGTTACCACCTTTAAAGCACTCCATGGCTTAGGACCTGGTTATCTACGGGACCGCCTACTACCACCAACAGCCTCCCACCGACCAGTACGCTCCCACAGAGAAGGGCTCCTCCAGGTGCCGTCGGCCAAACAATGTCGGCTGTCGGCCCCTAGGGGGAGAGCCTTCTCTGTGGGGGCACCGACGATCTGGAATGAGCTCCCCCCAGAGATACGGAGGATCCCGGATCTGCGCACCTTCCGCCGCGAGTTGAAGACGCTTTTATTTCATCAAGCGGGCCTCGCCTAAATTTTCTCCCTTTTAAATGAAAATTTTTAATTTTTAATTGTATTTTAAAATTATGGGTATTTTAAATTATGGATATAAATTCAGCCAAATTTATTTAATTTATTTTATTTGATTTTAAATTTTGTATATTTATGTGTTTTATTTCCTGGCTGTACACCGCCCTGAGTCCTTCGGGAGTAGGGCGGTATAGAAATTCAATAAATAAATAAATAAATAAATAAATAAATAAATATATGGGCCTAAAATGCTTGCTGCTTCCACCCAAATTCGTTGGGAATATTATATCAGAGTATCAATCCAAAGAAAGAATAATTTTTTTTTCTCCTATGGAGTTTGCTGTCCAGCGTTCCAGGAGTAGCTGCTTTAGCTGAGGCTGGGATGGTCAACTTTCCTGGATTGTGCAGTTTACTCTTCCAAGTAACTAGAAAGCTACAAACAGGTGGTGATTTTTTGGGAAAATACAGGTTTTTCAATACTGCAAATACTTTTCAGAATCAAATTCAGTTGCAAAATTGTCAAATATCACTGGTGTGATTTGGGTCCTGAGAGAGTGCTGTTTAAAGGTGGAAATGCCACTCCCATTCCAAACCTTATTTTAAGCTGGGATGGCATTATCAAACATGGGCTACAATTTGGTAGTATGGTGTTTTTATGCTGGGGACCTTATGCAGCCCATGAACTATGTACTATCTGCCCCTGAGGTAACTGGTTGGCTTCTCCAAAAAATGGTCAACTGTTCATTTGCTTCAAAGGGTTTATATCATGCCGACACTTGACACATTAAGCTGCATTACAAGTTTTCATTGTAAGGCTTGGTTTCCAATCAGGGTAGTTTCTCCAGTCAGTTCCCTTTTAAAATAAAAAGGATGTCTGAAACCTGCTGGCTCTTTGATGGCTTAAGTCCAATTCTTGTTCAGCTGTCTCCTGCTTGTAATCCTTTAAATTCCTGGCTTTTGTTTCACTTGTTTTGGGTTTTTGTTTTGTTTATTTTGAGTTTTTGTTTTGTATCCTACATATGAATTAGAAGTACTTTCTCAGTGGTTGGTTTACCATTGACATCCATTCATCCAGCTAATGAGATTCTACAAAATATTATTATGCAGCAACAGTATTTCTGTAAATCTTTGCTATGTCACGGTTACATGACTCATTGCATTGCAGCGTTTAGATTTTCAGTACCTCTGCTACTTAAAGTTCAGAACTGTTTTATTAAAAAAAAAAAAAATACCGTATTTTCCGGCGTATAAGACGACTGGGCATATAAGACGACCCCCGACTTTTCCTGTTAAAATATAGGGTTTGGGCTATACTCGCCGTATAAGACTACCCCTCTTCCAACGCACACCAAATAAAAATTAAAAAACATCAACTGGCTCACCCACAATGTAAAAGCAGCTGTGCTAGACCCAAAATGGCCCCTGCAACAAGCAGGAACCTCACACAGCCACAAAAAGCCCAAAAAAACAACTTTCACACTTTACACACACAAAATTCCACGTACAGCTTTGTGAGATTTTGTGTGTTTGTGTAGTTAGAGTGAAACACTACAGAAACACACTAAATCTCAGAAAGCTGCACAAATATTATTTTATTTTATTTTTATTTTTATATGAAAGCTAAATTTAAAACTTCCTAAACTCTAAATGGCTAGGTCTAAAAAAGAACAACTAAAAAAACCCCCAATTAACTATTTTTTTTAATGCTCCCAAAGGGGAAAAAAACTTACCCAATAGAACAGGGGTCTCCAACCTTGGCAACTTTAAGACTTGTAGACTTAAACTCCCAGAATTCCTCAGCCAGCTTTGTTTTGCTGGCTGAGGAATTCTGGGAGTTGAAGTCCACAACTCCCTCTCTGCTTGATTGCAGGCAGGGAGTGGCTTGCTGATGGAATGGATTCAGGCAAGCGAAGCAAGGCAAGCGTTGCGACTAGCAGCTAAGGTAAGCAAGCTGGAGGGGGAAAACTTTTTTCCTTTTACGTGGATCTGGTGATTCAAGCTGAGTTGCCTGATTAGCAGGCAACTCAGCTGGGATCGTCAGAGCTTGGATCGCTAGAGCCATGTAAAAGGAAAAACCTTTTTTCCTTTTACATGGCTCTGGCGATCCCAGCTGAGTTGCCTGATTAGCAGGCAACTCAGCTGGGATCGTCAGAGCTTGGATCGCTAGAGCCATGTAAAAGGAAAAAACTTTTTTCCTTTTACATGGCTCTGGCGATCCCAGCTGAGTTGCCTGATTAGCAGGCAACTCAGCTGGGATCGTCAGAGCTGGGATGGCCAGAGCCATTTAAGGCTCGCCAGAGCCTTTCGGGCTGGTCTGCCTGGTTACAGGAAAACGACACCCGGCGTATAAGACGACCCCCGACTTTTGAGAAGATTTTCATGTGTTAAAAAGTCGTCTTATACGCCGGAAAATACGGTAAGTATGTGGGTATTTGTGACCACTAGTTGGCAGCAAGATTAGACGTTTTAGAGCTTTTGCTGCCATCTGGTGGTTGTGCTGATTTTGACATCTGTGCTGTGGCAGTTCAAATGTGTGTATACTAGGACAGTGAGAGAAAGCTTGTTGACTACTGAGACTCAGAATTCTGCTTCATGAAACAAAATATAGCACTTCATTAACAATTGGAAATCCTTTTTCTCAGTTTTTGTGCTCTCTTCAGTAATGGTACATAAGTACTTGCTATCTTATTTTGTTACATTTCTTGTCATTTAAACTTGGTTCCACACATGATTGTTCTGCCTAAAATATGTGTATCCCTTTGGAAGAAGACATGAACATTACAAATGTATTGACTACATACTGTATTCATCCTGCCAGGGATAAGGATTTCATAGTCGTGCTACAATAAGTAAATTTTGAGAGTTGAGAGCAGTGTACCAGCAACCCATATCAGAAATGGAAATACTGTAGGCATAATCCACATCAAGGGAGAAACTAATTTATTTCAATACACTTCTGTAGAGCTCAGTTCTCTGATATTTTATGAAGACTATGCTCTTTCAGCTTTGAAGGCCACAAGTAAAGAATTAGGCTACTTGTATTTTCCTTCACCTCAGTCACCTCACTGTTGCTGATTCTCTTTGCTTGATGGGTTTGGAGAAGGTTAATGCAAGCTCTGCACGTAAGGCAAATGTTTTCCTTCAGCCTAATTACTGCGTTTATTCACCTGCAGGGCTATACTCATGATTTAGGATGGACAGGAAGGATGAAAGGAAGAAAATATATCTTTGTTGCCACTTAGTAGAAATCTGGATGTTAGCAGCGCTAGTAAAAATCCCCAGGTATTTTCTTTGCCTGAAAAAAAACAAAACACAACCATCTGTGCACTTGCTTATATTTGATTTGAAAGTATACAATATGCAATAACCCAATAGTAGTTTCTTCATCAAATGGATGGTAGAAAATCATTTCTGATTGGACATTTCTGCTGAATGACAAAGCTCTATGAAAAGTAGTTGCTTACACAAGGGATCTTTCATTTACTATGACAATAAAAAGTGTAATTTTATGTTTTATGAATTTATAGGTAACGGTAAAGGTTCCCCTCGCATATACGTGCTAGTCGTTCCCGACTCTAGTGGGCGGTTAGAATCTCCGTTTCTAAGCCAAAGAGCGCTGTCTGATGACAATTCCGCGGCCATGTGGCTGGCATGTGGCCGGCATGTGGCCAGCATGACTAAACACCGAAGGGGCATGGAACACTGTTACCTTCCTACCATGGTGGTCCCTATTTTTCAACTTGCATTTTTATGTGCTTTCGAACTGCTAGGTTGGCAGAAGCTGGGGCAAATAACGGGAGCTCACTCTGTTACACGGCACTAGGGATTCGAACCACCGAACTGCCAACCTTTCTGATTGACAAGGTCAGCATCTTAGCCACTGAGCCACCACATGAATTTATAAACACCATTTAACACTATATGCATAAGAAAGATTGATTGCAAGCTCAGATCTGTTACAGTCCTATTATATTGGGAATGAGCAATTCTGGGTCCCAGAAAACCTCCAGATTATGCGGTTGAAATGTGGCAGCAAACCTACCATTTGCTCGTATTTTCTGAATAATCTTGGTTTGTCATAGACTGTCAACATATGACAATATGGCATAAGAGGGAGATAAAACTGAGGTAAAGCAGCACATTCTGGATATTGTGGCATGACCATGAATGATTGATTGTAAGTACCCAGAACTCAAGTTGAAAGTCAAATCTCCTTCAAAATAAGCATATCTCTTGATTCACACCAAATCCCATAAGAATTTTTAGAAAATAAAAACAGTAAGTACATATAGCCCAGTGCTTTCTTTGAACTGTACCCACCTGCCCAGTAAAAAAAAAAAAAAAAAGATAAAAGTGATTGAGGGTAAGGTGATTCTGGTGGCTTTGAGAAGGTGGCAGATTAGTAACTTTAGCTATTTACTTTATGATTTATGGGCATGTAATGGTTGGCCATTGTGGCTATTTAGTAACAGCACCCAAAGCATCTGTCAGAATTGTGGCTGGAGAGCCCCTCAGTGTCATGTACACTTCAGTTAGCAGGATAGTCTCTAATCCTTGGTTATTATGAGTTTTTAAAACAAATTGTGTGATCTTAATGATTAGTATCCAATTTACATATTGCCATTTTAATTCATTAAAAGTTAGAAGAGAGAGCTGGTTCTTTCCTAGGCTCCAGTGAAAAAAGGATTCTTGAGTCTGATTTAAAACAAAATAAAATGAACAAAAAGGCAAATCTAATTGCTGCATGGGCAAAACATAATTTTGTGGCAGCTTCTGGCATCTATTGAAAAAGAACAAGGGGGGTATTATCTCCATGTTTCCTCTCATCCTCTGTGAAAGCCACAGTCAGTCTAAAAGACCAGAAAAAAATGATATCTCTCTCTTTTTTTTATTATTCCTGCTGCCTAGATTTCTTAGGCCTTCAGGGCTTTCTTCAAGCTATTTTGTGCAGAAATAGTTGCTTTCCTTTTATAGCTGTGCTGAGTGCTGGTCCCAAGGGGGCCCCTATCACTGAGTAAAATTGGAGCAGAGCATCCTATTCTCTATAGAATCCCAGACTTCTCTCAAGTTTGGATTTAAGGTAGCTTTTTGAGACTGAGAGCCCTGTAACAGATTTGAGTCTTAATCCATTGTATTACAGATAAAAATATTTTATCACAAATTATCCAGGAAAGTCTGTTCCTTTGCTCTTCTCTTTCATTTTATAGAGATGTACAGTTACTCAGATTGGGAGCAGCAAAGGTGCTTTGAATCTAGCATGGCCATGCTCCCGATACCAATCACCAGTTCCTTAACAGAATCACATCTTTTCCTGGGCTTGAATCAGTGGTGGGTTGCCCCGGTTCGCACCGGTTCTATAGAACCGGTAGTAAAACCGGCAGCAGGCCCCGCCCAGTGACCCCGACGTCATGAAAATGCTTCTGCGTATGCGTGAACAAAGCGTGCGCGCTTGGCCCATTTACAAACCGATAGTAAAGGTAAGTAGAACCCACCCCTGGCTTGAATGGTAGGTGCACTAGGCCTGGGAATGGCTGCATTTCAATAAAGGTGGTCACACGCAGAGATATCTTGTAACCAACTCTTTAACACTTTCTTAAACATATTTTCCTGACACCACAGATGAAGGTCCAAGAAAATGTATGTCTTTTTTTGAGTAGTTCCCAACAGATACCGCCACTGTGCTCATCCCTGATCCAAAACTCCTGTTATGCTTCAGATCCTAACAACTACACTATATAAAAAGTCATACTCTGTGATTATTTACATATTTGTTAACCATTATGATTGGTATAGCTTTCTAGTGAAGCCAATCTATGTTTTTGCAGTGAGTTAGAAGAGAAGCAGCTGGCTTCTTTCGTGGAATATACTCAAACAGATACTAGATGTACCTGTGTTAGAAATGCAAAGCGCAATGATAGCAAATGTTAAGCACTGTTTTTGCAGGCTGAATCTGACTTGCTAAATCAGCCAAAGAAATGAACTCAGCAAAGAATTAACAGTAATAGAACCAGTTAAGCAACACAACCCATGAACAATATAATTGCATAAATACATTTCTTTAGTTTTTGGGTTGAGGTTTCTACCTGATGTTTATGCACAGTGTACATTCTGCATTTGGTAATCTATGTAAAAGGAGAGGAGGGGAGGAGGGGAGGGGAGGGGGGAGGAGAGGAGAGGAGAGGAGAGGAGAGGAGACACAAAATACATGGGGGGAGAGAAACAACATCTCTATCCAGAAATTCTAGGGTAAGGGATAGGGCTCCTGATCTGAATCCTGATACCAACAATTTTTAAAGCACTGCTGAATTTTCATAGTAGGCAGGCAGCATTGTTTTTCTTAGGTCTGAAATTGAGTTTCTGAGACTTGGAACATGTGCTTAACTGATGCTCCCTCATCCTTCCAAATGATTCCAGCCAATGGTAATAGAGATGGAACATGTAATGCATGCTTTATTTGGTAATGTGTCCTTTTCAACTCTCTATGGCTGTCTGGTGGATTTTTTTTTAAAAGCCAGCTGTGGGACATTGGGAATCTCAGAATAATGTAAGAAGAAACCAGCTGGGAATATTTAAAACATTTTTTTCTGAGTTTAGAAAGTTTCAAGCTCAGATTGTTTCGCAGCCCTACCCAGACAAAGAATTTAAGCCATATCAGATATTATAGCCTATCTTGTTTTTAATTGTCATCAAAATTATACCAAGCAGAGACCAGCATTTGAGAGACCAGCTACAAACTCTTAAAACTTTTTTTAATTAAAATATTCTATTTACTCTCTTAAAATGCTAAGAAAATACCATAACATAAAATCTGATATTTCATACAACTGAACTGAAACTGTCTTACCAGGAGGTGAAACATGGTTGGTACAATTGAAAGAAACATAGTTGGTACAATTCTTTACAATCAATATATCCTTTTTCCAAGGACATAGAATAGTATAATTATTCAGAGTTGCTTACTCACCTGATGTGTGAAGTGACCTGTATAAAGCAAAAACAACAGAATTTGTTTCAATGGATGAGAAATATACATCTGAGAGCATACTGTGTGTATAATTTATTAAGCCAGAATGTTCAAATACCACTGTATATCCTAGAAAATATAGTCAGTCTATAGAAACTATAGAAGATTATACTTAAAAAAAATCTTCAGAAGGTTACTGAATCTGTGTTTGATTCACCATCTAATATCTGTATTAAACATGTTATTAGTGTAGACAGAATCCAGGTTCAAGTGTATGCAAAGGATTTATAATTAGCAAAGCTGGAATAAATACTGGAAAGAGGAAAGCACACGCAATTTCACAAGCTGTACTAGTGTCCATGGTGCAACATAATAAGAAATACCAGTAAAATTAGTATGTAGAATAGTAGGTTTAGGTTTAGGTTTATTTGGATTTATATACCGCCCTTCTCCCGAAGGACTCAGGGCGGTGAACAGCCAAAGATAAAACACATACAATATAAAATTTAAAAACAATTTAAAACATATTAAACAAATTTGTCCCATACTAATTAAAACACCCCTTTTTATTAAAAGCAAATTAAAATTAAGCAATTAAAAAGAGTTAGGCCAGCCCAGCTTGTTGGAATAAAAAAGTCTTAGGGCACGGCGGAAAGTGCGGAAATCCAGGATCCTCCGTATCTCTGGGGGAAGATCGTTCCAAAGGGCAGGTGCCCCCACAGAGAAGGCTCTCCCCCTGGGGGCCGCCAGTCAACACTGTTTGACCAACGGCACCCTGAGGAGCCCCTCTCTGTGGGAGCGTACTGGCCGGTGAGAGGCTACTGGTGGCAGAAGGCGGTCTCGTAGGTACCCCGGTCCTAAGCCATGGAGCGCTCTAACGGTGGTAGGTGGTCCCAGAAGACCACCAGGAGCCAGTGCAGCTCGTGCAGGAGAGGTGTTACATGGGAGCACCATGTCGCTCCCATAACCACCTGCACGGCCGCATTCTGGACCTGTTGGAGCCTCCGGGTGCTCCTCAAGGGGAGCCCCATGTAGACAGCATTACAGTAGTCCAGGCGGGAGGTGACGAGGGCATGAGTGACCGTGCATAAGGAGTCCCGATCCAGAAAGGGACGCAACTGGCGAATCAGGTGAACCTGATAGAAAGTCCTCCTGGCCACAGTCGTCAGATGTTCTTCTAAAGACAGCCGTGTATCCAGGAGAACACCCAAGTTGCGAGCCCTCTCCGTGGGGGCCAACGACTCGCCCCCAATAGTCAGTGATGGCACCAACTGGCTATATCGGGATGCCGGAAACCACAGCCACTCGGTCTTGGACGGGTTGAGCCTGAGTCTGTTTCTCCCCATCCAGATCCGCATGGCCTCCAGGCACCGGGACATCACTTCAAGGGCATCATTGGGGTGGCACGGGGTGGAGATGTACAGCTGAGTGTCATCAGCGTACTGGTGGTTCTTCACCCCGAAACCACGGATGATCTCACCCAGCGGCTTCACATAAATGTTGAACAGAAGGGGTGAGAAGACCGACCCTTGTGGCACCCCACACACAAGGCGCCTCGGGGTCGACCTCTGCCCCCCTGCCAACACAGACTGCAGCCGGTCAGAGAGAAAGGAGGAGAACCACCCCCAACACAGTGCCCCCCACCCCCAACTCTTCCAACCGGCGCAGCATGATACCACTGAGAGGTCTAATAGGACCAGGACAGAGGAATAGCCCCTGTCCCGAGCCCTCCAGAGATCATCAACCAATGCGACCAATGCCATTTCCGTGCTGTACCCAGGTCTGAAGCCCGACTGGAACGGATCTAGATAAACCGTTTCATCCAGGTACTGGGGAAGCTGTCGCGCCACCACACTCTCAACAACCTTCGCCACAAAGCGAAGGTTGGAGACTGGACGATAATTTACTAACACTGCAGGGTCCAGGGAAGACTTCTTAAGGAGAGGCCTCACCACCGCCTCTTTCAAGGCAGCGGGAAAGTCACCCTCACTCAGTGAAGCACAGTGAAGTACATATTAATATCTAACAAATGCATCACAGATAGAATTCTGGTTCTATTTTGTTTTGTTTTTGTATGCTAGTATATGATTGAATGTATTTCAAGAGAATAAATTATAGCTGGGAATCAGCTGCTTCACCTTTAGATATAAAGTGGATATATAGATTATAACGTACAATTATTTTTAATTCCTTCTAATGCTGTATGCAGTGAGTCCATTAGCTTGCATATTTCATTGGAGCAGGGTATCTTTTGCTATTCCCTATGCTACAATAACAAATGCTAGCTTGAATTATCTATACAGCCCATTGTCTTTTCCTGACAGCTGGCTCATGACACAAGCTTGGTTGAGAGTTCTAAGCATCTGCACGTCTAAAATTACTTATCTCATTTCTGTGTCATCTGGATTATATGCATACGCACAGCATAATTATATGCCCTCTTTTCTTGAGAAAAACTTCGTCATCTTCAACAACATAAGCAAGATAAGTTGACTGACATGAAGGGAGCAAAATAATCCTGCTTGATGGGTCAAAAGGAAAGCTGTACACTTTTGTCAAAAGCTTTTTGAAAGCTTTTGGAGGTCTGTTGGCTGACTTTAAATGGTGCAGGATCAGATGTCTTTTGGGCATAGGTTTTTCTACCGTTGTAAAAATGGTTAACACTTCCTATCTCGCGGTGTTGAGCACTGGACATCGTAATACATTGAGCTGAAGTTTTCTTGCTTGTTTTAGTTAATAACATTTACCTTATTCTTACCTTATTCCTAACATCCTCTACTGGGTATCCTTTTTCCATTCACTCCAGACACAGGGCTAGAAGGAATTCTAATGTAGATTTTCATAGGAAATGATAGCTCTTTTCTCAATTCCTGCCCAGCCTTTCTCCAGAGAGGATATGAGCCAGCTGGCTTCACAAACCATTCATGAAATGCAGACTCCCTCTTCATATTTACTTCTTTCTTTGTTTCCTTCCCCCTCCCCCCTTAGTTTTCAGTTTAGTAATTCAGATGCATGGCCAGCAGAGTCACTGATCGCAATGGCTGGGACTGAGCTAAGGGTCTGCTCCCAGAAAGCATGACAGTATACTTTGTTGTTTGACTACCAACCAGTGATCCGCTGCTGAGGGAGTGATAGGGTTGCACTGCAGATGAGCCAAAAGAAAGGGAATTTCACTAATACTCAGCCCACAATCCTTACTCTCCTTATGCACGGGCCATCTGCAACCAAACATCCCTTCTCAGTCCTCAAACTGGAGAATAAATAAGCACCATGTGGTCCACCTACACATTAAGAGATTCTTAAGTTGACTTCCTTATTATGACCAACCAATACCTGTTAGTTTTCATCATGGCCCTTTAGGTAATTTTAAACATCTAACCTGAGCCTGATTCAGCCCTTGTACAAGTTATGCTTAATGGAAGGTAGCTATAATGTAGGAGATGACTAGGCTGAGCCTGAGAGAGAGAGAGGTCAAGTGTGTCACCAGTCTTGAATCCCTTTGCATCCACAAGAGATCTAAATCCAGCACATCTTGAATTCCATTGATTCTTATCTATCGGCAATTTGCTTTGACCAATAGCAGTTCAGATTCTTGTAGAGAGTGTTAGCATGCCATACATGTGTATTAATTTGAACTGCCTTGACTTGTGATTTCCTGAGCTTGATATATATATAACCTTTGTTGGGCATATGTCAAAAATAGATGAGCTTTCTGCAAAAAAGAAGTTCTACATCATCCAGAGAGTGCTGTCACCTTGTGCTTGGATACAGCCTTCATAATCAAGATAAATTCAATCTTTCACAAGGATTAGGAAGTGATTCATTCTACTTTCTGCCTCCACCTCAAAACAAAACTAGAGAAGAACTGGTATAAACCAGGTAGCAGCCAAGACATCAAAATATACCTGAGTAAGGAAAGTGGATTTCAGAACCTCAGACAGCCCCTCCAGATTTTCTTTCAACCATGTCATCAGGCTGTTAGGTTTTATTGAATGTGATCATCCCATGAATGAAGTTTTCAAATTAGGCTACAAGACTCAGAATAAACTCTCCTCATTGAGAATTCTGACCCTCTTCTCTAGGAATGCAACTATCTTCATCACCTTTTTGACATTTACAGAGGCATTTCTAGTGTTGCACCGTCTGAAGGTTCTCTCTAAAGACGGCTATAGCACGTTGCATTATTGTATAGAATGTCTTCCCTCAGATGGTGGAATACTACATGGGATTTAACCATGAAAGTTCTCTTTTCACAAAGGGGATGGTGTATCCAATCCACAAAGATTTTTTTTTTTTAATTTGATTTATATGCTGCCCTTCTCCGGAGACTCAGGGCGGCTTACAATGCGCTAAGCAATAGCCTTCATCCTTTTGTATATTTTATACAAAGTCAGCTTATTGCCCCCACAAACTGGGTCCTCAATTTACCTACCTTAGAAAGGATGGAAGGCTGAGTCAACCTTGAGCCTGGCGAGATTCGAACCTGCAGTAATTGCAGGCAGCTGGTCTTAATAACAGGGTGCTTTAGACCACTGTACTACCAAGGCTCTTTGGTACTGTAGTACAAAGAGCCCTGTACTACTATTACTGTAGTACAAAATAGGGAGAAATACATATTGGGGGGGGCATCAATATGTGTAACCAGTGTACAGTACCGTGTTTCCCTGAAAATATGACATGTCTGGATAATAAGCCCAATCGGGCTTTTCAGCGCATGCAATAATATAAGCCACCCCCCGCAAAATAAGCCCCCCACCAACTATTTACACGCACATGCAGCTGTTCCCACCATTTCCTCTGGTTGCTTGCCGCGCAACCAAAATGAGTTGTTGAGGCGAGGTTGGAGAGGGGGAAGGGGGGGAGATGCCCTCCCCTCCCTGTTCTTCACACTGGCCGAGTGGCCCAACATGTCCCACCCCACCCCAATGGCAACAGCAGCCTGGCTGCTTCCCTTCCCCGCCATCTCTTTATTGAGAGGGGTGGCAGGTGGGGCAGGGAAGAATTGAGACACGTGGAGTGAGACATGGCTCCCCTTGCTGTCTCTTCTCCCCCCCCCTTTGCTGAGCATGGACTGAATTCTTCTAAGCCCATCGCTTAGCCACCCTTTAGGAATGCAATTTGGAGGGTGGCAGTTAGGGCAGGTGAGAAGCAGGACACGCTCCTTACCTTTCCAGCTCCATCGCGTTCCTTGCCGTTGTGTCCAGGGAAACACGCTGTAAAAGAAAACCTTCTCGTGAGTTCAATCAAACTTCTCGAACTTGCGAAAAGGTTTTCTTTTACAGTGTGTTTTCCTGGACACAATGGCGAGGAACGTGATGGAGCTGGAAAGGTAAGACGCGCGTCCCGCTTCTAACCCGCCCTACCTGCCACCCCCAAATTGCATCCCTAAAGGGGGTGGGTGGCTAAGCGAGGGGCAGGAGCCCTGTCATGCCCAGCGAGGGGGAAAGAAGAGATGGCAAGGGGAGCCACATCTCGCTCCACGCGTCTCAATTCTTCCCTGCCCCACCTACCATCCCTCTTGATAAAGAGACGGCGGGGAAGGGAAGCAGCTGTTGCCATTGGGATGGGGTGGGACATGTTGGGCTGCTTGGCTGGTGCGAAGAACAGGGAAGAGAGGTGACGGCAGTGACGGGACATCCAGTCCCATGTTCGCCACCTCCTGCACCCCCAAAATAATAAGTCCCCCCGATAATAAGGCCAAGCCCTTATTTGGGGGGGGGTGTCAAAAGAAAATGAGACCCTGTCTTATTTTCGGGGAAATACGGTATATAGTTTAACCATGTCCCCTTTATTCCTAATTTTCTCAAGTGTTCTTTTGTGGGCTTTCTTTCTGGTTTGTCATTGTGAAACTGCAAAAAGAAACTATCTCCTCCCACAGGAAGCTGCATCAGAACTCTTTCTAGGCTAACATTGTCTTGGGAGTGATAAGGAGATTCTGTAAAATTTCCTGTATCCTATGAGAGCTTTCATGGTAAGTCCAATGTATCATTCCAGGCTGTATTTCCTATTATGAAAACTCATTAATATATATTTGGAAGTATCCTTGTATAGCTTCATGTTCTATTTTTACTCCAAAGAATTCAGTCTCGGATCTTTAAGATAAATCTTGTAGGAAATGTGTGGTGGACATGGAACAGTTTGTTTATTTGACTTCCAGTAGATATATTTGCACCTCACTGTTGACATACATGACTTTTGAACTTTTCCCATACTTGCGCAGTTTTGCCTCCTGTGTCCAGAATGGAGGAAAAAGTTCAAAAAGTAAATGGAGCTTTGTCCTCTTCCATATAGAATCATGCTGGCCTTAGCTTTGCTGTCCTAACATTAGCTAAAGAGCGTTCCTCCCTCTTGCCTTGACCTTTGCATTGCAGTGTCTGCTACGCTGTGTTAAGGTCAGCTCTGATTCTGAAGGAAGTGTGGTGAGTCAGCAGCAAACTTCATTTCCTGCATTGCATCAGAAGGTTCCAGAGCAAGCACAGAGGATGTTCAGAGCGTGACTTGGCCTGAGTCCCACTCAGGGCTGAGAGAGAGCCAGCAAGACACACATGTCCCGAACTTCAAGAAATTCAGTCTAAGCCTGCAAGTGCCATTTCAATGAGATTCATCTTCACAGCCACACTATCAGATTCCTTTTGTTTTCCCATCCTCACAGGACAGTGACCTTCCAGAAGACATTGGCCATATGATCTATACTTTTGTGTAACTTGCTCTGTAATATGTGCTTTATTCCTTCTGGCTGCTTGCTTCCTCAGTACAAACAGTATTGCATTTTTATGCAAAATGATTTATTAGTTTTGTGAATCGTAGCCGCTGGGACTGATGTAAATTCACAAACTACATTTTGAATTTATGGAATTTTTTCTAATCCCAGACTGATAAAATGGAGAAACATAACAAAAGAGTTGCAGATTAAGTCACACTAAATATATTACTTAATGTAAAAAAAAAATGTAAAAACGGGCCATGTGAAGGAAAAATTTTGAAAAGTCAATACATTTCTGTGCTTAAGTAATGAACCCTCAATGATGGCATCTCTGAGAGATAAGTTACTCCTGCATAATTGCACTTGTTTTATCTGATCAACGTTAGAAGGATGGACCTTTCATGGTTGATTTGTTTTGTTTCTGATATACCAATTAAGAATTGATAGATTTTTTTGATATATTGATTTTTTTACTGATCATTGGGTTGGAAATGATATAATGACCGTAATTATTATTTATTATTTTAATTAGCTTTGTAGCTAGTAGAAAAAGTACTACAATCCTTGTTCTCTTTACTTGCATTCTAGTCCATATGGAAGCAAACCAAATCATTATATAAAGATAATATAATTTCAAAAGGTGAGAAAATAGCTATTATCTGTTAGTTTGCTCTTCACAGCAGCCTTTAGTACACATTGAAATTACTTTGCATCCAAAATAGCCTTAATTTGTTTAGATCAGTCTGCTCTTTTGCATTCCATTCTGTGATTTACCATTTGCAAACTCTCTGCCTCCATGCTTTTTTCTGTCTGCTGTTTTTCTTAGTTTGAAGAAAAATGCTGAGGAATGTAAAAACTTTCTCACTATCTTGTCACCTATGTGTGAATTGGGCAACTATATGAATTTGTTTGTTTTAAAAAAACAAGTAGAGGTGCAATTTTAATTGGTCCATATAAAGAAGTGATCCTAGCTGTAATTTTGGAATCTACCTCCCCTTTGAAAATTCAATCTCAAATAATAGGAAGGAGAAGTGAATGAATTGAGAGAAAGGGGAAGACTGGCAATACTGTGGTTAGACGGGGTTGAAAAAGAGATATAAAGAGCGAGACAGGGGTGGGTTCTACTTATCTTTACTACTGGTTCGCATGCACAGATCACCCATAATGATGTCGTGGCAAGTGGGCGGAGCCTCCCGCTGGTTTTACTACCGGTTCTATAGAACCGGACTGAACCGGGAGCAACCCACCACTGGAGCGAGATGAGAAATTTAAAGAACAAATGACAGTATATGAAATTGGGTATGGATGTGATGGAAGGAAGGCAGTTTGCAAAATTGGAAAGATATGAAGTGGATGCAGGGAATGGCCATAAAGTAGATTTATTTATATTTATTATATTATTTATTAATATTTGTTTTGCTTTTCTCTTCTATCTTACATTTATTTTGCTTATTTTAGTCTCTCCCCCACCCCTCCGCTTCATGTTGTAACAGTCCTTAACTGCAAAGAAAATAACAGGATAGATATGTATCTATGTGAAATTAACTCATAAAGAAAATGAATATAAGAAGTTAGGAGGAGGATATGCGAGCCTCGTTTTCATTCCTCCAGTTGGCCTCTGTTTTGGTGTTACTAGCAAATGCAGGAACTGTATTAGGAAGTGGTTTATTTGCACACAAGCTGGAAGGGCTGTTTGAATCAACATGCAGGAAGTGAGGGTGCAGTCAGCACACAGTAGCAAGCAAACCAGTGGCCTGCTGTTTTTATCTCCTGGCTCTCGGATGTCCTTTTCGGAACCAGACACAAGCTCTGAGCATGACCTGGAGGTACTAGCTTTTGAAAGGGAGCTTGAGGTGGTTGGGAAATCACTTGCACATTCCTCTCCTTTTTTTCTTGCATTGTTTAATAACCAGAGAGGGAGGCTGTTGTGCCAACCTTATAATAGTATGAATACGGAAGTTAAATCGGAGGAGGAATTTCAGATTAAGTGAGGAATTAAGCAGGAGAAACATTGTAGGATGAATATAGAGACATGGGTGTGTATCCTGTATCATAAAGTGTGTTTCTGGTTTGAGATCCGTGGTGATTTACCCACAAATGACCTGGAAGTTTGCATTCTTAATCTGCTCTGCATTGGGTGCGCATAGCAGGTTGGTGACTGATCTAAAATATCTCAGAATATTACAGAAAATAAAAACTTAAACAAGCATTTTATATGGATGGAAAGCCTCATGCAAGACTGGGTGAGGGGCTGCATATCCACAGATTTAATCAGGACAAATCCCTCACCATGTGAGGACAGTGTACACACACACACACACACACACACACACACACACACACACACACACACACTTTCTTATAATCACTTTGTGTAAATTGTTCAGGAGTGGTGGTAAGAGTGGTGTGTTTGGAGATCTCGGTGGATTATAGGATAATATTGAGGGTCATGTGTGGAGTTTAAGAAGCAGTTAATGAGTTTGTTGAGAGGAGCACAAATACTGTGTATTAAGAAAGAGAAAGGCTACAATATTTTACTGCAGAATATATTTGATATCTTAAAGTCTCTATATATTGGCTAGAATTATTTTTTAAAACATTAGTTTTATCAGAGAGCAAATCTACGCAGGTTTTTGTTCATTTAGAGAGATCTGTCTGCATCGTGCCTTGCTCCAAACCTTTTAATTCACCGGCTCTCTTTCCCCCTTTCCATTCACTTCAGTGCAATATTTTAGCTATTCCCAATACTATCTTCTCTGATTCTTTAGGTTTACCCGATTTTGGAAAATGAAAATTAATACATAGGAAGAAAAAGCCTCTCCCCTCCCAATGTTTGGAGCATTGTTCCTTGTTTCATGAGAAACATGAGAAGATAGCAGCTGCCTGTTGTGTTTTCTAGCCCACTTCTTAAATTCCCTTCAGGAGGTTTCTCACATGTTGATTATGTTATTGAATGAGCTGCGTGAATGTCATTTGACTACACAACTGATTATTTTGGAGTTGTAGTCTGTAGTTGGAATACTGTAATCGCTTTTTGACTTCCGGGACCAGAAGAATCTACTGGCCTATATTTCCCATTCTAAGTTGGCACTAATTTGCCCATTATTAGTGACTTTTAATTTTTACTCAGTTCCTACCCTTAATTTTGACTTGGAGATCCTTCTGGACTTGTGGCTTATGCCTAAGGAGCGTATGACACAGCAAGGCTAGGGAGATTTTATTTAGAGGCATTTTGTGTGCTGGTTACACCCATTACTGAACCAGGAGATATTACGCAGTAGTCATGCCCTGATCACTTCCTAGCTGCATTAGTGTGATTTCCTCTGTAAGGATTCTTCAGGTCCATCTGGAAATTACAACTGGTCCAAAATGCAGCAACTGGGGGCAGTTTTGGGCAACTATATTTTGCCCATATTACATCGCTGTGTATGAGCTTCTCTGAGTCCCAGTGGTTTTGTTGGGAGAGGTACAATTTAAGGGGGGTGGCTATTACCCTTGAAGCCATGGATAGCATGGGTCCAGGTTACTTGGGAGGCTGTCTCTCCTTGAGTGTATCTGTTCATCACATCTATAAGTAGTCCTCAACTTATAACAGTTTATTTAGTGACCGTTCAAAGTTACAACAGCACTGGAAAAAGTGACTTATGGCCGTTTTTCAGAGTTATAACCTTTGCAGCATCCCCATGATCGTGTGATCAAAATTCAGATGCTTGGCAACTCGTTCATACTTCGTTGCAGTGTCCCGGGGTCAAGCAAAGTCAGTGGGGAAGCCAGATTCACTTAACAGCCAGGTTACTAACTTACCAACTGCAGTGATTCACATTGTTAAATGCTGTCATTTAATGGGACCTAGGATCCCAGAGATTCAGCAGGCATTCAGCTGACTATCACTGAGTGATAGTATATCTTTTGAGTTATGATGAATGTATTTTTATGATGCCTATGATCATGATTTATCACTTATAGCTTTTATGTACACTGAGAGCTTATGCACCAAAGACAAATTCCTTGTGTGTCCAATCACACTTGGCCAATAAAGAATTCTATTCTGTTCTGTTCTGTTCTGTTCTGTTCTATTCTATTCTATTCTATTCTATTCTATTCTATTCTATTCTATTCTATTCTATTCTATTCTATTCTATTCTATTCCTTGCCTTCTAGAAGGGCTTAAAAACCTGACTTTTCCACAGATATTGGGGTAGGATGAGGCTGGAGCCTAACAAGAGGATATATTGATGTGTGGGAGAATGTTGCCTTAAGATGCCATGTGTTTTTATTGCACCTAATTGACGTTTTTCTGTTTTTGTATGTGGTTACTATATGAGTGATTTTATTAGTCTTTTAAATAAATAAAAATAAAAAGTAACTACAGTATATTGACAGAATCTAAAAGAATTTGATTGTTATGAAGCATTGTTTATTTGATAAAGACCAGCACCATACAATAAGTTTTCTTTTTATAATAAAACCTACTAAATACTAAGCACAGTTAGGGAGATGAATGATACGACAAGTTGTGGTTAACTAGAATTGGAAATGAAAGTGTTCAAATTTGTGGCTGCGATGAAGAAAGAGAGGGAGAGGTTTGATAAATAAAAGAAACATGATGTAGCAAAGAGGTACATTGTTACTAAGTGTTAAATAATATCTTCATGTATTAAATAACATATTTCTCAGAGTCAACTACAGGTATACGTGCAAAATACAAACTGCTGTTTATTGCACTTGTTTATTGTTTTGTAGATTGCTCTAAGCTTTTTTAAGAGGAAGAGTGATAGTAATACTTCTTATCTCAGTGAACAGATGGTAGAAACCTTGTGTTATTTGGGGGGGGGGGTGAATCACAAGGTTTCCACCATCTTTAAAAACAAAACAGTATTTTAAACACAGTGACTAATGAAACACTGAAGGTAAAAAAAAAAAACAGCATTGGAACAAA
Organism: Pantherophis guttatus; assembly: GCF_059756535.1. NCBI lineage: Eukaryota > Metazoa > Chordata > Lepidosauria > Squamata > Colubridae > Pantherophis > Pantherophis guttatus. The sequence goes on from NC_142064.1 coordinate 173,194,756, forward strand.
GTGGGAAAAAAGAAGAAAAGAAACTACACAAAAGCAAACGAAATATAAATGTATTTGGAACCTTAAGGAGAAATACAAAAATGTTATCATCCCCATTAAGTACTTATATTCACAAATAGATTTGTAAAGACATAAATGTTGAGATAATTCCTATTCCAGCATAATTAAAATACCACATTGATCAGCTAAGATTTCAATATAGGTTGACTTGTTCTGTGCAACTATTTTTGGTTTTGATACTCTACAGCAGGGATATCAAACTCACGGTGTCATGTGACATATCATGATTTTTTCCCCCCTTCGCTAAACCGGGCTTGGCTGTGGCCAGTGTGTGATGCATCCAGCCCGCGGGCCAAGAGTTTGACAGCCCTGCCTTACTGTGTTTGCAAGTATCACAGAACTACCAGATCTCCAAACTGTCCATTAGGAGTTCTGTAGCTCTAATCTATAAGTCTCAGCAGGGGAATTATTGACTTTGTTTGCCAAGTGAAACAAGATTCTGAATAAGATTGCAGTTCAGGGAGGTTGGCAGCAGTTGTCAACATCACCATGAAAAGATATCCAAGGTAGAGCTGCATGTAGTGTATTCGGGGAAGGAATGTATGTTTGGATGCAAAAAAAAAAAAAAAAAGGCAGAAACCGAGATTTCTGGGTTTTATTTATAGATTGAAAGGGTGATGAGAGGGAATGTAATTGGCATGGGCCTGAAATTAGATTCTAGTTCTGAGGAGAAAATGAGGTTATAATAAAAATGGAATAGGGATTAAATAGAGTCAAATGTTTGTCCTTGGTCCATTTTCTTTTCCAGTCCTGCAGCTAACACAATTGTATATCTGTTTCTCTCCTGTTTCTTATTTTCTTAGCAGGAATTCACTATTGATACAATACAATATATGTTAATGTATTATTTGGGGTATATATTTTTTTATTAAAATGTAACTGAATTTGGCTCATGAATTCTCCTTGCTTCCTTCAGGCCTGACTGCTGGGAAATTAGAATGATTATTACAGCCAAACCCTACCTGTGATTAATCTTGACAGAGGTTCTTTAAGGGAAGGCCAGCATCATACTATTACTTGAATTTAGTGTGCTTCAGTAAACCATATAATTTTCCAACTTCCTGCTTTTGATAAAAGGCAGAATATGGGAGGAGTAAGAGGAATACATGCATATAAAGGCCATTTATATATATTTAATAATATATCCTCATTAGGCTTATGTTTGTGTAAATATTAATGATTTAATTTAATAAAAATTAAATGCTAACTTTTGCAAATTTGGATTAGATTTAGATTTAGTTTTCAACAACCAAGAGGTTGTTTTAAAAGACAAGTTTATACATTTAAATCAGGGCTGTCAAACAGGTGGCCCACGGGCCAGATGCATCACACACTGGCTATGCCCACATCTGGTTTAGCGAAGGGGGACAACGCCGTGACGATGAGAGTTTGACACCTCTGATTTAAATGAACTGCAAGTAGTCCTTGACTTACAACCACAATTGAGCCCAAAATTTGACAGACAAAGTCAATTGGGGAAGCTGGGTTTGTTTAATGGCCGTGTGCCACATTAGCAACCACGGTGATTCATTTAACAACTGCAGTGAAAATCAGGCTTGTTGCATGTTTAATGACCACATTGCTTAGCAACTGAAATTCCACTCCCAATTGTGATTGTAAGTTGAAAACTATCTCTATTGCATTATAGTTCCTGTTTATTTAGAGACATTGGTGCTATTCTGCTTATTGTAACTATAATATATTTAGGGAAGGGGTAAAATTGTTGAAGGGGTTTAATTTGCTCGTTGTTTTTTTCTTTTGCATAGTTTACAGCACTAGAATATTTTCAAGGCTTTTACGATTTCAGAAAGGAATCAAAGGGACAGAGACAAAGATTAATGTTGGTAATCTAATGACTGGGCATGTAACTTTTTTGCCATGCTTGCTTTGCAGAGTGACCCAGGCAACTGGTCAGTCCTGGACCACCTGGGTCTGGACCAGAGCTCAGATTTTTCAGACACCAGCGTGCAACAGAAATTGGATGAAGAGAAAGAGAAAATTAAACGTGAGATCCGCAAAGAATTGAAAATAAAGGAGGGAGCAGAAAATTTACGCAAGGCTACCACAGACCGTAAGAATCTCTCCAATGTGGAAAACTTGCTCAAGAACTCCAACCGCAAACTGGAAACGTTGCATCACCAGCTTCAGGATCTCAATGCACATATTGTCGTCAAGGACCCTGAAGAGCTGGGGGGTGAGTGTGTTAAATTTTTGGGGTGGGGCAACATGGATACAACAACAACAGGGTGCAGAGAGAAGTAGTGATATGGAAAAGGAACGAAAAGAAAATTGCACAAATTGTTGTCAGCTCTCAGTAGAATAGGCACAATAAATTTCCCTAGAAGAGGTTTACAGCAATAAAAAAGGATTCTTAATTTGAGTTTTTGGTGGTTTCTTTGGTTAGGAAAGAACCAGCCAGCAGCTACACCTTTTTGAAAACTCTTCTGGCTGATAGGGAAATTAGGCAATACCCTGGTAATGTTTGTCTCTGATATTCACTGCTGGCACTTCAAAGGAAGCAATTACTTTGTCAAAAACTGTGTTTTACTTATTTAACCGGATTTGATAGCATCTCCAGATATTCTCCAGGGACTTCGTAGTACATTTTGTGTGTGTGTAGTATCCTGTATGTGTGAGAGCCAGTTTGGTCTAGCAATTAAGGTACCAAGCTAGAACGAGACGGTGACTTCTAGGCCTGCATAAAAGTTGGCTGGGTGATTTTGGCCCAGTCCTCTCTCTCAACCCACAATGTCAGGCTCCGGCAACAAAGCCAGTCAGTCAATTCCTGTTACAACCAAGTATTGATCCCCCTCCCCAAAAAGTAGATGCTTCACTTGTGGTGAAACACCAGGAAGAAAAAACAATGGTAGTTCCTGTGTTCCTCCTGAGTATATGGAGCCTGGGAATTTATCTTATCTCTGTGGATTTTCCAACACTGAAATTTAAAGTGAAGGCACTTGCTTAAAACCAAATATTTTGAGGTTGATAAGAGTGCAGCTCTGATTTGTAATATATGTCTCATATATAATAAATTCTTCCTGCGTGAGCAATAATTCATTTGAATTATTGTTCAAGTTTTTTAACAAATTGAATTTAGTTACAGATAGGTTGGTGTGTCTAGCCTTTTATTTATTTATTGGTGTATTCATTCATTTTAGCTTACTTATTAGATTTATATCCTGCCTTTCCTTCAAGAGCAACAAATGATGTATGTAGCATTCCCTTTTCTGGTTTTTCCCCACAGTAGCAACCTTCCTTTGACATAGGTTGGGCCATTGTTTCTTAATCTTTGCAGTTTGAAAATGCATGGACTTCAACACACATCTGCCCCAAAGAGCCCTCTTCAGCTCTCATGACTTGGAACTTGAGGTCTGGCATTTCTGACCATTCAGATAATCAAAACAGCTAGCAGAAGGAAAAAAAAATCATTAAAATGCATGCATATAGGTTAAAAAATATTCAAAATGCTTTCCATCCAGTTGCCCCCGGTTCGGATTGGTTCTATAGAACAGGTAGTAAAACTGGCGGGAGGCTCCGCCCACTGACCTGGATGTTATTATAAGTGATCTACGGATGCGCAGAAGCTTCTGTGCATGCCCAGAAGAGTGTGCGAGTGAAGCGAGCGAGCGCCTGTGGGCACAATGCGAACCGGTAATAAAAGTAAGTAGAACCCACCCCTGTTTCCATCTCTCTGCTCCAATCCACAGCAACCATGTTCCCTCTAAAATTTTGGGCTGACTAGTTTTCTCATCTTATCAGTTATTCTGGACTGTGACAGTGGCTCATTTTATATGGTAGACTATGAGGATTGTAGCCTGACAGTCCAGGAGTAGTAGCTGTTGAAAGATCAACTTATTACTGTCAGCATCAATTTATTTTTATTTATTATTATATATAAAACAAATTTATATAGCCACTCAACTCATACATAGGTGACTCCAGGCAATTTATAGCATCCATCCATCTATCTCAAAATCAATATACTTCTATTATTATGCATGCATTTTTATATTTTTATTAGTTTTCACTTTTATATTTCTACTTAATGAGATCTATCAGCCATTTTTAGCATTTTAAAGAAATGCAAAGTCTTAACAACCATTTATTTACTAGATAAAAAGATCACTTAGATTGTGCTAAATTCAGATGTAATATCAGCATTTTTATAACTATATTTTCTTCCTGGTTCTATATTTTAGGAAAGCATATGAAAAGAATTAATGTTATTAATCCAGTTTCAGTTTGCTTCATCTGTTAGAGATGACACACAGTATCAAAACCAAATAATTTCCTTATGTTATAGTTAGCATTATGAAACAAAGTTGTTTAGTTGCCAAGGATTGTTTCTAAAAGCTCTTTGTATAAATCTACACTCCAGTTTGTTGGCAAGTGAAACCTGAGAGTTCAGGAGGACAGCAGACTTGAATGTTTTTTCCTCCCTTGCTTACGGCTACCCGATCTGAGATGTGAAACACCAGATTTGGATCAGGGATGGGTTCTACTTACCTTTACTACTGGTTCACAATGGGGCCACACGCGCACTCTTCTGCACATGCGCAGAAGCGTTCTGATGACATTGGGGTCAGTGGGCGGAGCCTCCCGCCGGTTTTACTGCCAGTTCTATAGAACCGGGGCGAACCGGGGGCAACCCACCACTGATTTGGATAGTAGCACAGTGAGACAGAATAGTCTAACTGCAATCCGATGGTTATCTGATCACAGATCAAGTGGCCCTACTATTTCATTGTCCAGTTTTTATTCCAGCCATTTCAAAGATGCAGATAACAGAAAGATAAGCTCTTGATCTCCGCGGACAGGAATTAACCTTATGGGACAAAAAGCAACAGAAAGAATATGCCATCTCCTCTTGAAGTTGTAGAGATTAAGCAAAATCAAGATGGTGCCCCTGAGTTATTTGAGTAGACATGCCTGTGCTTCTGCTCTTATCTTTCTTGTGGAATCTTGCTCTGCATCTTGTCTTTTAGTAGAGGTTTCAGCAAGGCAAGAACTGTGCTGTAGGACTGCATCATATGTAGAAGTTGCTGAGACTTTATCAAAGAGGAAGTGGCTGCTATCGTACCTGACTTCACTCTAAAACACATGCCACAAAATGGAGGAGGAGAGAAGTTCAGAGAGTAAACAGCTGGAGTAGAAAGAGTTTGGTACATGGGTGTGGCGATTTCCTCTTCACTGGTGGAAAAATAGTAATGATTTTGGGCCCAAAACTCAGAACTCTTGCAAACAAAAACAAGAAACACTCCACTGAGCTTTATAACCTTTGGGGAAATGCTGCTGTGGTATACAGCCGTTATTGATGAGAGGAGAGAATTCTAACTAGATGAATGCTTAATCCTGACTCCATTTAGTCCCACAAATTTTGGTATGATGTTGTTGAGAATACTGTGCATATTCTGTGGGATTACCCATTCTAGAGTCACCCCATGGTGCACTGGCTTAAAAGATATGAGTTGTTCCTTTTCTTTAATCAAGACTGGTAGCACTTTTTTGAGTAACATATGTTGTTGAACGTCATGAGCTTTTCGGAGCTACAGTTCACATCAGTGGTGAAATCTAAAATTTGTTACTACCGGTTCTGTGGGCGTGGCTTGGGGGGGTAATGTGACTGGGTGGGCGTGGCCATTTTTTTTTTTTTACTTTTAAAACCATTTTTTCTACAACCTCTTTAGCGAAGAGGTTGTAAATAAATGCTTTCAAAAGGCTCTGACGATCCCAGCTGAGTTGCCTGATCGGCAGAGACTTTTTTTATTTTAAATGCCTCTGACGATTCAAACTGAGTTGCCTGATCGGCAGAGACTTTTTTTCTTTTAAATGCCTCTGACCATCAGACAACTCAGCTTGGATCGTCAGAGGCATTTAAAAGAAAAAAAGGTTGTAGAAAAAATGCTTTTAAAAGTTAAAAAAAAGCCTCTGATGATTGTGCGGCTCAGCTGGGTAGGGGAGGCCAGGGATTTTTGCTACCGGTTCTCCGAACCACCCGCCTCCATCACTACCGGATCAGGTGATCCGGTCCGAACCGGGAGCATCAACACCTGCACTTTCATAGCTTGGACTGATGGGGGGGGGTTTCTTAATAGTTTTTAAACTGATTTTAAATTGTTTAATTCGGACTTTTTAATTTTATATTGTATTAATGTTATTGTGTATTTTACTGTTGTGAACCGCCCTGAGTCCATTGGAGATAGGGCGGCATATAAATCGCCAGTCTTTCTTAAGAATAAGCATCTAATTTCATAGTTAGATCTTTGCCTCAGAAAATCAAAAGGACAGAAAACACTAGTTCCAAAATTTATGACCTTACTACTGTCTAATGCTGGATCCACAAAATATTATCTAGGACCCAAAATGTACAGAGATAGAATATAGATTATATAAATGCTCTAATAGAGTAGCAGTATCCACAGAATGTAGATAATATATGTACAGTATTATAAAAAACCTTCCTTCATGGTTTTATTTATTACTTATTTATTAATCCAATTTATATTGCTGCCTATCTGTCCGAGATAGGTATTTACTCTGTATGGCAGACATACAGAGGAAAAATTGAGAATTCCAGTAAACCAAAACAAAAAACCTAGGTTGATTGAATTTTACCATTTTCTCTTGTGGCCTCATTGGAAATGTGTTCTTCAGTTGAGAAAATAGTGTGATAAATCCTATTGCTACATTTGACATACTTCCATTGTTTAATCTTTTACACTTAATGAAATAATAACATGTTCTGTTTGTCTCTCAGTTCATTACTTTCAAGTAAAATAGGTCCTGCATTAAGTCCTTTTCATTCAGATAGGGTTGTTTCTCTGCACTAATAAGATGCAGCTGCTTTGTAACCGGCATTACCTGTTTTATGGAATTATGTTTGCGAAGGCCTATGATTTAAACCAGGATATTTGCTTTTATGACAGCCAGTTTGGCGTAGAAGTTAAATATTCTAGCTAGAAAGCAGGAGACTTATGAATCTAGTCCTCCCTAAGGCAGGAAGTCAGTGGGATGGTTTTGGGCCAATTTTTCACTTTCAGCCCTAGGAGGAAGACAGCATCAAACCACTTGCCAATAATGTTGCATGGACTTGTTCATTCAGACTGACTCCAGGCACAGAAACACAAAATCCTCTTATATGTGATACTGGTATATTGTTAGTCACAAAGTAGACCATACTAAGAAATCTGACCATTGTTCATAGCAGATCTTCCTTCTGTCTTTCAAGGCTACTCCCTATGTCCTCCATACATATTTTAATTTTATGCCCTATAATTCAGAAGGTTATCAAGGTATCTAAAAATACCACTTAAAGTAATATTTTAAAAATAAGGCTTAAAACAGCAATCAGCAGTAAAAAATAAATGAAAAAAATAGAGTACCAAAATCTGTTTTATTAAACTAGTGTTCCCAACCAGATTGGTTAACTACCACTTTTATTATCTATAGTGGCTGAGGAATGATAGGCATTGTAATCCTACACATTTAATTCTATGGCTGTGAAAGAACATATAAAACACTTTCTACATTTTAGACATAAAATCATTTTAAAATTTGTTTATATCAGACGTCTATTGAGTAGTCTTCAGAAGAACATTTGAAAATTGGATTACTAGTACTGCAAAAGGTCCACTTCCCCCCATAACAAAGTAAGGTATTTTGACTGTTGATCATTGGGA